>NC_054379.1:94327414-94644914 GCF_017654675.1 Xenopus laevis
GGTCTATTAACTGAACTTTTTCACTGTTTATTTCTCTCTACAACATCTGTAAAAACATATATTTTTTAATATATTGTAAATATAGTGTGACTAAAATATTTTTATTACAGGGACAAGTCAGAACACAAACATAGGTGTCCAAACAAATGAGACTGCCTTACAGATGGAGCCTTTCCCTCCTCCACCACCTCCAGCAGATTTATTAGAGGCAATGAATGAGGAGACGCTTAGAGAGGTAAAAGTTTTGCTTATTTGAATATAATCATGAGTACATATTTATTTTTCAAATATTAGGTGATGACAATGCAACCTTTTTGTATATATATATATATAAGAAACAATCTGAAATGTTACCCTCAGACTTTCAAGAACATAGTGGCTAGTTCAGCAGCATCTCAAGCTAATACATCCCGACTGTAATAGGTGTGAATTCACCAAATACTGCATTTAGCAGTGTGAAACCTGACCCAACAAAATTCCCCAACTATGAGCCTGCAGCTTTGTGAGCGTTGCTCATTAACCAATCCCAATAAAGATGTTTGTTTTAAAGCTTTTATTCTACCCTCTACTGCTAGTTCCCCGCCTATTCCCAACGAATGTAAATTTTCTGGCTTCTGCATCAGTGTGCATAATAATGGCTGCGTACTTTGATCTGTGCCACGCTAATGCCAGAACTTAGGAAGGCTGCTGTCAGGGCGATGGGTCTCTAGAGGAGTGGAGATTCCCAGAGGTCAGCATGTTAAAGAAACATGCAAATAGGGATATCCGCCTGTCTAGGTGGATAAAGCTTAAAGATATACACCAGAAATCAAACCTGTTTAAAAATCAACATGACCTATCGGTAACATTACATTAATATGTACATTAATACTTTGAAGAACATTTTTTGTATCAAATCACTTTAACAATCCAATAATCCAATACAAAACCTTCAGCTCTGCAGCTCTAATTAAACTAGCATTTCCCTTCAGCTCTGCAGCTATAGTTAAACTAGAATTTCCCAAACTAGCATTTCCCAGACCACCTTTGATGCTAAGAGTTTAATGCAATGATAACTGATCTGCCATTGTTGATCATCCCTTATTATTGAAAGGCCCAGCATCACCAGGAAATAAAAAAGCATATCATGCCCACTTAGGCAATATGTGGCACCATTTCTAGTATTTCATATATTTCAATATGATGGTTGTATTTGAGAATAACTGTAGATGTTTTATTGGATGTGCCAAAGGGGGGTACAGTACAGTGTACTTTGATAGTATTTCTGGTCAGGTGATCTCTGAGGCAGCACAGAGACCATCACAAAATGGTGGCACAAGGCAAGAGATGTAAAAGGGCAATATTTACTTAAATATATAGTTTTCCTTTAAGTATACAGCATAGAAACAGATAAACTTTTTAGCAAATTAGCCATTTTCATTTTTGAAGGTCTTTGAAACAAGAATTGCTGTATAAAAACCATTGCATATTTTGTTTGTTTGTTTTTTGTCCTAAGTCACATTATATTTTTTATTAATTTGAAAGAAACCCCCACCCCACACAGAAAACATGAGCATTTGGGTTGTTTTGATTCTATAGAGTTTTTACTCTATTAAGGTCTTGTGAATTTTTTATTTCTAATTATTACTTAATAATAATGCTGATATCCATATACCACTAGAATCTATTTCCTTGTCTTCTGTTTCAAAGGCTCCTTCCTGCTCTAAACGCAGCCTGTTTGCTCTCCAACTATAAAATTAGTAAGTTAGGTTGAAATAAGACACACGTCCATCAAGTTCAACCTGTATATAACCTGCCCAACTGCTAGTTGATCCAGAGGAAGGCAAAAAAAAAAACATTTGAAGCCTCTCCAATTTGCCTCAGAGGGGGAAACAGTGTCCAAGATGGCTATCGGACCAGTCCCAGGATCAACTTGTACTATGAGCTATCTGCCATAACCCTGTATACCTCACTTGCTAAAAAGCCATCCAACCCCTTCTTAAAGCTATCTAATGTATTCCTCATACCTAAGATTTTCCATACCTTTTACCAGCTTAGTTGCCCTTCTCTGTACCCTCTCTAATTCAATAGTCCTGTTTGAGTGAGGGAGACCAAAACTGTACGGCATATTCTAGATGGGGCCTTACAAGTGCTCTGTACAGTGGAAGAATGACCCCCTCCTCCTGTGAATCAATGCCCTTTTAATACAGCTCAATAACTTATTTGCCCCTAATGCTGCTGACTGGCATTGCTTGCTACAGCCAAGTTTATCATCTACAAGGACTCCAAGGTCCTTTTCCATTATGGATTTGCCTAGTGCAGTCCCATTAAGTGTATAAGTGGCTTGGATATTCTTACATCCCAGGTGCATGACTTTACATTTATCAACATTGAATCTCATTTGCCATTTAGCTGCCCAGATTGCCAGTTTGTCAAGATCATGTTGCAAGGATGTCACATCCTGGATGGAATTAATTGGGCTGGATAGTTTTGTGTCATCTGCAAACACTGATACATTACTTACAATACCCTCCCCATAGTCATTAATGAACAAGTTAAATAAAAGTGGACACAATACAGAGCATTGAGAAAGCCCACTAAATTCTGTGAATGCTGCTTGGACTTGTTTTTCTCAGTCTCTGTACACCATCTTTATTGACACCAACCCCACCCCCTCCTTAGGTTTAATATGTCCTAAATAAAACCTTCCAACCCTTTGTATACTCATTAGGCCCCCCACTTACTTTTACTAACACTCCAGTTACCCGCTGAACTACTACTCACTCTCCATACTATTTTTTACATTTTTTTTTTATTTATTTTTTTTGTGTGTGGCACAATGGTTTAAGCGAGGGCTAGCCAGGAAGAGCTGGATGTCGCCCAAAGTATATGTGCAGCTCTTTGCCTTCCTATGAGCTGCATTTATATGTGTGTGTGTGTGTATATGTATGTTTTGATAATTCATTGGGTTGAACAAACAGATTGCATAAAAATATGAGGAACTAAAGCCTTTTATTAACTCAATCACTTCATTTCATGGGCTCAAAAGTAATTGGACAATTGACTCAAAGGCTATTTCATGGGCAGGTGCGGGCAATTCCTTTGTTATTTCATTATCAACGAAACAGATAAAAGCCCTGGAGTTGATTTGAGGGGGGGGTGCAGTTCAACTGCATCTGAGTTGTTTCATTTAAAATTCATTGTTGTAATGTACAGAACCAAAATTAGAAAAAAGTTGTCTCTGTTCAAAGATTTATGGACCTGATTTATGTGAACTGTGTGTGTGTATATATATATATATGTTTTGTTGCCTCACAACCTGGAATTAAAATGGATTGTTGGAGAGTTTGCACCATTTCATTTACAGAACATGCCTAGAACTTTGAAGATGTTTTTTTTTTTTTTGTAAAACAACAAATAGGACAAAATAACAGAAATCTTCAGCGTGTATAACTGTTCACCCCCCCCCCCCTAAAGTCAGTACTTTGTAGAGCCACGTTTTGCAGCAATTACAGCTGCAAGTCACTTTGGATAAGTCTCTATGAGCTTGCCACATCTTGCCACTGGGATTTTTGCCCATTCCTCAAGGCAAAACTGCTCCAGCTCCTTCATGTTGGAGGATGGTTTTCGCTTGTGAACAGCAATCTTCAAGTCTGACCACAGATTCTCAATTGGATTAAGGTCTGGACTTTGACTAGGCCATTCCAACACATTTAAATGTTTCCCCTTAAACCACTCGAGTGTTGCTTTAGCAGTATGCTTCGGCTCATTGTCCTGCTGGAAGGTGAACCTCCGTCCTAGTCTCAAATCAACGGCAGACTGACAGGTTTTGCTCAAGAATATCCCTGTATTTAGCACCATCCATCTTTCCCATGACTTGGTCCAGTTTCCCAGTCCCTGCTGCTGAAAAACATCCCCACAGCATGATGCTGCCACCACCATGTTTCACTGTGGTGATGGTGTTCTTGGGGTGATAGGATGTGTTGGGTTTGCGCCAGACCTAGCATTTTCCTTGGTGGCCTAAAGTTCAATTTTAGCCTCATCTGACCAGAACACCTTCCTCCATACATTTGGGGAGTCACCCACATGCCTTTTGGCAAACTCAAAACGTGTCTTCTTATTTTTAACTTTAAGTAATGGCTTTTTTCTGGCCAATCTTCCATAAAGCCCAGCTCTAGTGTACGGCTTATCGTGGTGCTATGGACAGATACTCTGTCTCTGTGCTGCCTCTCTGATTAATGCCCTCCTTGCCCGGTCTGTGAGTTTTGGTGGGTGGCCCTCTCTTGGCAAGTTTGTTGTGGTTACCATGTTCTTTCCATTAGAAGATGATGGATTTGATGGTGCTCCGGGGGATCATCAAAGATTTGGATATTTTTTATAACCCAACCCTGATTTGTACTTTTCAGCAACTTTGTCCCTGACTTGTTTGGAGAGCTCCTTGGTCTTCATGGTTTGATGCCTCTTGCTTAGTAGTGTTGCAGTCTCTGGGGTCTGTTTATACTGACAGATCATGTGACACTTAGATTGCACACAAGTGGACTTCATTTCACTAATTATGTGACTTTTGAAGGTAATTGGTTGCACCAGGATTTTTTAGGAGCTTCATTCACTTCACCAACTTAGACTATTTTGTGCAGATCCATCACATAAAATAAGATTAAGAAATGTTTAAATTGCAGGTTGGAATGTAACAAAATAGGTAAAAAGCCAAATACTTCAAAAAGTATTCAAAAGTGAATACCGTATATACTCGCGTATAAGCCGAGTTTTCAGCACCCAAAATGTGCTGAAAAACTCTACCTCGGCTTATACGCGGGTCATACGCAGAAGGCTGCAAAACAGGCAGTCCTGTTTTTGTCTGGCTGTCCCGGATAGTGGACTCAATTGTCCCGTATCCCGCCGGCGGCGGTGGAGGGAGGCTACAAGTGCGCTACATGAAGTGGTTCAGGCAGCTGACGTTCGTGACCATCTTAGAGCGGAACCTCATGACGAACACTGCTGTTCTATAAAGTGATCTACGGTAGGAAGTACACGCTGCGATGCACGCCCACAAATTCGCACAGTTTCCCATAGCAGGAAGTTTGCGCTCCCAGCCCGCTGGGTGAGGAGTCTGGGGCCTGTGCGTCATTGGAGCGTTTGGTTGCTATGGCGACCTGGTAGTTGTTTCTGTGACTTGCTTCAGATTTTCACTTGGTGCTTTTGTTTGGAGCTAGCGAGAGAGTTGCTTACTGCTGCCGTTTGAAAAAAAGAGCAAGGTGTATAGTTGCTATTTAATATAACTATACATAACTATACATGAACAAACCCCCACAAAGTTTTACCGCACAATAAAAACGAGTTCCTGGCAGTCCAATGGTGGTTTTTTAAAGTCACTGAATGGTATAAAATTAAGTGATTTTGAAACTACACTACAACTCCCACAATGCACTTACAGCCGCATTATGTGGTAGAGATACTGGGAGTGGTAGTTCCGCAACGGCGATGGAGTTACACCTTAAGAAAAAGACAGTTATTCTATATAAATCCACTTATATTAATATCCCTGACTTGTGTGGAGTTGTTGTGTCCCATGTTCAAAGTTATTTTCTTCAGTCCCTTTATTATTATTATTATTATTAATTAGTACAGCAATAAAATGGAGCCAATATTATACAAGTGACTAGAACTTTCTTTGTTCTATTTTTCCGTATTGCTTTTATTTTATTATGTTCTCCTGCTCTTCTCTCCCTCTTCTATTCCCTCTCAGTTCTTTGTCCTGCCATTGCTTTCCTTTCATCCTCCTCCTCCCTCTCTCCCACCCTTCCCCTCTCCCCTCACCCTTTTTGTGAGCTCTGGGGGTATTTATTAATAGAGTGCCAAGTCTCCCAGTCCATCATTTCTCAGCCTAGGCTTATACGCGAGTCAATAAGTTTACCCAATTTTTCTAGTTAAAATTAGGTACCTCGGCTTATACGCGGGTCGGCTTATACACGAGTATATACGGTACTTTTGCAAGGCATTGTATATAGGTGGAACCACAAAACAATGATGTAAAATGAGGTAAAACTTAAAATCAGGGGATGTAAAATTGAGGTTCCACTGTGTGTGTATATATGTGTATGTGTATTTATATATATATATATATATATATATATATATATATATATATATATATATATATATATATATATATATATATATATATATATATATATATATATATATATATATATATATATATAAAATATATAATCTTGATTTCCTGTTAGGAACAAAAGTCACTGTTGCTAGTATGGCATGTAATAATTTCATTTATGTAATTGCATTGCCGCACTTCTTTATTTTATAAAGGAACAGAAACATCTCAAGAAACTGTTAAAGGAAGAAGAAAAATGTAAAACAGAAAAGGAGAGAGCAGCGCAAAAAATGGAACAAGAGCAAAACGATAAAGAACTAAAGATTTTAGAAGACAAAGCACAAAAGCTACGTAAAGGTAAAAGAAAATGGCAGAGTGACACTAGGTCCATCTTCAGGGCTATTTAGCAGTAGGCCTGAATGCCATCAATTAATCTTTAGAAAGCTGCAGTTTTCTTGATGCTCTATAGGAGCTGAATAAATGTATCTTCTTGTTTAAAAAAAAACAAAGTAATTATAAGCCCTGTAAACGAGGACCAGATAAGACATAAGTGTGTGTATAGTATAAAGTGCTTGTATTTTATATTTCTGAAATGCAATAGTAATGGTTTATTATCATTGCAGAATGGGAAAAAGATGAATCTGAGAGACAGAAAACTAAACTTGAAAAAGAGACTACAGAAGAAGAAAGATTTAAAAAAGAACTCTTGCTTGCAAAGATGGTTGAAATTGATAGGGAAAATGAAGGTACAGTGTACTTTGATACTTCTAAGGGTCCTTCTCAAGCATCTTTGGATTCATCTTTAAAAATACATACACCAGAGACAAAATTTAAAAGCTACAATTTCTCTGACCAGAAAATGCTCAATGGGCCTCCTGTCCATGAAACCACGTCAACATTAGAGGCGCAAAGCCACATAAAATATCGAGGTGATCCAAAGGTTGACATTTCATTTGGCAGCTATGCACCATCCTTTGGAAAAGGTAGATCGAGTGGGCCTGTTCTCAGTAATGAGGCTTTAGATGAAACAATCATAAGCACTGCCAAACTAAGTATACAAAAAGATAGAAAGTCTAATTTGATGGAACAGCTTTTCGGCAGTAGTTCGAGCACAACACTTCCCACTATTTCTAAACACGGTGACTGCAAAGTGAGCCATGATTCAAGCAGTACCCTACCATGGGAGAAAAGCAGTGAGATGAAAGTGAAAAAAGATATTTTCTCTGGAGAAGAAAAAACTGGCAGCTCTAACCGACACCGTTCTCTGCACCCAACAGGAAGGCCTGTAGTAAAAGCTGTTGGCTCTTTTGAGGATGAAATTGAAGAAGTTGTGTTGCATTAAACTTTTAATACTTCATTTTAATTTTGTACATTAAAAGACAAGGCAACCCTGTTAAAGAATTGGTGTAATAAAATTAGCATATCTATACTCATTTCTTATGCATTCAAGATTTACCGCAATATGCACAGCTTTCCTTGCAGCGCTACAAAACATTTCAAAATGTTGGAGAGCTGTAGAAGAGCGAATTCCCATAATTCAACATTTTCTCCCTCAGACCAAGACCATGATTATGAGCGCTGGTTGTCAGTGATTCCTCACAGTAGCATGTGTCTTCTTAAAGACAACCTTCTATAGCCAATTAATAGCGTCAAATTGCTATGGTGACACGGGTGCACTACGGAGAAACTACTGTACCAATCATCAAGCGTGGTGTCTTAATTCCTGTCTAGCACTGGTTGGTTTGCTTCCTTTCTTGCTCATGGTAAGGCTTATGAATAATCCTACAAACAGTACAGCACTTTGCTTCATTTCTCCCTACATGATCGCAGCACATTTATGTATGATGTCTACAGGTCAGCGGGCAGACTATATTTTGCTCATGCTCTGAAATAAATTATCGGGCAGCTTTATAGTGTAGGTGAAGGCAATATGGCGCCCATGATTGTGCCCCAGGAGAAATATCGCAGTGTAAGAAATAAACCTATAGTTAGCGATTAGGGAGAGAAGAAGCTCTAACACATGGTGAATAGGTGCAAAAGAGGGTTGCCTTGTCCTTAAACGTTTATTGTATGATGATGCGTATGAACTTGTTGTTAAGGTAAATAGTACACAAGGCATTTTATTGCCCGCATGAACCTTATCCAAATCAGATGAATTGTGTAACTGTGCAAAAAATTTTAAGGGAGCATTGTCACTCTAATAATACACAATTTAGTTGGCTTTTTAAAGATTTTTGGGCGTTTTTTTTTACTTGCTGGGGGCAAAATTTCCTGCGGGTTATAAAACACCCCAGGTGCAATTGCCCTTAGGGTAGTGTCCCGTGTAGTGTTTTGTCGCCCGAGCAAAAATGCCTCTCACAATCACAAAGTGCCCAAACATACTTTTGAAATCACCTTGTCGAAATCAGTTGAATCCTGTGAAAATACAGAAGATTCCATTTTAACACCGTTCAACTGCTGTGGATTTCATGGCTTTTCAGTTAAGAGTTTTGTCGTCCACAGGGAGTGAGATTTCCCAGGGGTGACAAAACAACCCTTGTAATAAAGTCTGTATCATAATTTTAAAAATTGATTTGTATGTCATGAATTATTTAGGAGCACCGAGCGATACTCTGAAAACAATCTCATAGTTACCGTTCCTTTATATATGCAAGCAGGCCAAGAAAATTCCTGACTGTTGTAAAGAAGAATAGTTTTTCTATGTCCTATTTAGTAAAACTAGTTTTCGTGCATTAATGTACACGTATTGTATTGTACATATTGACCCTTGGCTTTGAAACCTGCTCTTTGGCATTACTATAGACACAAAATACCAAGACAGCATCACAGTTTCTGTCAAAATTTCCCATACTTATTGCTCCTTATTTAAGTAGAGAAATAAAATCCTGGGCTGAATACTTGGTGCTTAAAGGCACGGTTCACCTTTAAGGTAACTTTATATTATAGAATGGCCAATTCTAAGCAGCTTTCAATTAGTCTTTAATAGTGATAGGCGAATTTATTCACCAAAAATTGCAAGTTTCGCCGCCGGCGAATAAAGTTACGAAATTGGAAGCATCAAAATTTGCACAAATTCTCGAATTTCGTGGCGAAATGGGACAAATTCGCCCATCACTAGTCTTTAATTTATTTTGTTTTTTAATTATTAGCCTTCGTCATCTGACTCAAATAGGGGTCACTGACCCATCTAACAAACAAATGCTCTGTAAAACTACAAATGTATTGTTACTACTACTTTTGATTACTCATCTTTCATTTCAGTGCCTCACGTATTCATATTCCAGTCTCTCATTCAAAATCAGTACATTGTTGCTAGGGAAATTTGGACCCTAGCCACCAGATAGCTGACATTGCAAACTGGAGATCTGCTGAATAAAAACCTAATTAACTCAAAAACTACAATATAATATTTATATATAATCCCACAGGAAGCCTGCACTTTCGACAATAAAGTGTTCATATGCCTGGGTGCACGTTCTACACATTAGATTCATCCATCCCATATAGAACAGCACTCTCAGGACTTAAAATGATAAAAAAAAGGTTTCTATTCATAAAACAGCTTGTGACTAACGTTTCGGCCTAGGCCTTTCTCCTTTGAGCTAGGCCGAAACGTTAGTCACAAGCTGTTTTATGAATTAAAACCTTTTTATTATATATAATAATAAAAAATTAAAACCAATTGCAAATTGTCTCAATATATCACTCTACATCATACTAAAAGTTAATTTAAAGGTGACCCCTTAAATTGCCGTATGTGCTGGCACAACCGTGCTGACACTTATTTCCCAGGTGTATATCTGCCTTAAATAACTCAAAAAACAGAAATAATAAAAAATGAAAACGAATTGCAAATTGTCTCAGAATATCACTCTCTGTGTCATAATAAAAGTTAACTCAATGGTCAACAACGCCTTCAAAAGAATCGTATCTGACCCCACTTTCATGTCATGTGACTTTAAAGTGCCGGCAACTAGAGATGACAATATTTTTGATGATGGTATTTAAAATCTGACCCCACTTTCATGTCATGTGACTTTAAAGTGCCGGCAACTAGAGATGACAATATTTTTGATGATGGTATTTAAAAAAAGACTTATTTTTGATGAGCCATTCTGTATTTCTCAAAATCCAATAATTATTGATGCACCCTAACTGCATGGCAGACAAATACCATAAAAACATTCCACTCAATGACCTGTTTTTAGCAGAAGATTCAGTGCAATTGTTTCTCTGTGTTCATTGCTTGGGTTTTATGCAAATCTGTGTTTTTTTGGATAGTAGGACAAGTAAGACTTGTTGACATAGGTCAACTCCAAGTGCATTTCACTGTAATGTTACATTTTAAATGGGGGATCTGTTATGTACTGATTGTGTATAAATATTTATGACATCAGTGTTACATTCTCTGATTAGCACTTGTGTATTTATTTTGTGCATTCTTATTACATGTGTACATGTGTATAAACAGCTTCAGAGCCATTTAAACTGAGGACAAGGGCTCTTAGATCAGTGAGCTATAAGGCCATTGCAGACCTTTCTGGGAGAACCGCAGTTGCCTTTCATCTCCTGCACCCCATTCACATAGGGTAGGACTACATGGAAGTTTTTGGCGCAATCCTACACGCTGCAACAAAACTCCTACCTCAGATCAAATAAGATAAGGAAATAAGATACATAATGGAAATGTCGCATGTTGTCACAACGTTGATCTGATGCGACACGACAGTTGGATGCATCTGACAGTCGTGTCGCGTCAGATCAACGCTGCAACACCATGCAACAATGCATTCACTTACATTATTTAGTTGCATGCGATCTAACACAGGCGTTTTGTTGCAGCGCGTCGGATCGTGCCAAAAACGTCCATGTAGTCCTACCCTAAATGGGAAAAATGTGGCAAAGGCAGACGCTGCCAGGAAGGGATTGCAGGGAGAAAGAGTATTCCCTGTTTGATTGCTTGCATCTGTTGTTAAGTGTTTTCCATTCATATGATTGTTGACTTAAAGGAATAGTTTAGTGTAAAAATAAAAACTGGGTAAATAGTTAGGCTGTGCAAAATAAAAACGTTTTAATATAGTTAGATAGCAAAAAATGTAATGTATAAAGACTGGAGTGAGCGGATGTCTAACGTAACAACAACTTCCTGCTTTTCAGCTCTCAAAATCTGAGTTAGTCAGCGACTTGAAGAGGGGGGCCACATGGGACATAACTGTTCAGTGAGTTTGCAATTGATCCTTAGCATTCAAAAGCAACAGGTATGACCCATGTGCCCCCCCCCCTCGTCACTGATTGGTTACTGCCTGGTAACCAATTAGTGGAAACAGAGAGAGCTGCAGAACCGGAAGTAGTGTTAGGTTTTTGGCTAACTAACTGTATTAGAAACATTTTTATCTTGCACAGCCTATCTTATTTACCCAGTTTTTATTTTTACACTGAACTGTTCCTTTAAAAGCATCTGTGCAATTATCTCCTCAGATGCACTGGTAAATAAGTTTGCCAATGGCAACGTAAGGCTAATGGGGGCTTTTTGGGCTACTTCTAAGTGCAGAATTGAATTCCTGAAAAGCTCCATGTGCCCTTACCCTTAGGGTAGGACTACATGGACGTTAAGGTAAGTAATGGAAATGTCGGATGAAGTTGCAGTGTTGATCCGACGTTGGATGCAGACGCTGCACATGCGTCTGCATCCAACAGTCGTGTCGGATCAACGCTGCGACACAATCAGACAATGCATTCACTTACTTTATTTCCGTCGCATGTATCGTATCGCACCGGAAACGTCCATGTAGACCTACCCTTATCCAACCTGCCTTAGGCATTGGTTAGCTACCTACAGGCATCCTTGTGCAGGAAACACCTATATTGTAAATATCTGACGTGCACACACCTATATGTAATAAATATACATGAACACACTCAGGCTTATAAAAAACTGTTATTTCTTTATTACATTTAATTTGATATAAACATTGATGTAGTAAAATATTTACTCATAATTAGTAAGGCAGATTTATCAAGGGTCGAATAGTAAATTCGAATTTTTCGAGTGTCAAAATTCACACATTACATTCAAATACGTGGATTCAAATTTGAAATTCAAATGTGAGATTTATCACACCTCAACCTTGGAAACAGGCCTGATTCAAATATTCGCGACCTAAAAAATGCCGAGTTCATTTACAAGTCCATTGAGCCATGTGGCGCCTTCCTGGCATTCGAGTTTTTTTCAGAGTTAAACTTGATTCATATAAATCGAATGCGAATTTGATTTGATTTTTCAGGTCGGAACCATTCAATCGAATATTAGACATTCCAATTTTTTTTAAATAACCTCCCAGTCAAATTGTGAGTATATTCAATTAAAAAACATTCACATGAATTTGAAATTCGACCTTTGGTAAATGGGCCTCAGAGTTTTTTTTATAACCTTTATGAGACTATTTGTATAGTATCTGTAATGAATGTTTGTCTGGAAGTACAACCATTTATTTGTTCTGAAAATATGGCAATATGTTTTTTGTTTTATATGATGACTTGTGCCATAATACTTCATTAAATCAAATACATTTTCAAGCTAATGTAGTGCCTGGTGTATTGAAAAGAAATATTTTGGGTGCAGTAATTTAGGTTTTCAAAAGTATCACAGAGGTTGTCAGAACTGGTCTCTGTTCTCCCATCAGAACAGATAATGAAGATGTCTTTATAAAATATAACATATTCTCTAGCATTGCATAGTAAATTTGTGCATACATTAGACATACAACAAAACATACAAAATAACCAATAGAAGAGGTAAAGATTGTAATCAAAAAATGAGTCATAAATACTATGTCATGGGTTATTTTCAAGAGTCAAAATTCACACATTCAAATTTTAAACCCCCTATTCGAATGTAAATTCGAATGTGAGATTTATTACACCTCGACCATGGAAACAGGCCTGATTCGAATATTTGAGACCTAAAAAAATCTATATGTGGCGCAGCTGAAACCCTTATTCTCCTTATTGACACTAAAACATTGGCATACTATGACACCAACTTCAAAAAGGTGGTTTGCCTTTAACTTAACTTTTAGTATGTTCTAGATGGCCAATGGCTAATTTTAAGCAGCTTATCAATTGGTCTTCATTATTTTTGAATTATTTGCCTTTTTATTCTGACTCTTTTAACGTGGGGATCACTGACCCCATCTGAAAATAAATGCTCTGTAAGACTGCACTTTTATTGTTATTGTTACTTTTTATTATCTTTCTATTCATGCCTCATATTCCAGTCTCTTATTCAAATCAATGCATGGTTGCTAGGGTAATTTGGATCCTAGTTACCAGATTGCTTGAGATGCAAATTGAAGAGATGCTGAATAAAAATCTAAATAACTCAAAAACCTTCTATAATAAAAAATGAAAACCAATTGCAAATTGTTTCAGAATGTCAACTCTCTACACCAATGATCCCCAACCAGTAGCTTGTGTGCAACATGTTGCTCTCCAACCCCTTGGATGTTGCTCCCAGTGGCCTCAAAGCTCAAAAAATAGCTCAAAATTCAAATTTTTTTTCATTCGAAAATTCATCTCGACCTTTGATAAATCTGCCCCTAAATATTGTCTCAAAGGTGAACAACCCCTTTAAATACCCTTTCTCATGATTGGACACACCTGCCTATTAAGTTCAAGGCTTAATGAGCTAATCCAACCAATTTGGTGTTACCAGTAATCGGTATTGAGCAGTTACATGCATTCAAATTAGCAAAATTACAAGGGTACCCACATTTTTGCACAGCCAGTTTTTCACATTTGATTTAATTTGAATACCGCTTCACTAAAAATCTTTGTTCAGAAAACAAGGGGGGTTCCCAAACTTTTTCATATGATTTATATATATATATATATATTACTTTATATATATTACTTTACTGGTTCAGTGATGTCATTCCAGCTGCTTTTCCCGCCAGGAAGTGTATTTAAGACAATTTCACTGTTAGTTTGATACTTTGAGAAACGTCAGTCCATTTTTTGCATAATAAATTTATTATTTTTTAAGCCCTGTGAGTGCTGATCGTTACTTTTGGATTCTATGCTGAATTTATGGACCGTGCACCCAGGCATCGTATACCGTTATTTCGTGAGTGCTGGCACCCTTTTGAGTATTGATTTATGACTACATGCCGCGCACCCGAGCCCTTATATACCTTTTGAACCATATATTTCACAAATTGCTTGATATACTACTGGAGTTGGGATCGAAGACTGATAATCTCGAGCAGCTGATACACTACTTTGATTGATACACGCTCCACAGCGACTGAAACAGCTGGGATTTTAAACTGATGATTCCCATGATTCCTCCTAAATTGAATGCGGTGGTTCCCCCACTGTGATGGAAGTCGATCAACCACTGAAGTAATGAACCTAGCAAAGCCTGCACCATCCACCTCATGGGTCGTATGAGTTGCACCCCCACGGCACAAAGCAACAATTCCGGCATGCAGAGTGGTGATATGAAAAAATTCTTACCTCACAGACATACCCGCCGGTATCCATGATCCTTTATATACAAAATAACATAGTGAGGTCTGAGGCTGCGATGACCCGACGACAAAGAGGTATGAAAACATAGCCCGCAGGGGTATGATACTGGGCCGCTGAATACAGACGAGCCCCTGGAGGTGGGAAATACACCTGAATGGAAGGGTGATTGTTTCGGGAGGAGTTTCCCAGGTGGGCTGCCGCCTTTGACGGCGTTTTGCAGGGCTGGTCTAGTTTCCTTACAGAGGAGATCGGAGTAGATATCGCACGGGATATACTCCGATGGCGGGCCGGTAACAACCATAGTCCCAATGAACATTCATTAACATTAACTATTCCTGACCTGTATATGGATGCCACTTTCATAGAAAGGGTGGCTAACAATCGACGGCTGCTTATGATGGACTGCACACCCCTTAATACATTGGGAAATGAAGTCATTTGAAACATTGATTTTTTATTTTTATCTTTACTTTTTTGAATTTTTTTATATTTTTTGTGGATATTTTATATTTTTTATGCACAATAACTTTGATCCAATTGGACATATATTTATATTCTGTACACTTTGATATATATTTTATTGTTCTTTAACCACACAACTGTATTTATGGTGGTACACATGTAATAGATCACTCACAGTTGATATTGAGACACTAGTATATAAACAATATAAAAACACCATTATTTTATAGTATGGTTTTGGGAAACATTGGTGCACATATATGTTAGGTGTAATCACACACTAATAGTTACACACACAGGGGACTTAATGATTTGCAACATAAGCGTATGCCAGTTTTATTAACCATTCACATATATAGTAATAACTTCTAGTCAGAACAGAGGGACGATCTCTTATTAGACTTTGTGGGGGTATAGCAACATTGTTAACTTCTTCGATTAAGTTTGGAAACAAAGGGTAAATTAATATACAGTTTTTTTCAAATTCTTTAAAATGATGATCTTCCATAACATATGTTTTGCATGGAGGATCTAGCTTGACAGTGACTTATGGAGTATGTATGTTTACAGCTACAATCAGTATATGTATCGATAGGACCTATTTATATTAACTTCTTCTCATACTTTACATTCAAATAGCACCAGCAATTAATTGATATATGCAGTATGGGGAATTGCAACATTGTTGCTTGACAAAGAATAGTGCTATAAATTGCTTTGTTTTTAATGTTTTGTAATCAAATGCTTGATTAACATGGAGTTTTTTAAATGCCATTAAGTTTTTTTAATTGTATGGATTATATAGTATCATTGACCTTTAATGCGGATTACTGGTTCAGTGATGTCATTCCAGCTGCTTTTCCCGCCAGGAAGTGTATTTAAGACAATTTCACTGTTAGTTTGATACTTTGAGAAAGGCCCTAGTGCGGGTCGAAACGTCAGTCCATTTTTTGCATAATAAATTTATTATTTTTTAAGCCCTGTGAGTGCTGATCGTTACTTTTGGATTCTATGCTGAATTTATGGACCGTGCACCCAGGCATCGTATACCGTTATTTCGTGAGTGCTGGCACCCTTTTGAGTATTGATTTATGACTACATGCCGCGCACCCGAGCCCTTATATACCTTTTGAACCATATATTTCACAAATTGCTTGATATACTACTGGAGTTGGGATCGAAGACTGATAATCTCGAGCAGCTGATACACTACTTTGATTGATACACGCTCCACAGCGACTGAAACAGCTGGGATTTTAAACTGATGATTCCCATGATTCCTCCTAAATTGAATGCGGTGGTTCCCCCACTGTGATGGAAGTCGATCAACCACTGAAGTAATGAACCTAGCAAAGCCTGCACCATCCACCTCATGGGTCGTATGAGTTGCACCCCCACGGCACAAAGCAACAATTCCGGCATGCAGAGTGGTGATATGAAAAAATTCTTACCTCACAGACATACCCGCCGGTATCCATGATCCTTTATATACAAAATAACATAGTGAGGTCTGAGGCTGCGATGACCCGACGACAAAGAGGTATGAAAACATAGCCCGCAGGGGTATGATACTGGGCCGCTGAATACAGACGAGCCCCTGGAGGTGGGAAATACACCTGAATGGAAGGGTGATTGTTTCGGGAGGAGTTTCCCAGGTGGGCTGCCGCCTTTGACGGCGTTTTGCAGGGCTGGTCTAGTTTCCTTACAGAGGAGATCGGAGTAGATATCGCACGGGATATACTCCGATGGCGGGCCGGTAACAACCATAGTCCCAATGAACATTCATTAACATTAACTATTCCTGACCTGTATATGGATGCCACTTTCATAGAAAGGGTGGCTAACAATCGACGGCTGCTTATGATGGACTGCACACCCCTTAATACATTGGGAAATGAAGTCATTTGAAACATTGATTTTTTATTTTTATCTTTACTTTTTTGAATTTTTTTATATTTTTTGTGGATATTTTATATTTTTTATGCACAATAACTTTGATCCAATTGGACATATATTTATATTCTGTACACTTTGATATATATTTTATTGTTCTTTAACCACACAACTGTATTTATGGTGGTACA
This sequence comes from Xenopus laevis, assembly GCF_017654675.1. NCBI lineage: Eukaryota > Metazoa > Chordata > Amphibia > Anura > Pipidae > Xenopus > Xenopus laevis. The sequence continues at coordinate 94,344,587 of NC_054379.1, forward strand.
CATGTAATAGATCACTCACAGTTGATATTGAGACACTAGTATATAAACAATATAAAACACCATTATTTTATAGTATGGTTTTGGGAAACATTGGTGCACATATATGTTAGGTGTAATCACACACTAATAGTTACACACACAGGGGACTTAATGATTTGCAACATAAGCGTATGCCAGTTTTATTAACCATTCACATATATAGTAATAACTTCTAGTCAGAACAGAGGGACGATCTCTTATTAGACTTTGTGGGGGTATAGCAACATTGTTAACTTCTTCGATTAAGTTTGGAAACAAAGGGTAAATTAATATACAGTTTTTTTCAAATTCTTTAAAATGATGATCTTCCATAACATATGTTTTGCATGGAGGATCTAGCTTGACAGTGACTTATGGAGTATGTATGTTTACAGCTACAATCAGTATATGTATCGATAGGACCTATTTATATTAACTTCTTCTCATACTTTACATTCAAATAGCACCAGCAATTAATTGATATATGCAGTATGGGGAATTGCAACATTGTTGCTTGACAAAGAATAGTGCTATAAATTGCTTTGTTTTTAATGTTTTGTAATCAAATGCTTGATTAACATGGAGTTTTTTAAATGCCATTAAGTTTTTTTAATTGTATGGATTATATAGTATCATTGACCTTTAATGCGGATTACTGGTTCAGTGATGTCATTCCAGCTGCTTTTCCCGCCAGGAAGTGTATTTAAGACAATTTCACTGTTAGTTTGATACTTTGAGAAAGGCCCTAGTGCGGGTCGAAACGTCAGTCCATTTTTTGCATAATAAATTTATTATTTTTTAAGCCCTGTGAGTGCTGATCGTTACTTTTGGATTCTATGCTGAATTTATGGACCGTGCACCCAGGCATCGTATACCGTTATTTCGTGAGTGCTGGCACCCTTTTGAGTATTGATTTATGACTACATGCCGCGCACCCGAGCCCTTATATACCTTTTGAACCATATATTTCACAAATTGCTTGATATACTACTGGAGTTGGGATCGAAGACTGATAATCTCGAGCAGCTGATACACTACTTTGATTGATACACGCTCCACAGCGACTGAAACAGCTGGGATTTTAAACTGATGATTCCCATGATTCCTCCTAAATTGAATGCGGTGGTTCCCCCACTGTGATGGAAGTCGATCAACCACTGAAGTAATGAACCTAGCAAAGCCTGCACCATCCACCTCATGGGTCGTATGAGTTGCACCCCCACGGCACAAAGCAACAATTCCGGCATGCAGAGTGGTGATATGAAAAAATTCTTACCTCACAGACATACCCGCCGGTATCCATGATCCTTTATATACAAAATAACATAGTGAGGTCTGAGGCTGCGATGACCCGACGACAAAGAGGTATGAAAACATAGCCCGCAGGGGTATGATACTGGGCCGCTGAATACAGACGAGCCCCTGGAGGTGGGAAATACACCTGAATGGAAGGGTGATTGTTTCGGGAGGAGTTTCCCAGGTGGGCTGCCGCCTTTGACGGCGTTTTGCAGGGCTGGTCTAGTTTCCTTACAGAGGAGATCGGAGTAGATATCGCACGGGATATACTCCGATGGCGGGCCGGTAACAACCATAGTCCCAATGAACATTCATTAACATTAACTATTCCTGACCTGTATATGGATGCCACTTTCATAGAAAGGGTGGCTAACAATCGACGGCTGCTTATGATGGACTGCACACCCCTTAATACATTGGGAAATGAAGTCATTTGAAACATTGATTTTTTATTTTTATCTTTACTTTTTTGAATTTTTTATATTTTTTGTGGATATTTTATATTTTTATGCACAATAACTTTGATCCAATTGGACATATATTTATATTCTGTACACTTTGATATATATTTTATTGTTCTTTAACCACACAACTGTATTTATGGTGGTACACATGTAATAGATCACTCACAGTTGATATTGAGACACTAGTATATAAACAATATAAAAACACCATTATTTTATAGTATGGTTTTGGGAAACATTGGTGCACATATATGTTAGGTGTAATCACACACTAATAGTTACACACACAGGGGACTTAATGATTTGCAACATAAGCGTATGCCAGTTTTATTAACCATTCACATATATAGTAATAACTTCTAGTCAGAACAGAGGGACGATCTCTTATTAGACTTTGTGGGGGTATAGCAACATTGTTAACTTCTTCGATTAAGTTTGGAAACAAAGGGTAAATTAATATACAGTTTTTTTCAAATTCTTTAAAATGATGATCTTCCATAACATATGTTTTGCATGGAGGATCTAGCTTGACAGTGACTTATGGAGTATGTATGTTTACAGCTACAATCAGTATATGTATCGATAGGACCTATTTATATTAACTTCTTCTCATACTTTACATTCAAATAGCACCAGCAATTAATTGATATATGCAGTATGGGGAATTGCAACATTGTTGCTTGACAAAGAATAGTGCTATAAATTGCTTTGTTTTTAATGTTTTGTAATCAAATGCTTGATTAACATGGAGTTTTTTAAATGCCATTAAGTTTTTTTAATTGTATGGATTATATAGTATCATTGACCTTTAATGCGGATTACTGGTTCAGTGATGTCATTCCAGCTGCTTTTCCCGCCAGGAAGTGTATTTAAGACAATTTCACTGTTAGTTTGATACTTTGAGAAAGGCCCTAGTGCGGGTCGAAACGTCAGTCCATTTTTTGCATAATAAATTTATTATTTTTTAAGCCCTGTGAGTGCTGATCGTTACTTTTGGATTCTATGCTGAATTTATGGACCGTGCACCCAGGCATCGTATACCGTTATTTCGTGAGTGCTGGCACCCTTTTGAGTATTTATATATATATATATATATATAATATCAAAACAGGGGGGTTGTGGGAGCACTCTAAAGGCTTTAAAGTATATATATAAGTATAATAAATGCTATTGCATATGTACCCAAAACAGGGGTTATTTTGTTACAAAGTTATGATCATAAAATTGATAAGCCACCATACCACGTCAAGGTATATATATATATATCAGTCCAGTGAAAGCACTCACGGCATTGACTCCTCAAATATATATCAAAGGGCTTTTATTAGAGCATGGTGCATCTATATATATATTTATATATATATATATATATATATCTCAATAACTTTATACTAGCAGTTGCTGTAGTGTACATTTTGATTTTAGAATTCCACATCCGCTGCCAAAAACTTCTAGTTTGGAAAGCTATACAATATTTTGTAGCATAGAAAATCAAGGCACCATGAACTCAGCAGTGGTCATTTCATTGCCTTTAAAATGCCCTATTGTTTTCATAAAGGAACAGCTCAACCAGCAGTCTTTTCATCACTATTTTACTCTACCATTCTCTATTGTGACAGCAATTGGCTGTTTTTGTTGTAAAAGAAAATCTTTTCAGTGGCCTAGATTTGTCTGACCCATCACTAGCTGAACCTGTCCTCATACTAATGGATGTTAGGTTTAAAAAGCAGCATGGGATAGACTGACTAAGCAAATCTTCTTGCCATATTACAGGTTTTTCTTCAGCTAAATGCTCCTATTGCTCTTGTATTTTATATTTTCTTTTAGATACGATTCAGAAAAAAAAGCAGTCCAAAAGGTCATTGCCCTAAAGCAAAGTATTCTTGAATGAAAGAATCCACGAGTCCCATGAGTTTTTGTGCTTAACTCTTTCTTATTTAAAAGCACTAATGTACTTTATGTGAGATAAATGGAGTTTTCATTCCTGTTTTTATAATTATTATATTGTGTTCTCTCAATTCAAGGGCACTGGCACAAGGGGTAAAGGGCAATAATCTTTAATTTTTTATTTTGTGGGGGGGGGGAATCATGTTTTCTGTGCACTTTTTGAAATGGTGTTTGCACTGTTGCTGTGTGAGCAGAAAACCAGATGGGCCACAATAAGTATAAAATAAATATTAAAAATGTGTTTTTACACAAAATTCTTTGTGTGCGCCACAATTTGTGTGTGCTATACAACGCTGGTAAAGGGGTAGTGTGCACTATAAAATACAGATCAAAGGAGCTTCCTCTTAACAGGTACGGTTTCTCACACTTGACTGATTCATTTCTGGCCAAGTTTTGGCCATATATCGATCGAGGGAAGCCCATTGGAAGGCTCCATACACTGCCCAATAAACTGCCGACTTGGGGGCGAAGTGACTAATGCTGGCAACGATTCGCCAGCATTTTAGGCACTTTGCCAATTTACTAACAGGCGCAGGCGTAACTTTGCTAGCGAAAAAGACAAAGGCTAGCGCTAGTTCGCACTCTAGCTCCAGACGAATTTTCGCTCTGGCGAATGGATGTTACTCTGCAAATTCACCAAGATGTGGATTTGACTGAAAATTACTTCTTTCGCCAGCTGAGACCAGGTGAAGTGCATTGGAGTGGATAGGACTTCCTCAACCCCCTGTTACTTACATCATCGTTTTTAGTCTTTTCCTTTTTCAGAGTGATAACCTGCAAAAGTCCTTCAAAATTTTTTTGGGGTAATCGGGTTCCCCCCTACATTTTCTAACATATGGAACACAAACTATACAGTGGGCTCATGTGTAGGGCATTATAACAACTCTATTTTCTTTATTAGGTTCCCTAGACTTGTGTAATGTAATGTATTTGCTGCAACATATACGTCCATGCAAATCGAATTTGCTCGCATTGCCAAAGTAACGCTAGAGAAAATCCGCCAGTGTTCGGGCCCTGGACGCAATCCTATCACCAACCTGCATTAAATGTGGGACCTGTTTTGTTACATGCATGCAAGAACAATTAGGTTACCATATTATGAAATCTAGAAAGTTTCTTCCTAATTCACTAATTCATGCTTAAACCTTACCTCTCATATTTTTTTTTTATTAAACAGAAATAAAATAATTCCTGATGTATTATCCTCATTATCAGCATCCTTATTTTTGTGCAATTAAAGGAGAAGGAAAGCTCCAAGACAGTTTATTGGCAACAGATTGGCCACAATAGTGCTAGCTACAACGCTATATTTATTCTGCAGAATGATTTACCATACAGACACTGTATCTGTTTGTTTAGGATATAAGCTGCCATATAACCTTGGTGTGACATCACTTCCTGCCTGAGTCTCTCCCTGCTCACTTACAGCTCTTAGCTCAGATTACAGCAGGGAGAGGAGCAAACTGAGCATGCTCAAGCCCTGCCCTGGAAGTTTAAGCTGAAAACAGGAAGTCTGATACAGAAGCCCATGTGTACACAAATAGAAGGAAAGAAATGCTGTGTTTCTTTTGACAGAGGACTCAGAGCAGCATTAGTTTGAGGGTTTTCTGGTGTATTTATATAGACCTTTCTGATAAAGCTTACTTAATTTTAGCCTTTCCTTCTCCTTTACGGTAACTGAGGCTGAAAATATACGAGTTTATGCTGACATATATATAGTTATATATTTATGTTATTTACCTATTAATGGGCAGTAATGCCTTCTTCTTGTGTCTTTGGTGCAGTGAGATAAACACTATATAAATTGCAGTCAAGTTTTGAACAAACCCTTGGAACTGCAGTCTTCATCTTGTAGTGCCCCTTTGCTCCTTCTGTTTAATTGCTTACGCTTTGTTTTAATCCTACACTGAAATGTACATTCCGCATCTCTCATCGTACCTTAAAATGTTTTCCTGTTGATGACCAGGCTAACATTACTGAGCTGAATTGTGAATGCTTGTCAGTATTAATAACAGTTCATGTGGTCAACATCAGCACAAATGACACACACATGACTTTCACACACACACAAATTGAGCATGTGTGTACACATTGTAGCCTTTACATTCTGATCTATTGTTTGCAGAAAAAGCCATCCCATTCTTTCAGTTTGTGTCCTGAACATTCTAACTATTCTAAAGCATATGATTTGACCCCCAGCTACCTATGCCTGGTAGGGAATGTACAACCAATGACAACAGACTTTGGACTGTATGGGGCACATTTACTAAGGGTTGAATTTTGAAGTGAAAAAACTTCGACCATCGAATTGCAGCAGTAAGATATTCGAAGTCGAAGTTTTTTCTGATCGAATAAAAACTTAGACTTCTAAAAACTTCTAGGTTCTAGGAGGTCCCCATAGGCTAACATAGCAATTCAGGAGGTTTAAGGTGGCGAAGTGTCTAAGTTTTGTAGAGACTTTGATTTCCGAATGGTCAAATATTCGAAGTTTTTCCAATTCTAGTCAAAGTCGAATTTGGCCTATTTGTTGGTCTAAGTACCGCAAAAATGAGTGTGGAGTAACGATATGATACGATTATAATATCTGACATTTAAAGTTAATTATAGTAAATGAAAAAAAATCTTTTACTGGCCTCCTTTACTAAGAAGATGTCTTGGGCACCTGTAATAATAGGCATGACATCTAACAATATTTCTTTTATTTCTTTTAAAGAAACAGTAACACCAAACAATAAAAGTGTTTTAAAGCAGTTAAAATATGACGTACTGTTGCCCTGCACTAGTAAAAGTGATGTGTTTGCTTCAGTAAGACTAAAATAGTTTATATAAACAAGCTGCTGTGTAGCCATGGGGGCAGCCATTCAGTTTGAAAAAAGGAGAAAAGGCTCAGGTTACACCAGTGATCCCCAACAAGCAGCTCGTGAGCAAGATGATGCTCATCAACCCCTTAGATGTTGCTTATGCTTGCATTACTGCCCAACTCTTTTTACATGTAAATGTTGCTCATGGTTAAAAAACATTGGGGGACCCCCAGGTTACATAGTAGATAACAGAAAATGAATGTAAAATCTTATTGTATTTTACAGAGCTTATCTGTTATTTGATATGTAAACCTGAGCCTTTTATCCTTTTTCAGCAACTTGTTTATATAAACTATTGTAGTCTTACTGACCCAATGCAGGGCAATAATACTTTAAAACAACATTTTTTTGCTGTTACTGTTCCTTTACAGAAATTAAACGAAAGTATACTATTGTGCTGCTAAAGTCTAAATAGGGTAAAATGGCATAAACTCTGTAGAATAGGTTTAAACTTATCTAAACCCATTATATTCCACAAAGCTTATCAGCTATCTAACCTGTGCCATTTAGCCCTCTTTTAACTTGTATGACTTCCTCACAGTTACGCAGCACCATAAATAAGTCAACTATAGTACTGCTTCTGAAACAAACACACCAATAATGTACAAAGGGCAAGAAGAAATCCATATGGACTGAAGAAAAAGCATTTTTATTAAAAGCAACATAGACGTGTGATTGCTGGTGTGCAGACATTTTGCCTAAATATATAGTACAATAACGTACAAATTGAGCAGCCGTTTCATTTATTGTTCACTTTATTGTGCAGAAAGAATTATTTACAATACAATATCACAACACAAATCTTCAGTTAAGTGCATATAAATTTAGCTTGCAGTATCGAAACACTATGCAGAGTTTGGACATGAACCAAGAGATGAAATATTTTGTTATTCTCCAACAGTGAAGGGGATAGAGTTTTGAAAGGGGTTGTTCACCTTTGAGTTAACTTTTAGTATGATGTAGAGAGTGATATTCTGCGAAAATCTGTAATTGGTTTTCATTTATTATTATTTGTGGTTTTTGAGCTATTTAGCTTTTTATTCAGCAGCTCTCCAGTTTGCAGTTTCAGCGATCTGGTTGCTAGAGTCCAAATTACCTTGACAACCGTGCACTGATTTGAATAAGAGACTGGAATATGAATAAGAGAGAGACTGAACAGAAAGATGAGTAATAAAAAGTAGCAATAACAATACATTTGTAGTCTTACGGGGCAGTTGTTTTTAGTTGGGGTCAGTGACCCCCGTTTGAAAGCTGTAAAGAGTCAGAAGAAGAAGGTAAAAAATTCAAAAACTATAAAAAATGAAGACCAATAGAAAGTTCCTTCCTTATAATATTCTAAAAGTTAACCAGCCCTCTAAAGCAAAGTCTAGTGAAACTAGAGGTCAAATAAGGAATTTGATTTGATTTTTATTTATGATTTGAGTATAAGTAGATTATTTACAGCACCATATAGCCACAGCAGAATATCCTTGTACAGAGGAGTGGGTGTGCCAACATCCAGTTAACAATAAATTACAATAATTGGAGCAGATTGCTCCTCAGAAGGTATAGAAATGCACAATCTCATTCCAATGTATGGCTTGATAATCTTACTTAATATTAGTCTCAAATATTCAAATAAGACTCAAATGCAAGGCTGGAACTAGGGGTAGACAGAGAAGGCACGTGCCTAGGGCGCAAAGGTGGAGGGGCGCCACGCACGTACTTACTCCTACCCCTAGTCCTGTCCCTTCTCTGCCGACTGCCCACTTGTTCCCATCGCGCATGCGCAAAAGCGTTGTTTTGCATATGCACAGAATCGTCTTTATGCGCAGAATCGTCTTTTCGCGCATGCGCAGAAGCGCGCAACCAACCAGCCAGCGCAGCAGCCCGGCTCTGCTCAAATGTTGTCAGATGTAATTAAATGAATCTCTTGCAATTATACAGATGAATCCACGTTGTGATTATAACTTAAGCTCCCCATAGACGCGACGATTCTTCTTGCCGAACGACCAATTAAAGGGAAGTCCGACCAATCCTTCGAAATTATCGTGCGGTTAGTGGGATTCGAACGATAGTACATCTTACGATTTTTCGGCCGACATCTGTCAGGAAATTGATTGGCCAGGTCAAAAAATCTTTGTCGGTCCCAGTGCAATCATGTATGTTTGCAGGGCCAAGCAGGCAGCTCCCCTTTGTTTTCCTGGCAAATTGGTCTTTTAGTTGATGGTCAATTTGTACGATCGTACGATCATTCCGAGAAAATTGTGGTCTCACAATGAGGATCAGATCTTTTAAAAATCTCAACATCTATGGCCAGCTTCACTGTTAAATTTAAACAAATGGCAGTGCACTCTACTAATATTTGTGAAGATTTACATTACCCACATAAATAGGCGGTGCGAGAGATAAGGATATTCAATTTAGACTATACAAAAAAAGTATCTCTTAGTCCCACTCAGTAATTTTACTTCAAAAATGTCACCTTTATTGAATTAATTAATTTGAGATCACCCAATTCATCAATTATCCCAAGACTCAAGATAAATTAATGTATATTACACAAAACATGTAATTAAATCAAATATGATATTACACATTAATTATGACGAATGTAAAGTGCATATGTTCTTTTTAAAAAATTAGTTCATGTTAGTACAAGAATACATTATTAAATTCATCAATTGAATTAAATCACCTGATAATTCATTAGCATTAAGTTCATGTGAAAGTTCATTAACCATCAAATGCACAAATTAATATGAAATTTCATCAATAAATCCAAAATCATTGCTGTTAAAAAGTCACACGGAGGTATATATTGGCCCAATCAGAATCCACTGTGTGAAAATCGTTACCCACTTCCAGAGAACGTGCTGGAAAGAGCAATGGTGCTGTATATCATAAGTTCTGGCATCTGTACCGAATTTAAAGACAAAATGGTGGCCAAACGTTTGTGTTTTTTCCGTTGGAGGTTCTGGTTTGTGTAGTGGAGAAAAGTAATAGCGCATGGCAATATGCAATTATGAGTGTCTCAGTTTATAAATGGGCTTTTTTGTTTTTATTGTTTACTAATCAAGCATTGAGGTCCCTCAGTGCTTAATTAGTAAACAATAAGGAACATGATTTATGAAGGAACATTATTTATACATGTATAAGTTTTGCTTCTTGGTTGGTCAGGTATTTTTTTTATCCATTTATTGTTTGTGTGTTTGTTTTTTTAAGTGAAGGAATATTAACTTACTAATGAAAAAAAAATAATGATCACACTTCAGGGTAGCACAGTTATAATACCATGGACACTGAGCCACACAGGCCCATAGTGTATGTGATTTTGACATGCAATGTTTCCTTTGCAACTCAATTTTGTGAAATAACACAGAAAACTAAATTGCACTAAAATAGATTATATAAAAAATATTAAATTAGAGCTTGGCTTACACATACTCCTGAGATGTATGTCAGTTACATTGCCTTTATTAAAAGAGGCATTATCTTAATATTGTCAAGCACAATAATGTTTACCTGTTGTGAACTATGCAGTAGCAGCCAAAAAAAGAAACAGCTGACACTGCAAAGCTTCAGGACAGTTCACAGGAGATTTTGGGCAACGAACGAAGGCCAGGGAAACATCCAGCTAAACATAAAACATGGGTGTATTCTGGAATCAGCAAGCCCACCAGGTATTCATGCTGTAATTCACTGGTAGAGCACAAAATAACCCAGAAGACACAATAGCCTTTTACATTCAACAAAGAGGAGAAATGAGCAAATGTCTCAACAACATGTTACTGTTGCCTAATGGGCCATTTATGAATGCATCCACTAAAATAGATTCAAATGTATATTTATGCCATTCATTAATGGTACTTCATCCACCTTCCTTCCACATACTGTATGTTTTGCCAGGGAGGAGATAATGGGCCCTCTGCTGCCTGAAGCATGTTGCTGCTTCCGTTTTCCCTCCCCGGTAAGCTCACCTTTTTTGCGTCGAAGAGGGTCCATGATGTCGGTGGAGGGGGGTCAAGGGGTGCAATTGCACTCTCTGCGCTAGAAGAGACAAATTTCCGGTTTGAAATTGGAAATTCGTCTCTTAAAGTTATCAGGAGCGACACTTTTGTCTCCCCTGGTAACTATTGGGGGGATGTTGCCTGAGGTAAGTTTCTCAACTCCCCCCATTGGCACAGCGCCCCCTGCTGAATGCTATTTGCAACTTACCTCTTCTGCTGAATGATATGCTATTAATGTTTGGGAACCCTGGGACTACCGCCACCCTTTACATGGCAGTAATTAATTCATTTTAATGTATTAATGATCTGGGAGCAATTGCAGCAGACAAAACTCAAGGTGTGGTTGTAATCATCCTAGAATTTTGAGGGGAAAAACAAAGCAAATCCTGAATATCTAAAAAGGAAAATACAAAGAAAATCTACATATGCATATAGCACTAAGATAAGCACAGCAACGTAACTAGAGGGGGATGGGCCCTGGTGCGGGTCGTGCAGCCGAGCCCCCAGCCCCCCTCCATACGCCCGGAATCCATCCGGAATCAGCGGCCGGGGGGCCCTGAGCACCCCCTGCCTCCTTTTTTAGTTGCGCCACTGGATAAGCATAAGCAGGGCTGTCATAAGAAATCATAGGGCCCTATATGAAAAAATGTTATGCCCACCCCACTCCAGAGTAAAAACTCCACACAGACATGAGTGAGAGTAAAAACTCTCTTGGCCAAAGGATTATTAAGCCTGCCACCACATCAAGGTAGACTCTTTAAACAGGTACCTACTCTAACCTAAATTGCACTTTTATTTTAGAATTTATATCTCTAATGTATAAATAAGAGGCATTTAGTTTAATCCCTTGGTCAAGGGTGGTCAGTGTGCGCTTCACAAGTAAAAAAAAAAACATTGCTGACTCCTACAGAAGTTAAAAATAACCACAGGTGATCAGTGGCCCCTACACAAGTTTAAAAAAAATTGTGGCCAGCCCCCCCACCCTTACAAAACATTGGTGGTGAGGGTCCCACCTACAAGTAAAAAAAAAGATTGGTGGTCAAGGCCCCAGCCCTACAAAAACATTGGTGGCCAGCCCCCCTACAAGTTAAAGGACCAGTAACATCAATTTTTTTTTAAATTCGTTAGTATAGAACCAAAAAAAAAAAAAACAAAGACTTTTAAATTGCTAAGTCTTTGTTAAGAAATAACCTACCGAAACTCCGCTAGAGCTCCTCTTCAGAAAAGGTGATCCGATGATCCATTGTGCGGCACTCAATTTCTCCTCCCTGCCTTCCTTAGATAGCCAGGGAGGAGAAAGCTCCCACACCTACAAAAACATTGGTGGCCAGGCCCCCCCCCCTACAAGTCAAAAAAAAAAACATTTGTGGTCAAGGCCCCACCCCTACAAAAACGATGTAAGTTCAAATTGTAGAACAGAAGGACAAAGTCGCAGATTTAACTGCTAATGTGCAAATTTATTATGGTCCACACGACATGTTTCGGGCACATCTGCCCTTTTTCAAGTGTGCCTGAAACATGTCGTGGACCATAATAAATTTGCACATTAGCAGTTAAATCTGCGACTTTGTCCTTCTGTTCTACAATTTGAACTTACATTGATTTATCGGGTGCCTGGACGGAGCACTATTGGGACAGTAATAGGACTTGCTGCATCTTGCTGTGTGTATAAACCTTACCCCTATAAAAAACATTGGTGGCCAGGGTCCCACCTACAAGTTAAAAAAACTATTGTTGGTCAGGCCCCCCCATAAAAGTTTAAAAAAAACAATGGTGGCAAGGGCCCCTGACCATCAGTTAAAAGAAAAAAAATGGTGGCTAAGGCCCCTACCATAAAAGTTCAAAAAAAACATTGCTGGCTCCTACACAAGTTAAAAATAACCACTGATGACCAGTGGCCCCTACAGCCAGCCCCCCCCCCTTACAAGTTAAAAAAAAACAGTGGTGGTCAAGGCCACACCCCTACAAAAACATTGGTGGCCAGGGTCCCACCTACAAGTTAGTCAGGGCCCCCCAATAAAAGTTTAAAAAAACATTTGTGGCCAGGGTCCCCCTGCAAGTTAAAAAAACATTGGTGGTCAAATCCCCCCCCCCCCATAAAAGTAAAAAAAATTGGTGGGCAAGTCCCCTTTAAGTTAAAAAAAACATTGGTAGCCAGGGTCCCCCCTGATGATGGCCCTGAGCATGAGTATTTTATATAGTTTTGTCAGATGGGCAAATGGTTGGATGGCTTTTTCTATTCCTGACTGAACTCTCAGATCTTTTTTTGCTTTAAAGGGATGGTTCACCTTCCAAAAACTGTTTTACAGTATGTTCAGTTGGTATCAGGTAGTACACCAGAAATAAAGACTTCTTTTCAATTGCTTTCTACTTTTTACCATTTTTCTAGTATTGAAGTTTCAATTTTCATTTTCTACCTTCTCAGGTCTTCCTGGAGCAGCTCTGGGAGGGTCATTGACTATGCGTTCTAATATGATACATTAGTTGATACATTTCTTATCTTTGGCCCTAGTGAGCACAATACCAGAGTAAAGGCAACTGTTTTAATTGATACAATAGTTGCTAATGTTCCCCAGATGCTAGTGTATCCCGCCGGCTATAATGAGATATTGCCTTGTGAGACAACTCGGAAAACGAAGCACCGCGAGTGTCATACCGCTGATAAGTTTTTTTGCATTTCACTTGAAAGGGTATATTATACAGCTTTTTATTTTTTAGACAGGTCCCCTTTAATGCCTTAGGCCACAAATATATACACTGTAGTGACGTGAGAAATCCTCCACCCAACCCTAACCCGCTGGACCTCCACACATACCCGACCCTAACCCGGCACACTTCCCTGTTTATACACCCGTTTCCACCCTGAATGAGGACGGAGCATGCGTGAGCGTATAAAAAGACGCACACATAAGTGGAAGAAAGGCAGAAGAAGGCCGTTGTGCGGAAGTCGGCCTGAACCTGCCTGTGCATCTGACTGACACTATAACTCAACAATTTCCACAATAAAGTGATGCATTCATTGGACGGCACAGCTTCTTGCATTCCATTCTGGGTACTTTAGTCTGTTTTGTTGCACTTTGCCTTGTGTCCTGCGTCAAAGAGTTTGAATGATAAAAGTCCTAGTGCAAAAATAAAAAATGTAATTAATAAAAATGTGTGTTTGTGCATGTAATACCTGGAGCATATGCCAGATTTCTGCTGGAAAGCACCAGGACCATAGGACAACACCAAGGGAGCTATTTATCATGCTGTGTAAAAATTGTCAGAAAACATCAATGGTGATGTTTCCCATAACAACCAATCAGCAATTAGATTTCAACAGTCACCTACAAGTTAGAAAACAAAAGCAAAGATCTGATTGGTTGTTATGGGCAACATCATCTGCGATCTTTTCCTCCAATTTTTTCACAGCCTGCTTGGAAGAATAGGCCAGTGTGGAACACCAGTACACACTTAACTGAAATACATAAATCTGTTATTTATACAAAAGGTTGCTGTTCAAAAACTCCACTAAATCAAAAGAGATGCTCATTAAGTTTGCTCCTAGTTGGTTTTTTTTTCTTAGTTATATTGTATATTTATTTGTGAGCTCCTCAGCCTAATGTTTTTGCAGCTGTGATCAAGAGACATATGCTATATGCAGTAGGAAAAATGGTTTGGTTGAGGAAGGACACCAATACCTCAAAAATATAAGGAAAGACATTTCCATCTATTTGTGATAAAGAATTTCACCAGAAATGCAAGCACACCACACAACAGTTGGTTATTTTTTATTTGCTTAAGATGTTCAATTTTAAATGTGAACTGTGGAGGTTGTGAATAAACTGAACTGTTCATCCCTTTACATTTCAACCTTAAATTAACTTTTAGTATGATGTAGAGCAGTGCTGCCCAACTGGCAGCCCCCCCCATGAAAGTCTGCTTACTGTGACTGCTTACCTTGTGTATGCTTTAAAGGGTATCAGTACAGAGATTAACTGGCTCCTGCATTGTTTACTCCTCAAATTCAAACTGTAATTCCCCTGCATTGTTCACACCTGTAACACCTCTATTGGTCACAACCCTAAAGCCCTATACTGTACATGCCTCAGACCCAGACTGAAAGTGCCATACTCTGCCTGCCCTACTCTGTCTGTGTGTGCCATACCCTGCCTGCCCTATGCTCCCTGTGTGTGTCATACTCTGCCTGCCCTACGCTACCTGTAGGACATGAGCCTGGTTTGTTCTGGGGGTTAGCATTTGGAAATTGTTGTTAGGAGCGCTAAGGTGTTTGATCATGTGCTGGGGGTTGCTGTTTTATCCAGAGGAGGAGGAGGCATATGAATTTAAGGGTTAGGGCAGCTATGGTCTTTAAAGTTCCTGTGGTAACTTGAGTGTGATTTAAAGTGGATGTAGTTTATAAGGGGGAGTGGTTAACACTGGCTTCCAATATTGGCCCTCCACCACATATACCAGAAAAATTACAGCCCTTGGTACCACAAAAGTTCCACAGCACTGATGTAGGGAGTGATATTCTGAGACAATTTGCAAATTTGGTTTTAAAATTTTGAGTTATTTAGCTTTTTATTCAGCAGCTCACCAGTTTGCAATTTCAGTGATGTGGTTTCTAGGGTCCAAATGACCCTAGCAACCATTCATTGATTTGAATAGGAGACAGGAATATGAATAGGAGAGGCCTGAATAGAGAGATGAGCAATAAAAAGTAGCAATAACAATAAATGCATAGCCTTACAGAGCATTTGTTTTTTAAATGGGATCAGTGAGCTCCATTTGAAAGCTGGAAAGAGTCAGAAGAAAAAGGCAAATAATTTAAAAAACATTAAAAAAAAGTCCAATTGAAACTTTGCTTAGAATTAGCCATTCTACAATATACCTAAATTTAAGTTAAAGACGAACCACCCCTCTAAGAGTTCTAAAATAAAGGGCTGATTGGTTTGACTTATAGGAGTTTCTATATGTATGTATATATAACTGTATTTGTAAAGCCCTGTAAGGACCCAGAACGGTAAGTGAGAAGTAGGAAGGTGGTCCTTGCCCTGTAAAGCTTACAATCTAAGTGGGATATTAAGAGATGTGCTGGATCCCTGAACAGACTCAGTAAAGATTGCCACACACTGGCATGTCCTCGCATTTGTTTGCCAAACAGGTGCATTTATGCACAATATTGTGTGTATACCCAGGTGTTGAGATTTTCCAGCCACCCCAACTCAGTTGTTACCTAGATTTTGAGGAAAGGGAGTTGTTTTGGCACAAACATATGTAGAGAAAAGATGATGGGTAGCACCGTCCACTGTGTGAGACATAGAAACAAGTTGGTGGTGTGCAGGGTCACGAAAGGTATAGATGAAATAGGAGAGAAAGTGTATGTCCCATTAGTTGCACCTACCCACAAACTAAATCTGAAATTCCCAAACTGATGAAATAAAACATAACTTTTACTTCTTAATAATTAATATAATAGAGACAAACCAAAAATATTTATTAAAATGATGTTAAAAGAATGATTAGGAGGAAAAAGCTGTAATGACACAAGGTCGTCAGCTTATAGACGGCCAATACACCTATATTGCTGGGTTGATCGTAGCAGTTAAATTGGTCACTGCTAAATCAATGGTGCGGCCAGATGGGGGCAGAAACTAGTGTATTGAAAGATAGTAGTGTACTTCAGTGCTTAAATACTTGTTAGAGCATATACCGACATCTTTATATAGACTACAGATGTCTTGTAGTAATCACTTGACCGGGTATTGTTGTGGCACAAGCCAGCAAACTGCAACTTAGCAAGGAGCGCTGATGTGGCAGGCATTATAAGCATATCAACATAATATTACATCTATCTAATGTGGCAAATGTGGCCATAGTTTAGATGTTACTTCTGATGAAGTAGCGTTGAAGCTACGAAACGCGTTAAGCATGGACTGCGTTTGATGCACTGTTGGTGTTTTACTATCATGTACAATATTTAATCCTCAATAAAATGAAAATTTATTAATCTTCGACCTGGCTTGGTGCTCCGTGGATCAAAGACTTTCATTGATACAAATTGTTACGCTCTATCCGGAGGCGTGTCGGCGTTGTTAGCACAGCCTAATCTGTTTGGTCGGAGCCTGTTCTCTGGAGTTCGGGTGAGTGCCCTCCTTACGTGCTATTTTTAGATGTTATTTTTACAATGGACCCAAAGCTCAGCTTAGCTACAACACCCTAGAGAAACTGAGCATGTGTGTACCTCACAAGGGAGCAAGCTAACCAAGAATAGAAAGATGGAGAAGTACTGGATACAAATTCACAAGCAATGGTCATTACCACTGCTGCTCTGCCTTTGGGTTAGTAGAGGAAGTTTACTGCACAAGATACTAGAGCACTAATTCAGCCTAATGTTTGCCTTTCATTATCCTTGAGTGCTTCAGGTGCAGGTTTATCATACATGCTGTGGCTACAATGCAGCCATGCAACATATCCGTTCTCTATCTAAACAGGCCCTGTAAAAAGGCGACTCCAGCCTACCTCTTGAGTTCATTTCCAGACCAGTCTTCACTCCATGTTTGTCCTCTTAGTTTTGACCTTGTACCTGTGTATCACCACACATGAACCCATCCTGGGGTCCTGTGACCCTAACTTTTTCAGTCTGCCAGTTTGTTTTTTTTCCTGTTGCCACGTCGGGCGACTTCGGAAAACAAAGAACTCAGAGTGCCATTGGGCCGGCGATTTTCATTCTATTCGGTGGGAATGCAGATTGGGGATATTAGTCGCCCCGAAAAAGAGGAGATTTGTCGATGGGCAACTAATTTCCCTAAATTGAAGCGTGTCTCTGCCCTTAACAAAACAGGGATTGTTTGTCCATATATTGAAATATATTTAAGCTGGCCAACTACATCAAAGTCTGGCAAGTCCTACGCTCAACTTTCATGATTCATTAGGAATTCTACTGCATTTCATTATACATATTACAAAGGGAATTAATTTTACCTGCAACTTTCAAGGTTAAAACTCCCAAAAATGGGAGGAACTAAGTTTTACCTTTCTAAAGAGTACAGGCAATCAGTATCCCACCATAATACTTTTTTTAGGGTTGACAGCTAGCCAGTAAGAATACTTGATGTCTGTAAATTGATCTAAAGCCAAAAAATGAATGCATGTAAATTTATGAGTGCTTCTCTGTGGAATTTATGCTATTTACATTGATTTTATATACTAGTGGTTTCTTGGATATAATAGCAGTTTTAGACTGTCTGAGTAGGTGATTAAAATGTTACAAAACTATCACAGGAGTAAGTTGATCTTTGGTTTAATCCTTGAGACTAGTCACAATGTTTTTTGGTGGTTGTGCTGCTACAATCCATAGCAGCTGTTATGGGCATCAGTTCTGAATTGGTGCCTGTGGTTTGCTTTTGGAGTAGATTTCTATTGCAATCCTTTAAAGTTGCTCTATGTATTTGTATATTAGGCAACTAGATAAAAGGAGACATACATTACTTTACCTTATATAATAACCAGAATACACTGGAAAAGTGGATGCGGCCAAAGAGTGCAAAAAGAGATATATATAAATCTCTATATCTATACATATATATATATACATATATATTTCTATACACATATGTAGTATATATACACTACAATTATAGGTATCAAACCAGTATGCAAACTAACTATATATATATATATATATATATATATATATATATATATATATATATATATGTGTGTGTGTGTGTGTGTGTGTGTAAATATATATATATGTGTGTGTGTGTGTAAATATATATATATATATATATATATATATATATATATATATAATTAGTTATATTATTGTTATTTAGGTGTGCTCTTTGTACAGCACTGTTAAGTGTTTAGACAAAAAAATATATATATATAGAGAGAGAATGAGAATACTGGTTTCATACCTATTATTGTAGTCATAATTGTAGTGTTCTCTCTAATAAGGTGACAGGAATATGTGTTTTCTGTGCTAGCCTCATATGTGTGGAGGTTTATGGTCGGTTACTGCCTTTGTTCCTGCAAACACAAAAAACGAGGAACCAGTCAGCAACAATAGCTATTCCACAAAGCTTTAGCAAAAATGGCTCCCCTGTCTATGGATCCCTAAAATGCATTTGCTGCACGTGTAAAGCGCTTGTATAGCCTCTGAACCACCGTTACCACAACAAAATGGCGCCCAAGCCCACCATAAAGCGACGAACTCAGTTCTACCATCACATTTCAAAAATAAACAGCCGGCACTGTAAGGGGCGGCACTACGTGCAACACACCCTGCCCACATCAACGGCCAGAGCATTAAACCCGCCACGCCAACAGCGCCCACCCACTGCCTCTTCCATGAACTATGGAGGCTGAACCCCATCTCCGTCTCCTGATTGGTCGAAATGTCTTGAAGGGCGGCGCTCACAGTAATAGGTGGGGACGTAGTAAATCATTGTGTCAGGACCATGCGTGTCCACACCTACTTACGAAGCTGCAGTTGACGGGCCGCGCAGGTTGGGAGGTGGAGAGTATAGAATTTGTAAGCATAAAGTAGCCAATGAGAGCGGAGGACGCTTTTGGAGGCGGGGAATAGGGGGTTAGAGACTGTAGTTGCTCGGTGAGAGACTGTGAACATCCAGTCACTGCACTTCCTTCCCTGAACCATCATCATCCTCATCTTCCTTCTCTATTCTCAGCAGTAACTCCAGGGCGAGGCCACATATCAGGTGCACCATGCCTAAAAGAAAGGTGAGCTGTCGCGCGCGTTCAGCTTGTAAGTAATGTCGCATTTCTTGGCGCCCCGTTCTTTCGAGTGTCCGTGTCTCTGCTACTCCGTCGAGCTTTTTGTCTTGTTCAAGAGTAGGCGAGCTTCGGCCCTCCAGCTGCTGGGGAACAATAATTCCCATAGGCGACAGCTGGTCCGGTGTCGCTGCGAGAGTTGCTCTGTCTCCCAGGGCAAGTGCACATCGGCTTCTCTAGTCGCAACTGTCTCGGCTTGAGCCTGAATCTTGTCCTGTGGTGCAAGCCAGCAGCTCCAATCTTATTGTGGGCTCTTAATACATTCGCTTATGGAATCCCTAAGGTGTCAGAGATTGGAGCTGTACGGACGTACCAATTGTCACTGACGGAATGTGGGAGGGGGGGACAAGAAACAATCTGGCCCCTGATACCTGCTCACATCACTACGAGCTCTATTGGCAGCCTTGTGATAGCCAGGACGGTGGGAGTTATAGTTCTGCACTACGCACAGTTGTTTTTCACTACTGCATACACCAGCAAGCTGCTGCTTTACATCTGCTCTTATTATTACTGGAGCTCTCCAAATACGAATTCACTAGATAGTTCCAGCCTTTCAGGACACCCATTTCTATTCAGATGTTCCTTTAAACTTTGCAGTCATGTGGCCTTATAAAGACGCACCCTTCCAAAATGTAAATTCCATCCATCTTTCTTTTGTGTTTTTCATGGATATAGCCAGGGCTTATTTGCTCAAATCCTAACCAGGTCTGGAATGCTGCCTTTTTCTGAGCATTACTCGAACGTTTTCATTTAACGGCTCGTTTCTTTGTCAGACCTCCGGCACGCCACTTCTATCTTTTCTGATTTTTAAGACAGTGGCTTTAACTACCAAGAGACACATTTGTCAACATTTTATTTTTTCCACTGTTTTGACTTTATTGCTGGAAAAAAATGCAAATTTGAGTTTCCAAAGACTTGGATGAAAACAATTTGGTATCTAAAAGCTGGCAAGATTCATGTAGAAGTCATAATTTGAATATAAAAGTGTCACTTTTTTCCCCCCTCATGTCTAATCAATCAAGATTTTTTACAACCAAGAGTTTTTTCAAGTTAGAAAAAAAAATTCAAATATTGATAAGTCAGCCCCTCCGCGTTTATCGTAAAGTGTCTGACATGAAGTCAGAATGGAAGAAAGTTGCTCTTTTGTTGGGATTTTCTCCATCTCTGCTCTAGTCAACTCCGAAAAGGAGTGGTTTGGAAAAGAAACAACTAGGTGAGAAAATAGTGAGGAATAGGTCTGGTTTGTTTTGCCATGAGCTGAGAAATAGTAATAGTATGCATAGCTCTCTAAATTATGGAATAACCAAGGATTAGGATATACAAAACAAGTGGTTTCCATTACATCAACTACTCCATTCATTCTGAAAATATCTAAAATCTGACAGAGAAAACAGATAATGATGTATTTGTTGTCATAAGACATAATATTGTACCTACATACCCACTGGATTAAGATAGAAATAAGAAGTTTAGACATGACTTAATGGTTAGGCAATGCCCCAGTGAGAGAAATCCTTTAGTTCATATTTGCTTATTATACGAGTATTCCGATCCTCAATGTGGAAATTCTACTTAAGCTTTTGTACACTTGACCGTAAACTAATCTACGGCACACAAGGTAACACAAATACCCGCTACAGGTGTCATTTGTTGTTCTTTTGTTTGATTGGTCAGTTGGAGTCATTTAAATTGATCTCTAGACTGTTCGAGTCAGGCATGGCTGTTGTCCGTTGTACCATCATTCTTTCCATTGTTTGACTTTCTACAAAATTTTCAGGCTTTTTCAAAGAGAATAGCCAGCTAAAATAGTTGGCCTTACTCACTAGCGTTCTTTGTCTTGCAGTTAACCTTCACCTGCCTTCTAGAAACATGACAGAGAGTGCCAGTTCCCATTTTCTTTTCACATAACATATTTAATAAAAAAAAAGTGCAGGCATTTCCAGATAAGTTATTTATTTTGGTTGTGTAACTTTCCTGCAAATCACAGTATGATATTTTTTTTCTTAAGAAAAGGGTTATAGTCATAATCTGCATATGATATAATTACATATATTCATATTTTGAAATAGCAACAGAAATTTAATTTTCAACAAGTGCCAATCAAACGCTTTGTTTCTAAGTGCCAGGGATAGTAAAACCTAGAGGCCTCTTATAAGAGTGTCGGTGCCAAAGATTTTACAACACAGGTAAGGGGTCTTTCAATAATTTGGATCATCATACCTTAAATCTACTAAAAAAAATCTATTAAATGAACCCTACAGGGTTGTTTTGCCTCCAATGAGAATTAATGATATCTTCGTTGGGATCAATCACAAGTTACTGTTCTGTTATCACAGAGAAATCGGAAATAATGTTAAAATATGTGGAATATGTTATTAAAATGTAGTCTATGAGATATATCTTCCCGTATTTTGGAGCTTTCTGGATAACGGGTTTCTGGATAATAGATCCCATACCTTTATTTGCTTACACTTGGATCTGTGCTTTAACGTGTGTTGGCAACTCACAGTGAGGCAAGAGCAAAGTAACCTGGCACTTAAGAGGTTGTATTAACTAGGGTACATCTTCTTATGCGTTTTAGACCCCCCAATAATAGTTTCAGGTGAAAGTAACATAAATTCTACTTTGCTAACCATAGTGAAAATAGCAAAGTTTATAGATTCCAAAACCACATACTCTGTTTTGTATTACTGTGCTGACATCACATTGCTTTTTGTGAGGTTAGTTTTTAGGCTGGTGTTGTGCATGCATTTTTCTTTTTCCATCATATGTATGTTGTAGAGATCTTTCAATTAGGGAGTCTACACCACAGATCATTTTATTGCACCTATTGCAATAAGTCTGTTTCTTTGTGTAGCTCCATGGCGCTGGCCTGTGTGCAACTACACTGAGCGGATTTTGACCTAAATCTGTGTAGCTGCACATAGGCCAATGCTGTGTCTGTCAGTGGAGCAACACAAAGTAGTGGATGGAATCAGTGGAATCTTATGGTGTATGCCCAACTTTAGACTGCTGAAAGGCCAACATGTATGCCCTAATAAATGGAACAATAGAAAAGTTCCCATACGTGTGTATAGTCATTTGTACTGTACTCTCTGATTGTTCTGCTGGCTGATCGTAGGGTAGATTATCAGCCAGTTTATGGGTGCCACTTTTAGGCAGTAAACTAAAAGGGCATACTTTTAATAGTTTCCCTCTGTTACACCCACTAATTTCCAAAACACATCTTAGGTTTTTCCCCGAATCTTTTGTACGAAAAAAATTACCTGGGGGTAGCATGTAGAAATAACGTTGCCATTCTGTACAGTCAATTGAATGATTGATTTAAAAAGTTGATCATTTCTTTGCTTATAAAAGCTAACTATTAAATTGTGTATTGGTTAAAAAATGGAAAAGATGCACATTTTCAAGTAAAACTAAAAAATGCTAGGACATCATACAAGAGGCAAGAACAAGTTTTTTAGAGACATGAAAGGAAAAGCCATTTTGAAAGCAAGCCAAATTGGCCATTACTTGTTTATATAAATGCATATGGAATGTTGCATACTTGTCACGTTCTCTACAGAAACTTAAACAGGACACCACAAACTAAGGGCTCTTAAAGGAAAACTATACCTCCTGAACAATGTAGGTCTCCATAAAAATATACTGCTTAATATAGCTCCTATGTAAAACCCTGCTTTATGTAAATAAACCATTTTCATAATAATATAAGTTTTAGTAGTATGTGCCATTGGCTAAGCCAAATAGAAAATTGCCATTTTAAAAAAAATGGCCGCCCCCTGGGATCGTAGGATTGACAGTGCTCACAAACAAACCATACATGTTAGGTCACATGAGCCAATTAACAGACAATATTCTGTGTTTTACTCTCACTTCCTGTTACCAGTATTTCTGGTCAGGTGATCTCTGAGGCAGCACAGAAAATGTCCTAAAATGGTGGCTTAAGGGAAAAGATGTAAGAGAGCAATATGTACTTAAATATATTTCTCTTGCCTAATTGGGAGACACAGGCACCGTGGATATGAAGATCCTGCCGCTGGAGGATGGACACTAAAATGTTAAACTTGACTCCGACTCCTGCTCTGGGCTTCATCCCCTGTCTCCTCCTACCAAATCCAGTTTTGTTTAGTGTCCTCAGAAGGCGAAGACATGCATCTAAGATCACGACACACTAGGGGTCTCTGATCATTTCAAGAGCCCTCCAGCTGATACCCTACTCTGCCCTACAGCCTTCCCGCTCTCCGGAGGTCTGCAGCAGCGGCATACACAGCAGGTATATATATGTGTGTGGTAATACACATATCTTTATAAATATATGCATTTGGATCTGGGGGGAAAAATCGTGAAGGGTACGGACCAGCTGGCTCCATTGGTGAGTATAAGCTCCCCAATCACCCCCTCAGCCTCCGGTTCCCTCCTGGTTCCACTCCCTAGAACAGGCACTAGCTCCGTTTCCTCCCCAGCATCTACACGCGTCACAGATGGCCGTGCTCTTCTGGCGTCAATCTCCCCTTGCGCCTCACGATGAGACGCACTTCCGCTCCATGCGCTGCTCTCTCCTCCTACAGTGCCGACTCCTTCCCGCACTCACCGGATCTCGCCTCTTCCTCCTCCCACGGCAGACACCCAGCCAAGTCGGAATCCCCTTTACTGCTCCAGATCCCTTAAGCACTGAGAGCACAGAAGGAGAGACTACATGCCGGTTCGACTCCTTTCGAGCAGCGGCATCTAATCAGATTCCCTTCCTGCACCCGGCAAATCCCTCCTCCCCACACACTGAGCCCAGGAGAGGTGCGGAACTCTTACCCTCACCGAAGGGACCATTGAGGGACAGACTTCCATCTATCCATCTGTTTTTATTTTTGGAACATTATGGCAGACAAGGCAGAAGAGCCAAGACTTCCAAGTCCTCAACTCTAATCCCTCGGACGAGGAAGGCCAGGTACTATCAGAGGAAGACTCAGACCCGGAACTCCTGGATCTTGACCTAGACACTCCTCGAACCCAAAAGGAGGTAGAAGGTCTCATACAAGCGGTGCTGAGCACACTAAACATTGCGGAATCCACATCTGAAGTAGAGCCTGCAAAGAATATCTTTAAGAGACTGAAGAAGAACTCCTGCCTATTCCCAGCATACGAACAGCTCGACGAAATAAAGCCCAATGGAAAAACCCCATCGCAGGGTACAGATTTCCAGGCGCTTCGCACAGACTTACCCCTTTCCTCAAGAGCGCACCGACCTCTAGTCATCACCTCCAGTGGTTCACCCTCCGGTATTTAGGCTATACAGGAATACCACTATTCCAGTGGCAGACGCAGCAGCATTCAAAGACCCTATAGACAAGTGTCTAGAAGGATTCTGCAAATCTGCCTTCACAGCGTCAGGCTTCGCTTTCCGACCTATATTCGCTATCGCCTGGGTAGCAAAGGCAATGGAGGTCTGGGTGGAACAAACCGCACAGCTCATTGGGTCCGAGGAGCCAACTACCGACAAACTCCTCTCACAGCAGACCCACTACATACATCGGGGACGCAGCACTTGATGCAGCAAAGATGGTCGCCCAGGCCTCCGCACAATCTGTGGCGGCTCGTCGCTTCCTGTGGTTGAAGACTTGCTCAGCCGACCTAACATCAAAGCGATCCCTGGTCAGCATACCATTCCAATGGAAGCTACTCTTCGGGCCCAAACTAGATAAGATTATCTCCCAGGCAACAGGAAGCAAGAGCACACTCCTGGCACAAACCAGACCCAAGAGACAGGTCCAAAGGTTCGTTGCAAGAAGCCTAGATCCACTAGCTCACGCAGTGGATGCTCTGGTGATCCCATGGCAGTTCTCCATGTTTTACATATTCCATCCTCTGACGCTTCTACCAAAAGTCGTCAAGAAGATAAAAAGAGAGAGAACACAGATCATCCTGGTAGCACCATACTGGCCCAGGAGATCAGTGGCCCTAGCAAAGGATGAACCGTTCCACCTCCCTCAACGAGAGATCTGCTCACTCAAGGCCCAATTGTCCACCCGAATTCACATTGGTGGGCTTTAATGGCATGGCTCTTGAGGCCCTACTTCTACGAAGGTCTGGAGCTCCATCCGAAGCTCTACCTACTATGCTGAGAGCATGCAAGCCTGTTTCAGCCAAAATCTACCACAGAGTATGGAAGACCTTCATTTCATGGTGCAAACTCAGAGACACAGATCTGCAGAGGGCGAAGGAAAGAGAGATCCTATCCTTTCTTCAGGAAGGACTGACGAAGGGCTTAGCATTGAGTTCCCTGAAGGTACAAGTTTCAGCCTTGTCCATTCTCCTCCAGGAGAAGCTAGCTCTAAGGAGTAACATCAGAACCTTCCTTCAAGGAGGAACTCACTCGGTTCCACCATATCGCTGCCAGTACCACCTTGGGACCTTAACCTGGTACTCTCTGCCCTACAGGAGGAACCATTTGAACCATTAGACGAGATTCCCCTGTCGACTCTAACTGAGAAGGTGGTGGCCATCACATCCGCATGGAGAGTCTCTGAGTTAGCTGCACTCTTATGCAAGTCACCCTTCACCATCATTCACAAGAACAAGGTAGTCCTCTGACCCAGTCCGGACTTTTTACCAAATGTGGTATTGGATTTTCACCTAAACCAGGATATGGTCGTACCTTCCCTATGTCCAGAACCTAAAAATCCTCTAGAGACTAAACTGCACAACCTGGATGTAGTTCAGGCAATCAAGTACTACCTACAAGGGACATCAGGAAAACTGATGCACTATTCATTATTCCGAACGGCCCTAAACGTGGTACCAGAGCAGCCAAGACAACGTTAGCCAAGTGGATCCGTTCCACTATCATCCGAGCCTATGCAACTAGAGGGAAATCTCCACCTATCCGAGTTAGAGCTCACTCACCACATCCTGGGCCATTTGCCACCAAGCTTCGGCAGAACAAGTTTGCAGAGCAGCCACCTGTGCAACACTCCACACATTCAAGTGATTCTACAGGCTACACACACAAGCCTCAGCCAAAGCCAGCTTTGGGAGGAAGTTGTTACAGACTGTAGTTTGTTAATCACCAACTGGGGTCACAGTGTCCCACCCTCTGGGTTGCTTTGGGACATAGGAACAAGGTGAAGCAGAGCACACTCTAATAACTTCACAGAGAACGCCTGGTGCACAGGGTGGAGGTACGGCAGCCCCCAATGTATAATCGAACGAGAAAAACTCTGGCACTCAAGGCAAGTGAAATGCAGGGTTCCCCCTTGCTTTTATTTCTTGTGCAGACGTGCAACGTTTCGGGGTGACCCCCTTTATCAAGCATGATAAAGGGGGTCACCCCGAAACGTTTTGGGATGTCCCAAAGCAAACGTTTTTCTCGTTTGCTTTGGGACATCCCACGTGCCTGTGTCCTCCAATTAGGGGGGTTATATTGCTCCTTCTTCGGTAGAAACTGAATTTAGTAGGAGGAGGCAGGGATGAAGCCCAGAGCAGGAGGAGGAGTCAAGTTTAACATTTTAGTGTCCATCCTCCAGCTGCAGGATCTTAATTCCCACGGTGCCTGTGTCCCCCCAATATAGGACAAGAGAGAGAGATTTAGTGAGTACAAAAATCTCTCTATTTCAGTTTGGTAAGAATCTTTAATATGCCACTTGTTATGATATAAACTGCTGCTTAAGTATTTTCCTTTAGGGTCAGGGCGCACAGGCAGATTCGGGGAGATTAGTCGCCTGGCAACAAATCTCTTCTTCAGGCGACTAATCTCCCTGAACTGCCTTCCCGCCGGGTAAAATGTAAATCGCCGGCGAAGTGGCACTCAGAGCTATTTGTTTTTCGAAGTCGCCCGAAGTTTCCTCGTAAGGCAACTTTGGAAAATGAACTTGATAATCATAGCCTTGATCCTTTAAAAACGTAAAGGAACAACTCAAACATAGTAAACCACATTCTAACCTTCATTTTCAATGACTGACAAATTTCAAATGAGCTTTGTTAGGCTTTTTATGTAGGCAGGTAAATGTCCCCTTTAAAACTATTTGTTATTGCACTTGAGCATATATCAGCAATAAATCCTGTTTCCTAGGAGCAAGTAAGTGATCCTGGAAATCTGAAAATCCTTTTCAGCTCAGGGATCTGTCATTAAAATGTAAATGCAATAATACAGGCCCCTGGAAATGGCCAACATATTTGCACCCTCCAGTGTCTTAACCTTTAGCTCTCTTTAGGGAAAATCACGTAAATTTACAAAGCATTGAGGGAATTCGAGTTTTGGTTGTAGGAAAGTCGACTACCACTGCATTGTATTAATGGTACATGTCAGTAGTGCAGAGAAAAGCAAAAGACAGCCAGATGCTTGTTTCACTATCAATTACGTTTAAAAAAAATTTGAAAATGTTTCATTGATTGGAGAGTTGCTTAGAATAAAATGTGATTTCTTTGTATTTGAGTTTATGTCTCCTTTAATAAATATAAAGATAATTGGTGGTTTACCATGTGGTAACAATGCTTCATGAATAGTAGTAACTAACGCTCTCAGTTTGAACCAAAATCTTTACCCATACGGGGAGGATTTTGTTCTAGAGAGGGAAAAGAACGGAATTGCAGGGGGAATCATTGATTGGAAGGGGGTGGGTGTTAGAGCTGCTTTGATAAATATATCTCTTTAGGAATGCTTTTTTGATGGCCAGGAAGGTGTTAATAACACCTGAAAAATATCACACTAGTTTAATATTTTCTAAATCTGCCCCATAATGTGTGCCATGGGTATTTTTGTAAGTGTGTCTTTGGTTCCATAAGCCACCATAAAGGAGTAATTAAAAAAAACAATGGGAGGATGACATTTTGAAAGCTTGCATTTTGCACATGTCTATGTGTAATATTTGCTTCTATTCGCTCCTTTGTAAGTCTGACCTGTACTAGTGTCTGGAAAATGTTGTTCTGTTTAAATGTAGAGCTGATAACACTTCCCTATAGGAATAGCTACATCAGAGTCACACCTTTGCTTTACAAATACCAAACATGCTTTCTGTTTGATGGTTTTTTTTTTCTCAGAGCAGTTAGGTGACAATGGGCACCTGGTCAGATTATCCTTGTAGGGTTTGTGTTATTACTGTGCCTTTATATCATATATATCATCCTTTGTTTAGAGGAGGGGGTTACATCGTTCTTTTCGTTAGCTGTTCGCTTAAAGCAAGAATGGCAGTGTCTTACCGGTGATGGGTTAGGGTTGCTGGGAAAATTCATGACTGCTACTTTTAGGAGGAAATTCCTACATTGTGACTTTGGTAGACTGCCATTAGGAATAGGTACAGCAAATGTGTCTGTATAGAAAAGAATAGACAGATCGGGTGGGTCAGCATTTTTGATATATATCAAAAAGAAGGAGCCACAACGTGGCTGGTTGTAACCGCACTCATAGGATGTACACAATTTTATTTCTATAAATCAAATATTTTTAATATTCCATTGTGGTCTTCCTCAGGGAAAGCAACTTGAAGTACCGGTAATAATATAGTTATTGTATATGCAGGCAATCCCTTAAAAAATATACATCAATATATATATATATATTTATTTATTTATTTTATCAATCTCTGATGTTGCTTGGTTGTCCTTGCTAACAAGATTTTTTTCTTTTTTAGTCCCCAGAAGGTGCTGAGGCTAAAGATGCAGCTAAAGTAACCAAACAAGAGGCAAGTATCCAACTTACATTTAGGCACTGTGCTCTTAAATCTCTTGAATGACAAACGTTTAAACCCAAACATGCTGTATCAAGTGGTTCTTTGCTATAAGCCTTATAATCCGTTGTGTTTGCCTTCTTGGAAAAAACGAGTTATCGGCAATATCAAGAAGTCTACAGAACCTCTGCAACTTGCAGTAATAGCTTGGAATAAACTACTGTAAACTGTAGCTTTGATGACCTCGTAAGAGTTTTATACTTCCTTTAATAGTAAATGTTAGTGCTATTGATGCACCTGAAATTATATAGAGTTCGGACTTGGTTCAGCCAGGCTCTTGAATTTAGCTGAATCCTCCTCAAAAAAACAGTGCATCCCTAGTTCTGGTACTTTTTTATTAGCAGAGTGCAAAAAGTACTACGACAAACAGCCATTTTTACAGATTTTAATCAATGAAGAATAAGAATAAGATGTTAAGGGAGAAAAAAATGGCCATGTATAGCAAGATGTCATGTGTCCAGTTTTAAATAAATAATGAGACCAATTATTGTTTTTATTTTTAGCCTACAAGAAGGTCCGCGAGATTGTCATCAGTAAGTAAATATGGCATGAACCTTATCTGGTGTTTGGCAGTGATATTCTGCCTTACTTATTGTAATGTAAAAATATAATTTTATGGCTGTGAAATGTTGTCCTTTTTATTTTCCATTTAGAAACCCGAACCTCCTAAAACTGAAGCAAAACCGAAAAAAACTACCACCAAGGTAAAAAAAAAAACTTTTTTGTTTTTATAGAAAAATGTTGGCTAATACCTATGAAAACAGTATTTGTGACATAAATAATGTATATTTCATATTGAGCAACAACAGACTCTCAATCTTAACCAAACTCAGGTATGGGACCTGTTATCCAGAATGCTCGGGACCTGGGGTTTTCCGGATAATGGATCTTTCCGTAATTTGGGTCTTCATACCTTAAGTCTTCTAGAAATACATTTAAACTTTAAATAAAGCCAATAGGCTGGTTTTGCTTCCAATAAGGATTAATTATATCTTAGTTGGGATCAAGTACAAGGCTCTGTTTTATTATTACAGAGAAAAAGGAAATCATTTTTAAAAATTTGGATTATTTAGATAAAATGGAGTCTATGGGATGGGATAGCTTTCTGGATATCGGGTTTCCGGATAAGGGATCCTATACCTGTACTACATTTTTTTTTTTTGTGGTCCCACCAATTTTTAATGAATTTTCCTGAATTTTATACCATTTTCCCCTTAAAGGGGACCTGTCATGTTAACAAATAATTTCAAATCCTATTTTATGAGGTTAGTCAAGCAAAATAAACTTCATTTATACACTATAAAAATTATTTAAATCTTTTTTTTATTTAAAGTCTTGGAATCCACAATCACAACAACAAGCAGGCACCATTTTGTAGACACTGTTATTAGGGCAAGCTTTGTATCATGCCTAAATCTTGTTTATGTGCCAGAATGGGGTACCCACGCACTGGCCATACACATAGATCGCCAAACGAGCAGATCTCTCCCCGATATGCCCACATTGAGGTGGGTAATATTGGGCTGATCCGATTGGATCATAGTGTAGGCAAAACGGATCGCTGGGATGCATAAACAAACCGATCCGGCCGCGATCAAACGTGATTTTTTAACCCTGCCTGATCGACATCTGGCCGATTTTCGGATATCGATCGGGGAAACCCGTCGGCGGGTTCCACACATGGGCTCGGTCTGTCGGCAGCTTTTATCGGCCCGTGTATGGCCAACTTTAGGCATAGACGAGGGTCAGGCAATATGCGATTGACAGCCGAGACAACAGGTTTGGATGTTTTAATACAAAAATAAATTTGTGCTTTTATTATACTTTATTGACAGGTCCCCTTTAACAAAATGTAAGATGAGGGTTCTATTGTAGTATTAAACAGGTGTCAAAGTTTAGTAGTCCTGGTGGGAAAATCAAACCTATCCAATGATTATATTGGCAGTTATTGGTCGGACGAGGGGCAATAAACTGCCAGCTCAGTCCAGAAGGTTAGAGTTTTAGCAGCTTTTATCGTTTAGCAGTCTGTGACAAGCTGTAAGAGCTATATGAAAAGTGTACATATGAGTAACTACTTCAATTATTTATATTGTGTCTGCAAGATATGCAGTGATTTTATAGTACAGAATGACAAATTGACTTCTTACAATAATTTAAAGAACAAGGGTTACAAATAAACAAATTGGGTCTGAGGGATTATCATCTGTGCACACAAAATACTGAAATTTAGATTAACTGGTCGGTTGTCTGAATCTGTGTTTTAATACTTTGTATACTTTGTGTTCTTGATAATGTGAATATTTTGCAGAAGGAGCCAGGAACAAAAGCAAACAAAGGTGCTAAAGGAAAGAAGGAGGAAAAACAAGAAGCTGCAAAGGAAGGTACTACTACACCATCTGAAAATGGTGAAACTAGATCCGATGAGGTACATTCCAGCAATTAAATCAGTGGTGGTGTTCTTTTTTGACAGTTTTCCAACCATTGATTGCATGTTCATAATGCTTCTTTTTATTGCCCAAAATGTTATTACAGATTCGCATCTCTCGCTCATCTGTTAATGTTTCAACATCCAGAGGTGCCCTGCCCACCACACTGTCAGTAAAAGGGCAGATTGAAACAGTGAAAGTTAAGGGTACGGTAGATCTTTTTTGTGTGCAGTGCATAGAAAGCTAGTAGTGTGGTGCTATTTTCAGTGTGAAAATGAAAGCAACCAGGTAAGGGATTGTTGGGTTTGTAATGTTTAAACCCCATTCTTAAAGTGCAGGCTTTTTATAGAGGTGCGTTATCCCCCATCTGATTTCAAATTAGATAGTAACAGATAACTAAACTGTCATCATTTTGACTGAAATACTAATGTAAATTATATATGGCTTCTATCTCCTAGGCACAGAAAACTGAAGACACGGGTGCGGAGATAGAATGAATTGACCATGGAAATCTTGATTTTACGTACCTCTTGAAGAACTTTAAGAAAAATATTTTTCTCAAGTATTTTGTAAATGCTAATTTTTTTAGAACGGTAGTTTAACTTTTACATATATATAATGTACATGAACATTTCCTTCACATATTCATGCTTTGCTTTTTCCTTCTCATTGTCTACAAGTTTTTATAACTATCGACATTAGTGTGCGTATGCGTGCTTGGCTGGATTGCATATCTGTACTTTTTATTTGCTTTTAAAACGAAAAAGAGAAAAAAAATTACAGCGCATATGGTGATGTTTTTACTGTGCAGATTTAAATTTTCCCATGCAGTTTTTCTATAGCAATAATCTGTGGTGCTTTTGTACTTTTAATGTTTGTGGTTTTGGAAAAGACTAAATTGTTGTGAGCATCTGAGTTTTTTTTTTTTTTCTTTTAACGGTTAAAATAAAAGGTCTTGCCTTTATAAAAAGTGTTCATTGTTTAAGCATTTTGAATTTTGCAACAAGAATATTAACACAAATACAGTGTTTAAATTTGCAGATGTAGTAAGTTCCTTGAGCATTTGCTCACCAAATTTAAAAAAAAAAATACATGTACATAGCTCAAGATACTTACAATTAGCAATTCCTTTTTTTACTTGGGAAAGATTTTATGTCATAATGTGTCGTGGGTGGACCAGACCCCAGATCAGAACCTGAATAAATATAAACCATAGTTATAGTCCACTTTAGTGTTATCTGTTCAAAAATACACAGACACCCAAGGGCCCCCGAGCAGAAATTTACCACTGTCCCACCAGCCCCAGTTGTAACCATTACTGACCTAATGTCATAGGACATGAATTTAAAAAAATAAAAATAATAGAACAGAAAAATAGAATAGTTGGTATGTTTATTTGTTATAAAGGGCTTGGTGCAGTAAGACTTGAATGACTTACAGCTCTCATTTTTACTTTCTTCTTACTATTTTTGTTGGTTTTAAATAATAAGATGAAACCACAGAGTGATGAGATTAGGCTAAAATAGAAAGCAGCTAAGTGGTATGTGAGACCCAGTGTCTAAAACTCAATTAGGAAATGCATATCCCAAAAGGGTTTGAAAAAGGTTGGAAAAAAACTAAAAGTGAAATCCAGTTTATGTAGTTCAAAATTAAGCTGATTCTAGACTTAATTGGAATTAAACTAAAACTTGCTATATGTGCTGGTAAAGTTATGACATGCCAACACTTACTGCCCAAGTCTATACCCTCTATAAGTCTATGCTGTTCTGGGCCAGTCCAACGCCGTTGCCAAGTACTGAACACATTCCTTTTTTACCTCAGTCTATTAGATGAGTGTGTGCAGCTCCGCTCGGTGGGGAAAATCTACACTACCGTGCAAACATAAAATGCTGGTTTGGAGGTCAGCAGTGTAGATATGAAAAAGCAGATCAAATTTAATCTAGGGTGGCTGCTGATGACATCACACGTGCTATCTAGTGGTAAACTTGCCCTCACTTTAATTGCCAAAACAAGTTTTAAGTATAGCTTCAATGGGAAAATCTCTTCAGGGTGATGCGAACAGCCATCTGCAAAGACATTTATAATAGGCTGCATGTCTTCTCTATCTAATTTTCACTATTTGTGAGTGGCTTGACACTGCCAGCAGGGAGTTAGTTAATCATCTAACTGAAGGTGACATTATTGACATTCTCATCTAAGCTATGCGGGCAGCTGCAAGGAAAGCAGTAGATGTTGGGGATGGGGCCTGGGGCTTTTTCTGTTAGAAACACTTTTATAGGTAAAGGGGGCTTTAATCAGACCAAATTCTGTAGTATACATGAGGACTAAATTAGTTCTAAAGGTGAACCGATGGCCGATGTTTAAGTCCCTTCAAAGGCTCCCAATCAAAATTTGCCTGCCAGCCCGATCGACGAGCCAACCGATATCCAAGTCTTCTGTCAATATTGGTCTCTCATCTCCTGCCATACCCTGATATTGGTGGGTTTATGACCACCTTTACTCTCACAGCTATTATTACATGCTAAAGTATGTGCAATATGATACACACAGATTCCACTGGCTGGACTCAAGTTGTTGAATCAATATACTCTAGCTGTCAGATCATACACTGAGTAGGGCTTGGACTGAAGTCATCACTCAAACTGATATTTATTCTGCTTACTAGAAATTGGTTCTCTATTACAATCTTATTTTTAAAAACAGGTTTTCTTTGTAAACATTCCCTAAGCATAAGGTTCTACTTTAGGCTAAAAGTAGGGTGCGGGGGGAAAAGGCAGCTTGGGCATCACTGCCTCTCCTGGCTGGTGAGAGCATTCCTAATCCTGGTACAGAGTGGACCTACAGAGGCACCAGGGGCCTGTCTGTCTTGACAAATGCCATTATGTCCACCATATTGTGCTTTTAGCCTTGTGAATCAGCAGTAGGGCAGGAACTGCAGTCTTACTAGCTTAGTAATATTGAGTATCCAAAGCTGCCCTACATACTCAAGGTAAGGCCTTTATAGGGATCTATAAGGAGGCACTTTTTAATATAAAAGCTTTAGATGACACTGACTGACATGTCCTTGAGTTTCAAAGTCTGTTAACCACAAAAAATACTGACTTCATTTGCCCAAGTTCATAAGATAGCATTTATCCATGTTGAACTTCAGTTTACAGTTTTTCTGCCATTTCTCCAGTTTTGCCAAATCTCTGAAAAGCATCAACATTCTGCAAGGAACTCATAGTTTTGGACAATTTCTTATCACAAAAACCGTACTGAAAATGCCAACCTCAAGGTTATTTATAAAGGAAATAAAATACAAATTGACCAAGGATGGATGTTAGAGGTTCTTCATTAACGCTGGTCCAATTACAATATGTTCCATTTACAGTACCATCACTCTTTGACACATTTCTGCACTGAATCAGTCTCAGTAGGACTTGTCTTTTACTATTGAGTGTTGTTCTTAGATCTACCAGGGAGCTGTTATCTTGTGTTAGGGAGCTTGAGTCACATGACTGGGGGCAGCTGGGAAACTGACAATATGCGTAGCCCCATGTCAGATCTGAATGAATTGCCTTATTTATAATGAGAGAGAGGGAGGACGTTCAGTGAAAATAACCCACATTTCCAATTAGTGCTTTATAATGACGAAAAAAAAACAGGAAAATATGGGTTTTTTTTAAATTAAGAGAAAAGTCAGAATGTGTTTTTTAAACAAAGTTTTTATTGTGTATACTGTTCTGTTAAGTTTCTACAGTGTATAAGGTTTTTCCATTGAACCCAAAATCTGGGCACATAGTCAAGGCCTATATTGTTTATATCTTCTCTGAGTGCAAGAAATGTTCCTAAAGAATGTCACAGGCAATGTAGTCAATGGAGTTTTTACTCCATGCCACGGCATGAAAGGTTAAGAAGTGACACATTTAAATATGCCTTGTGTCTTTAAACTGTGGGCGTTGATGCTAATTCCCTCTCTGCTTCTCTTGTGCATAAAAAATACATCTTTCCTTATCTATGCAGTTGTATGCAACTAAATCCTGCAATTGTGCATATGCAATATACATTCATCCCTTTATAGATTGTTGATACCAATAAATTAGTGATTCATTATGAAATAAATCTGTAAAAGTAAATATTTTTTTACATGTATTTAAATGTACAGGACTAGAAGGGAACATATATTATTGTCTGTCAGTATGCCAGTCATTGCATATTCTTGCAAAATCATACTGAAACTAGTGTCCCAAGATCACTTGTTATGTGGATGACTGTGTCATAGGATTGGGGAACATGTTGACCGATTCACGTCACATTCATACATACAAAGAGCAAGCTGGGGTGCTCCCTATTATGCGTATGCATTTGTTAGAAAGATACTATTGTTTGGGAAACAATTTTTAAGTGATAGGTGCCCTTTATGAAAAACATCTTTTGGCACAAATATCCAAATAAGTGAGAGTATTTCAGGAATGAGCTGAGTGCTGTATGGATTGGGAGTACCACCAAGACATCTCAAGTACATTGTTTTATTTCCTTTTAAAGGTTTTATTTTTTCATGTCAACAAAACAAGAAAATAAGGTAGTAAATAAAGTAAGTAAGGACAGTTGTACAATATTGAGAGGGGGTGATGAGGGAAGAAGGGGGTCAAGGAGAGGAGGGCTACCAAAGTGTGCTTCTACTGGTTTTAATTGTCCCAGACGGGCTTAGGTGGGGTTTTGCTCGGTGATGGTTTCTTAGCAGGAGGTCCATGTGTCCCAGGTTTTAGTAAACTTATCGGGGCATCCTCTGCCAAGGTATGTCAGCTTGTACATGGGGAGTGCATTGTTGATCATTTTTTTCCACAATAGTATTGAACGGTGCTCCTGGAGCAATAGTATTTCTTGCATAGAGAAAAAGTAAACATAAGAGCTGACAGTTATGCTGACTTGGGATTAACTGGTCAATAAATCAGGATAATTTAACAGTTGGAAATGCAATGTTGTCCCAATAAGAAGCAATCACTGTGCAGGACCAGAAGGCAAGCAGAAAAGCCTGATTTGAATTTGAAGCAGGGCTCACTCCCATGTTGTACAGACGTACAGGCATGTTATATAACCTATATATCATCTTATATTAAATAAGTATGTCCGCACTATTACTCACTGTGGACACAAAGGTGCCAGTTATATCATCCCAGTCATCAGTGTCTAATGTAGGAATGTCCTGTTTGCGTATGGGTTGCCTCTTTGAGAATTAAGTAAACTGTAAACATTAGACAAAATGATTTCTCTTTTCAGATACCCTTAACACCGTCTCCAAAACTGGGAGTTCCAATTTACACTGGGGGTCATTTATAAACACTGGGCAAATGTGCACCTGTTACCTGCAGTAACCCATGGCAACCAATCAGATGATTGCTTTCACTGCTCAACCTGCAGCTGGCTGGAAAAAATCTAACCACTGATTGGTTGCTATGGGATACTGTCTAGGTGCAAATTTGCCCAGTGTTTATAAATATAAATTTTTTCTTTCAAAGGGGAAATTGACTATGATATGGACAATCAATACATAAAGTGGCATCACTAGGGGCTTTAATATTGTCAGAACATTTTATGTAAATCACAGTCAGCACATGATCTACTTTCCTTCCACTTCCTTTATTCAAATGTAAGATGCTGTACATACAAACATTTTGTAATTTGTCTTGAACCAGTAAGACACTTTTTATTTTGGCAAATGTGGGACTGTACTGATTTTTTCTGTATGACTATTAGTACCCAGGCAGGTTGACTCCTGGTAACAATTACAGCACCTGGCACCTAAATAAGGCAGACATAGCACAGGGGCTGAT
This sequence comes from Xenopus laevis, assembly GCF_017654675.1. NCBI lineage: Eukaryota > Metazoa > Chordata > Amphibia > Anura > Pipidae > Xenopus > Xenopus laevis. The sequence goes on from NC_054379.1 coordinate 94,381,904, forward strand.
TTACTAAAACTCAAATTTATCTCATTTTTTCAACCTAACTCCCTTCCACGAATTTAACTCATTTATATTTTTCTCAAAAAAATCAGAGCAGCAAAACGGCAGTAGAAAATTGAGCCTCAATTCGTATTGTTGACACTCCATAAACTTGATGCGGATTATCCAGCACAATCGCAATGTCAAAAAATAACTTCAGCGACATCTGCCATTTACTTCTTCATGACCTCGACAGGTTTGGCATGGTGTATTTTTGGATTCTGCATTTTAGCAGCTTTGGGGGTATGATAAATCTCTAAAAATTCTATTTTTCCCACAAAAAAAAATCAACTTTTCCCCCTAAAAACCTTGACCAGAAAAAAATCGAAGTTTAAAGGGACAGTAGCATCAAAAAACATAGAGAGTAGTGCTACACAATCAATCTCACCACTTTTTGTAGCATTGGGTGACGGCTGTGACTCTGTCTGCCCAGGTCCAGTTCAAATACAAATTTCAGCAGCACTTCGGTATAGTGAAAAAGAATTTATTTGTGAAAATGAAGCAACGTTTCAGGCATAACCAGCCCTTTATCAAGCTTGACAAAGGGCTGGTTAAGCCCGAAATGTTGCTTCATTTGCACAAATAAATAATTTTTCACTATACGGGAGTGCTGCTGAAATTTGAATTTAAAATATAATGTACTGTTTCCATGCACTGGTACAACCAGTGTGTTTCCTTCAGAAAGACTACTATAGTTTATATAAACAAGCTGCTGTGTAGGCATAGAGACATTCAAAGCACAGCTTACGTAGCAGATAACAGATGTTATCATTGTATACCATTGTATTCTATTACAGAACTTATCTGTCATCTGCTAAGTAGACTGTTCAATTTCTCCTTTTTTAGCTTTAACGGCTGCCCCCATGGCTACACAGTAGCCTATTTACATAGGACACTACATGTTTCGAACCAAATTGCACTTTATCAAGTGTACTAAACACCATTAATACACACTCTTTATAGGTATTCAATGGGAGGGGAAAAGGTAACACGCCCTTGATAGGGGGAAGGGATTAACCTATTAATAACATCAAAAACCTGTTCAAATACATTAATCCGTTATTAAACAACATCCAAACATCGAAAGTGCGTTGTGTCCACGTTCAAGTATTTGTTCTTTAGTCACCATAAGTGCTGGTTTCGAAACCACTGTTGAGGGCTTTAAATCAACCTGGTTAGATAAAAACATATGTACAAATAGATACAATTAAAACAAATAAAAGCCTAGAACTGCAATTAAGTTTGCCTCCTGGAAAGTTGTCTTGACACATTAGTAGCAAAGTTTTCTACACACTATGTTTCTATTCGAATCAATAATTTTGTTCGCAACTTATCTATCTCAGGCCTTAAGGTGGCCATAGACTCCCCGATATGCCACTAACTGCATGGCTATATCGGGGGTAATTCGAACGTTCGGCCGTATGGCCGAACGATCGAATTACGATGCGCCAAGGGGCTCCGACGGGTCGGTCGGGTAAAAATCCAACCTTCCCGATCGATATCGTGGCCAGATATCGATCGGGAAGACCCGTCGGAAGCCCCCATACACGGGCAGATAAGCTGTCAAATCGGTCCAAACGACCGATATCGGCAGCTTTATCTGCAAGGTATGGCCACCTTTATAGTAACAAACTATCATTAAACAGTAAGCTCGATTTCTTACCAATTGTAAGGTTAGGGCAGGATTCAATTGAATCTGTGGAATAAAGCAAAGCATATATTTAATTAACTTATTATAAGAAGCATTTCACGCTCCACTGATCATTTAATCCTATTGGTTGCATGCTATCCAATTTCTTTATCCACACTGCCTCCATTTGTAAAAGTGCCTTTTTTCTATCACCTCGTCTTATCTGCTGTTTTACCACTTCTACTACTAACCATCTCTTGTCTAGAGTTACCAGATCACTTGAGAATTCATTGACATGTCTGATGCAATGCAAATACAATTTAAATTAAAATGGCCAATCTAACTGGATTTTCTAGACATGTCCCTGGATTTTCAAGTGATCTAATAACCTTATGTCAGTCCAGAAAAGCAAGGCAAATAGGGTTTTGAGCTTTATTAAACGGGGTAAAGATTCTCATGAGGAGAGGGTTATTCTTTTTGTTTACAACACACTGGTTCCTTCTGGAATATACCATGCAGTTTTGATCTCCAGTGCTCAGAACAGCAAGGAAGCTAGTTCAGGGTCTGGAAAGTCTCAATTACAGTATAAAGAAAGGCTGGGCAAGTAGTGGTGTTTACTCTTAGGAAGAAGTGCTTAAATTGATTCTGTCATGATTTTTTTGATGCATTTTTTATTTCTAAATTACACTGTTTACACTGCAAATAATTCACTCTACAATATAAAATGTCATTCCTGAACCAAGCAAGTATATTTTTTTTAGTTGTAATATTGGTGTGTAGGCAGCCATCTTGGGTCCTTTTGCCTGATCATGTGCTTTTAGAAAGAGCCAGCACTTTAGGATGGAACTGCTTTCTGGCATGCTGTTTCTCCTACTCAATGTAACTGAATGTGTTGCAGTGGGACCTGGATTTTACTATTGAGTGCTGTTAGATCTACCAGATAGCTGTTATCTTGTGTCAGGGTGCTGCTATCTGGTTACCTTCCCATTGTTCTCTTGTTAGGCTGCTGGGGGTGGGGATAATATCACTCCAACTTGCAGTACAGCAGTAAAGAGTGAATGAAGATTATCAGAGCACAAGTCACATGATGTTTTGAAAAAAAAACATTTAACCCATGACACTATCCCTTTAAGAGGAGATATTATTATTATAATTCTTAATTCATATAGTGCCAACATAATCCTTAATGTTTACAAAGATTATATAATTATATATAACTGAAATATATCACTGCCCCAGTGGAGTTTACATTTTAAGTCCCTATCAAATTCACACACACTTTTTACAGAATGTGCCCTGGCTGGAATTGAACATAAGACCCCAAAGCTAGAAAGCAGCCAATCCACCACAGTGCTGTCTTAAGATATGTTAAGTATGTATAAATATATGAGGAACATACAATACGCTCTGTTACTTTATTCAACAGTAGGTCCTTGCAGCAAACACAAGGGCTTCCACTGATATTAGAAGAAAGGAGGTTCCATCATAATATTTGAAAAATGTTTTTTACATGAGAGTTGGGAAGTTGTGGAAATGGTTGTATGGTGGATACATTAGATCATTTTAAGAAGGGGTTGGATGGGTTTTTTAGCAACTTAGAAAATACAGAATTACTGAAATAAGCTTTTAGCACAAGGTTGATCCAGGAGTCAGGAAGGAATGACCCCTTCTGATACACATTGGAAAGGCTTCAGATGCAGTTTTTCAACTTCCTATAGCCAATAAGCAACTGCTTACAGCTCCATCATTTAGATCAAAAGGTTCAACTTAATGGACATCTGTCTTTTTCAGTTACTATTTTAAATGTAAACTTTGTTAAAATGTAAACTATGTTACCAATGTTTATAGTTGATGCTTTGGCCCCTGCAAACAAAATATCTTGCATTTTATGTTTTTAAAAAGCATCTAAACAGTAAATTAGCCCCAGATAATCATCTATATTTGGAAACTATGCATTGTTGAATATATCTCCAGACTCCAAACTAACCAGCTTCAAATGTTTGCTTATTCAAGTTCCAAAATTCAACTCACAATTTGTGCTTTACAGCAATTTATTTTCATCATTTAATGGGGTTTTGTTTACAGTTTGGTACCCAATTTACATTGGAATACCAAATTATGTGCTATGTAGAGTCCCCCAAATATAATATTTACAGACCCAAAAAAACATATATCTTTAAGAACTACACATTCGGAGGTAAGGGCGGGGGAAGAGGAGCAAACTGAGCATGCTCTTGCCCAGGGCAATGAGGTTAAGCTGAAGGCAGGAAGTCTGATACAGAAGCCCATGTGTACACAATAGAAGGAAAGAAATGCAGTGTTTCTTTTGACAGGGGACTCAGAGCAACATTACTTTGGGGGTTTACTGGTGTATTTATATGGACCTTTCTGTTAAGGCTTACTTAGTTTTAACCTTTCCTTCTCCTTTAAAGAGGCCCCAAAATATAATTGTAGCTTTGTAATTGTATGTAGACTCCAGCAATCAAATCCAGCAATCAATCTGTATCCTCAATGCCCCAAGCATTAGTGACTGGCGTAACCCCACAATGTTATATATTTGATAAAACGAGGTCCTGAAGAATTTAAAATGGGTTACTGAACCTTTGTGCACAAAACTCGCAAACTGCAGATGTTTGCCAAACTGTAGATTTCACAAAATATCCAGAAATAAACTTACTGGCTGCATTTTTCTGGCCCTATCAGAAAAGCAGATTGCTATGCAACATGGTTTTTAACAATATGCATTCAGTAGGAAAAGTGTTAAATATCTGACAATTATTTAGCAACATTATGCAAAATATTGACTGGGTGGTTCTAGAGACACTTCACTACTACTACTACAATTCTCCTGCCTACTGGAATTTTTGGGTTTCTAAAGGCCGCTATGAGTAATATTTTATACTTGGAAAAGAGATGATGAAGAATTCAAAATGAATAAATAGCTTAATTAATAAAGCACATGTATTTTATAAAATTTGTAAGTTATACAACATTTCTGAAAATCAACTCACAATTTGCACTTTACAGAATCTTTTCTCCTGTATAATTTTGGGTACAAAACTTATTGTAATATGAATGCCATGTATCTTCTGAACAGTTTGATACCATATGGATAGGATTACTCAAACTGTATGGTATGTAAGGTCTCAGGAATGCCACTTCTACCTCTGCAAGTGTAAGGGGCCCGAAGGCTCAGACAGGAATAGCGGACCAAGGAGAAAGCACAAGTCCAACAGATCGCGGTACAAGCAAGGATTAAGAAAGAGAGTGGTCAAGTCCAGGCAATATGGTCGGTTCAGGCAGCAAGGGTTCGGTAATCAGGAACAGGCAAGGATCAATACACAAAGGTCAAGACAATAACAATAGAAGTGCACCCAGGAACTCAGAATGAAGAACCTATTGTAGGGCAATGTGAGCAGTGTCTCAGCGTCTTTTATAGGCCTCCTTTGGCGCCAAAATTAGACGCAGTGACGTCATGACACTGGCATCCTCACGAATGCGTTTTCGATGCAGGCGTCCATTCTGACGCTGACGCTTCGGCGCCCAATCTGACGCCAGGGCCTCGTTTGACGCCGGCGTGATGTCACCGGGCTGCGACCAGGAGGAACCACATGGAAGCCGCCACCATCTTGGGAGACGCCATCTTGGGATGCCAGTAAAGATTTCCTTACAGCAAGCAAAAGACATACGCTAAGTACAAGCATTATGCACTCTAATGAGTGCAAAACTGCTCCCATCAGAGTGCACAATACACATATCTCTTTCACCAGGCTTGGTACAAAGTAGTTGTGCTCTGTGCCCCTATGCCATTTTCTCTTTTAAATGTGCATCCAGTACAAAGAGAAGAGTGAAGTGAATCAAGCCTCATTGTTAACCCTAGTGGTCCTTACTTGTGCATGTGAGCAGACACACATATACTACCCATGCACTCTCCTACTCTGTGCCGCAATGACAGAAACAAAGCAACATGGCATACAGAGCCAAGAAAAACTTTTTGCTCATAGCCAAAAAAAACCCCATATTTTTAAGTGCCGCTTGTGAACAATTCATAATTGGTAGATGTATAATTGTGTCACATGCTACAACAGCTGACAATGAGTCATCCTTTGACCTTTACATTCCAATCATATACTGTAACTATGTAGGCAGAAGCAAAGGCTTAGGCTAATGATAGCTGTGATTTTTAGCCACAAGTTCAAATATGATGTCACGTTGGCTACATTGGTGGCTTTCTGTGCTTAAACAGGTCCTTTACCCAAAAACAGTTTTTTGCTTAGTGAAATACTGTAAATGTAATAATGTTTCCAATATACAATATTATATACAATATACAATTAGGGGCAGATTTACTAAGGGTCGAATATCGAGGGTTAATTAACCCTCGATATTCGACTAGGAACTAAAATCATTCGACTTCGAATATCGAAGTCGAACGATTTAGCGCTAATCCTACGATCGAAGGATTATTCGTTCGATCGAACGATTAAATCCTTCGAATCGAACGCTTCGAAGGATTTTAATACAACGATCGAAGGAATATCTTTCGATCAAAAAAACGCTGGCAAGCCTATGGGGACCTTCCCCATAGGCTAACATTGACTTCGGTAGCTTTTAGCTGCCGAAGTAGGGGGTCGAAGTTTTTCTTAAAGAGACAGTACTTCGATTATCGAATGGTCGAATAGTCGAACGATTTTTAGTTCGAATCGTTCGATTCGAAGTAGTAGTCGAAGGTCGAAGTAGCCCATTCGATGGTCGAAGTAGCCCATTCGATGGTCGAAGTAGCCCAAAAAACACTTCGAAATTCGAAGTTTTTTTTATTCGAATCCTTCACTCGAGCTTTGTAAATGTGCCCCTTAATGTAAATTTATTTTCATATATTTGCGATTGAAAGCTGTATTTGTCAATTCTCCTGCTTGTCTTTCATCAGCTGGGTTTCAACACTGTTTCAGAAGTCAGTGCCTGGGTACGTAAAGTGTAACATATAATCAAAACATATAAGGTTAGTTTTTGTAGATCATGTTGTTGTAATAAACTGTACTTTTGCTTTACAAACACCTTTTTTTGGCATGGTTGCGTGTCTGCTGTTATTTTGTATGTATTACCTCCTCATGGTGTAGGTCTGGGGCATGTGCACCCAGGCCCCACGTTTCCACTGGTGAGCTTCAACATATTTTGACTCAACATTATATATTTGTTCATATTTATATATTTGACCAATATTAAATACATTGTACACAGCAAAAATACTGCATCCAAATTGATTTGCAGCAGGTTAGTACGGCACTTATAGTGCACCCTCACATCTGGCTCCAATAATAGGTAAATAAATTCATGGTGTGCATGTTCAAGGTGTCCCTTAATGCAGCCCATCTGGAACAGGCAAGTCAAGAGTAGAAAACCACAGGGCATATGTAGCTTAGAGATATGCAGTTATGATGCATCAGGTTCAGAAGATGGATCACATTGAACATGCACCCTTTCTAAGCCAGAAGTACCTATAGAATGGATTGGGCCCATTTATTTGTTTCTATTATTTTCATCCAACAGTGGGATCCTATAGTAGTAATCCTGGTCTCCTGAAGTTTGAAGATTTACCTCTTTGTTGCTCTTTGTTTCTTCTTAAACAGACCATAGACACAAAGATAAAGTCATTCAAAACGAAGGTTCGTATGATTTTCAGACCATGTGTAGAGTGTACAGACATTTCTTGTACTGTTGTAATTGGTTGTTCAGTAGATCGGACAAGTTAGAAGATTTGTATTAGCAAACAATAATATCTCTACATGTATTGCCTATCTGACTATATCAATGGGAGTTTGTCACTACGATTTGTCAGACATAACTTTCGTACGATTGCTGTCTGTCAATTCATGGCCAGAACATTATCTGATTTGTGCTTTTTACCAAGTTATTTAATCTGAATGGTTAGTGGCAGGTTGGAAAATTGCACCAACAGAGCTCAAAGAAGAAAATCTGTATGTCTACGGCCAGTTTTGCTCCAGTTTGTACCTAGAGGGGTAAAGGTGGCCATAGACATGCAGATTTACCTTCATATCGGACGAACGATCATTCTGTGCCATCTCCCGACCTGCCACTAACCATTCAGACCAAATAAAGTAGCCGATGTTCTGCCCCTGACAGCAATCGTACGAAAGTTGTGTCCGACAAAAGCTTGTGACAGTCTCTCACTGATATCTTCAGATCGGCAATACATGCAGAGATATTATTGGTAGCTGACGGAAATTTTCTAACCTGTCCGATTGACTGAACGACCGATTGCCATGGCACGTAAAATGTTGGGGCACCCACACACGGCCTGAAAATCATACGAAATGGAGATTTGTACAATCAAATCTTTGCGTCTATGGCCAGCTTTAGTCTCACAGAAATACAACCAATGGCTGTTCTGAATTAAATTCAGAGGTTTCACACTGCTAAATTTGGAAACAATGAAAGGGTCATTTGGCTAGTGTAATTAGTAGGTGTGCTGTTTAAAAGGCTATGGGGGAATGTAATATGTTTCGGTAGTGCAAAAAACCTGAGCAAACACGCTTGTAAATGTTAGCGACCATGTTTACATCCTTTTTAAATGACTAAAGACCTCAACAACTTCATCGCAAAGTTTGCGAAGAAATGACTTTTGCAAACATTTGCATCGTCTATAATTAATTTTTGCAAATGCAAAGTCTTCTTAGCAACAAAATCACCAGAGCAGGTGTTAATGCTCTCCTTTGCTTTGCGAAAATGTGTAATGTAATATTCGCCAGCAATTGATTTTACATTGCGAGCAGTGCTTAATATTCGCAAAGGCACCATATTAAATAACGCCTGCGACTTTTAATTAAATCCTCTCCATAGTGTAAAAAGTTTGATAGAAAAACAAAAGTTTCAGAATGAATACTTTAAAAACAGCTCATTTATATCATAAGTGACCTATTAAACAATATTAATAATTTGGCATAAACATAACTGTGAATGCTTCCCTTTTACACATTTTCCATTGAGCCACCATTCTCTTCTGGGTATCGCGCTCTGATCAGGAAAAAAAAGGCAGGTTCTATCTGCAACAGGGTGAAGTGTGGGAGCAAAGAACCTGCTCTGTCCATTCATTGGCTAAACAAGCATGTATGTGTGCCCTTGGTTTGTGTGTGAGCACAGTGCTTTGTATGAGCCACAAGATGAACTTTGATAGTTTTTCTGTGTGGGATTATCCAATGGCACATATTTGAAAAGTATATTTTTTCATGAAAAGCCTTTTTTTAATTAAACAGTGTGTATGCAGTATATTTTTTAGAGACCAGCAAATTTATGATTTACAGCAGTGGTCCCTAACCAGTGGCTCATAAGCAACATATAGCTCACAAACCCCTTGTTTGTTGCTCTGAGTGGCCTCAGAGAGCTGCTTATTTTTAAATTCCTGGTTTGGAGGCAAGTTTCGGTTGCAAAAAAGAGATGTACTGCCAAAAAGAGCCTCCCGTTGTCTGCCAGTCCACATAGGGCTACTAAATACCATATCAGGTCTCTGAGGAAGTGCGTAGCCACGAAACGCGTCAGACCTCAGACGCTAGATGTTTGATCAGATGAGAAAATAAAGTTATACCTTTTTAACCATAACCTCGTGTGGGCGATTCCTTCGGGTGCCGGTGTGCGCTGCTACAAAACCTGTTGTGCTACTAAATACCATATCACACCCTGTACTTGGCAACCCCAGAAATGTTTTCATGCTTGTGTTGCTCCCAAGCTCTTTTTACATTTGAGTGTGGCTCATGGGTAAAAAAGGTTGGGGACCCCTAATTTAGAGCACCCCCCCCCCTTCTGACTGTTATAACTATCCCAGCACCTCTGCTTGTTTCCCCTGCCCTTAAAAACAAGCACAGAGGGAAATGAGTGGAAAACAGCAGATGCTTAGAAATAAAGTGCTTGCTAATGTCCTTTCATTTCCTAGACCCCCAACACTACAGCCACCAAATCCTGTAGCATGTGGCAGACTTCCTTCTGATCCAGCAGCCCTGCAGCATGTCTTTTGACCCAACCAGTCACAGGTAAGTGCCACAAACATGAAAACACACACACCATAAACATTAGGGGGTTGGTCACCTTTGTCTTAACTTTTAGTGTGATGTAGTGAGTGAGACAATTTGCAATTGGTTTTCATTTTTTATTATTTGTGGTTTTCGAGTTATTTCGCTTTTTATTCAGCAACTCTCCAGTTTTAATTTCAGCAATCTTGTTGCCAGGGTATAAATGACAGTAGCAACCATGCATTGATTTAAATAAGTGACTGTAGTATGAATAGAAGAGGACTTGAATAAAAAGATGATTAAAGTAGTAATATATTTGCAACCCGAAAGAATGCAGCATGTTGAGTTCCACCTGGGTTCGACGCTTACATGCGTTATCGTGAGGATAGGACCATACAGATGAATTGAGTGCGTCTGGGCCTGCAGTTGAACAAATTGAAATGGAATGCAGGGGAGCGCAGCCCAAACCACTTGCATGTAAGAGCACTTAAAATATGCATTGAAATACATATCAGTCTAGAACACTTGTGTAATTATTATTATTTATTTATATAACACTGATTTCCCACAGCTTTTCAGAAATTATATATCATTCACATCAGTTCTTTCCCAGTGGAGCTTACAATCTAACACATTCATGCACACTAAGATTAATTAACCTGCAGAGGCACAAGGAGAATATATATATTAACTCATTGCATATTGTGCCCTGACTGGAATGGAACCAGGTATAGATGGCACTCTGTGGATTTTGGTAAATGCCCAAGGGGTTGCCATAAGATGCCACAGACAGCCACTATTTAGTGGGCTGGTGGGGGCTGTTTGAGCCTTAGTGTACTTGTATGTACGTATGTATAGCTTTATTTGTAAAACACTGTTAAGGATCTGCAGCACCTTACAATGCATAAAAATACAATATAAAAAAAAGTATATACAGAGAGGACAAGTCAGATAATAAAAACAACAAATATGCACAGTACACAGAGCTCATATAAGAACACAGAGCTAAACTGCTAAGTGGTAAGAGACACAGTAGTAAGGAGATTCCTGCCCCATAAAGCTTGCAGTCTAAGTGGGTGGGTGGCTAACATACAGGCACAAAAGACACAAATGGAGGGGAAAAAGTGCACAAGGTAAAGGCATTGTCCAATAGGTGCCAGCATTAGACTAATGTTCTAGTGCTCCAAAAGCTAGTCTCTTTTTTTTCTTGGAGAGATTGAAAGAGCACTCCTTATGGAGGAATTTAGGGATGGAGTTCCAGATGTAAGGAGCAGGAAAATAGAAAGGTATGAGATGAGAGGTGGCAGTGGATGTGGATGGTGTGAAAAGAATTTGTCTCTGAAAGGAGTGGAGAAGCCAGCCAGGAATGTACAGTGAGACAAGTGCAGAAATGTAGTGAGGAGCGAAGGGCTTTGAATGTTAGCATTAGTATTTTACATGCAATCCTTTGTTTAACAGGCAGCCATGCTAAGGATTTTAGTTGGGGTTGAACTGATTACCTCTTAGGAGAGAGCAAGAGGATCCTAATAGCATTGAGGGGAGAAAGGTGGGAGTCAGGAAGGCAGGTTGGTAGAAGATTACAATGTTCTAAACGGGATAAGATAAGGGCATGTATTAGTGTTTTAGCTGTTATTTGTGAAAGAAAGGGGCTTATCTTGGCTATATTACTAAGGAAGAAATGGCAGGTTTTTGAAGTAGCATTGATATGATTAAAGAAGGAGAGAGACTGGTCAAAGGTGACCCCCAAGCAGCATGCGGAATTAAAAGGGTTAATGGTCATGCCATCAATAGTAATGGTGAAAGGAAGAGATGGGCTAGGTTTGTGTGGGAAGACAATGAGCTCAGTTTTGGCCAAGTTGAGCTTGAGGTGGTGTTGGTTCATCCAGGAGGAGATAGCTAGTAGGCAGTTTACTATCTGGGTCTGAATGTCAGTGGTTAGTGAAGGGTGCCTAAAAATATTTGGATGTCATCGGTATAAAGGTGATATTTAAGACCAAATGGAGATATAAGAGAGAGTGTACAAAACAGAAAGGTCAACATTATCAAAAGCAGAAGATAAGTCCAAGAGAATGAGAATAGAGTAATGCCCCTAGGCCTTAGCAGTCTGGAGATCATTTGCAACTCTACATAATGCAGTCTCAGTGGAGTGTGCACTTTGAAAGCCAGACTGCATAGGGTCAAGCAGATTATTGGTGCAGAGAAAGTTAGTAATAAGGGAAAACACAAGACATTCCAGAAGTTTAGAGGCTAGCAGTAGAAGAGAGACAAGGCAGCAGTTAAACCAGTAATCCCCAACCAGTGGCTCACAAGCAACACATTGTGCTCCAAACCCTTGGATGTTGCTCCCAGTGGCCTCAAAGCAGGTGCTTATCAGGGCCGCTTCTGCCATGAGGCAAGGTGAAACCCTTGCCTCAGGCGGCAGCGAGCGGCCAGTTACAAGGGGCGGCAAAAAGCCGCCTCTTGTAACTTTAAGAGCCGAACTTCCGGGTTTTAACCCGGAAATTCGGCTCCGCTAGTGCAAAGTGAGCTCTAGTGCTCAATGCACTAGCGATACTGCCCCCTGAAACCCGCTCCGATGCTAATTTTTAAGCGCGGAGCGGGAGAGGAGGGGGGCGGCATCTGGGCTGCTGCCTCAGGCGGCAGCAGCCCCAGAATCGGCGCTGGTGCTTATTTTTGAATTCCAGGCTTGGAGGCTGGTTTTGGTTGCATAAAAAACAGGTTTTTGGCCAAATAGGGCCTCGTGTAGGCTGTCAGTCCACATAGGGGCTACCAATAGCCAATCACTGCACTTATATTGCTCCACTCAGGAAAAGTTTTCATGCTTGTGTTGCTCCCCAACTATTTTCACATCTGAATGTGGCCCACAGGTAAAAAAAAGGTTGGGGACCCCAGAGTTAGACAAACAGGATGGGGTCTAATATAGCCTTTTCCAAAATGGGCTTGACACAGGCTTGCTTAAACAACAATTGGAAAGTAATTTGGAAGTAAGTACTGGAGTAAGGACACTATTTAAGCAGAGGTGATGGCATAGGATCAAGTAAGCAAGTTGTTGATGGAGAGGACAGGAGAAGTTTTGAAACGTTAGATTTTAGTTATAAGATCAAAAGAGTTGAAAAGGGAAAGAGGAAGAGTGACGGGTGGGAAAATTGTTTATGGATAGACTTTGCTTTTAAAGAAGTCAGCAAAGTCCTGGGGGGTATGTTCAAATTTTAACGTTTCATTTGTAGAGGGATGGAGTACTGAGTCGAATATGGAAAACAAGCTTCATGGGTTGGATTTTTTTTATTATTCATGAGTGTTCTATAGTATTCTTGTTTAGCCTGGGATAGGACAGTACCAAGACAGGCCATAAGAAATTTATAATGGAGTAAGTCTGCTTATTATATCCACATGCCTATTTTAAATCTCAGTCCAGACCTGAATGGAACCCAGTGCTGCACGGCTCCAGTGCTATTGCATCACAGTGCTTAGGAAAACTGTGTATAAGACTTGTACAACTAATACAATTAGAGTAATTTTATGCTTTGTTTACTCTACTCTTTACATGAATGTGGCTTTGCTCTAATGAAGAATAATTTAGAAATAGTGGTGCAATATTTGGAATGGCTAAAGATCGGGCATATGCCTACAGAAACTGAGCCAACCCAAGGCAAATGGAAGCATCAACTTCCCCAATATCAAATTATACAACCTGGCAGCAAAATGTACACTTCGAGATAATCGTGGTCTCACGATAACGAAAAGATCTTTTAAAAATCTTTACATCTATGGCCAGCTTTAGACACATTAAGGATTGGCTTCACTAGACTTTCACTAACACAGTCCCTGGACCAACAACTTATACCACACATTAATTTACCTGCCATACTACACACACCACAACACAAACTGCCAGAAGAAACATGACACAACGCCCCCTCTACACAGTCTGGAAGACTTGGAGGCAATCCTGGCCCAAAATGGGCCTCCATGCCACCTACTCACTGTGGCTTCCCTTTGTAGGTAACCCAGGGACAAAAATGGCATCAGTCGAGTAGGCCAACTACTATCTACAGCGAGGAAAAGCTTTAAGTATAATAGAGGCATCCACTCTATTCCCAATGAAAAATACATATTTTCTCTTATTACCGAAAGAAGAGCTACATATCCATGGTGAGTTGTGCCCTGCTAAACAAGGACTGGGACAACCATTTAGATGATTTTCAAGCAGAAATACTTCTCGAGCTATTGCAGGGGCATATTCAACTCTGCGTAAGACGCTAGAGTAGGGATCCCTAACCTTTTGAACCCATGATGCAACATTCATAAGTAAAAGGAGTTGGGGAGCAACACTAACATGAAAAATGTTCTTGGGTGCCAAATAAGGGCTGTGATTGGCCATTTAGTAGCCCCTATGTGGATTGTCAACCTACATTAAGGCTCTGTTTGGCAGTGCACCTGTTTTTTAAGCAACCAAAACTTTCTTCCAAACCTGGAATTCAAAAATAAGCACCTGCTTTGAGGCCACTGGGAGCAACATTTAAGGGGTTGGAGAGCAACATGTTGCTCACGAGCTACTGGTTGGGGATCACTGTAGACCATATAACTATCTCTACTAGCTTATCACAATGACAAATTAAATTGCCAGTCCTAACAATACTTGGTATTTTGAAAGCCACAAGAGATACAACCTTTTCTCTAAAGGCAGCCACCTACACTGAAATGATGCTCAACTTGCCCAAAACGTGCAACAACACAAGACGATTTCTTGCACTGCCTATGGGACTGCCAACACATAAAAACTTCTGGATACAAATTAGAGATTGGGTCACCACTGTCCCCTGAATGGGCGATATTTAACTCATACTCCCATTGCCAATCAACATTTGCTAGTGGGAGCAAAAAATATTTGACGGTTATATCAGTAACAGCTAAAACAAAACAGTACTTCAATGGTGGATAAATACCAGCCCACCTCCATTTACACTTTTTCAGAAAAAACTATTTCACATGTTCCTAATGGAATGTTTAGAGGCATCTCAACAAAAGGAAACCCTCACTAGCAAACTCTACTTGGAAAAGCTAAATCAATACTATAGCACTAGAGCATAAAAACAGATATTTAACTGCTTTCATACCAGCACATGGTATGAGAGTAGAATGGTACTACAAGACCCACCCCTCTACCTACAGCTTAGTTTTTATTTGAAGTTATTCATATATGAATAATTGGCAGTGCAATGTATGGGAAGTGCTATACACCTGGAAACAGTTTAATGTAACATGCATTTTTCAATGTATCTTGACACCTTTACAATGCTTACTGCCTAATAACTTGTTCCTTACTGTGCTCCAAATAAAAAGAGTTAAAAAAAATAGTAGAGCAGGTTGGAAAGTGCAGAAAAAGGACACAAACAGACGTGAGGGGCCATTCATAAAGTGGAATGAAGTGATTAGCTGTTGCTGGATCCCACAGCAAATTAATTTTAGGACCCCCAAAATATCCAAAGGCTGTTCTGTTTACCAATATATATTGAAATTGCACATTAATTATGGCCTCATGGTGCCCACAATATCTCCTGGGCCCCCTGCAGCCACAGGGTCTGCTTCCTCTGTAGTTACGCCCCTGACACTTTGCAGTCTGCCTTCCAAGTTAGGTAGCAGCACTAGACGCAGGCTGCTGTGGGGCCCTACATTTGAACATGGGCTAGCCTGCACCCATCGATGCTGCATTCAAATCTGCTGCTTGCACCTGGATTTTTTATCCACTGCAAGGTGCAGAGCACAGCCAGACAAACAGAAGTGATCTCTGCTTAAGCACTAAAGGAAAGATTTTTGCGAACTTTAGTGTTCTCGCATTTTTTGTCCTGGGTCTTCTTAACGGAGAACTAAACCCTCCTGCCATAAGCCCCCCTAAGCTTCCAGGCATTGCCCCCCCTCCCTGCAATGTGCTTTAGTGTTAAAAAAAAAAACCTTTTATAAATTCTGATCCTTAAATGATCCTTAAACTTTGTGTAGTCTTTGGGCCTCTTCGCTGCCAAAAAGCCTCTTCGCTTCTCTGAATTTAAGGGTCAGAATTTTTTAAAGGTTTTTTTTTTACACTAAAGCACATTGTGGGGAGGGAGAGGGGGAAATGCCTGGAAGCTTAGGGGTCTTATGGTGGGAGGGGGGGGGGGTTCTACTTTAAATGACCCCACTTTGTACCCTGCCTTGTACAGGCCTTTGCACTCCCCATGAAGCCCTAAATATTGGTAAAACAGGTTAACCTCTAGACATTTTGGGGGCCTGAAAAATAATTTGCTGTGGGGCCCTACGCCACTGCCAGGGCCGGATTTACATATTGGGTGCCCCTAGGCCCACTGGCATTCGTCGCCCCCGTTCCCTCCCCTTTATTTATGCAAATTTTCATTATCTGGACTGAATCAATGGGGATTGGCACATGAAATTTAATAAATGATTGTATCCCCAGTGTTTCTGAACCAATGTGGGTGTGGTTGGGCAGCATGCTGCCCCCCTAAAATCCTGCCGCCCTAGGCCTGGGCCTAGGTGGCCTTTCCACAAATCCGGGCCTGGCCACTGCAGAGTAGGTCTTCTTTCCCACCCCCCAATTTGCTCTTCATTCAGACCCTTAATAGGCACACCAGAGTTTCTACATAAGGAATATACATACAAAGCGAAACATGCCACATGATTTATGAATACAAAGTTATTTTTACCCAATATCTGTGCTTTGTGTGTGAAAAAGTAATTGAGTTGTTATATATATATATATATATATATATATGCTTGTATATTGGGTCATGGCAAAATTAAGTAAAAGATACAGGAAGGATAGTAAATTAAAATGGAGAAAGAAAGAAGATGCACTCATACAATTTGATGTGGTGTACCCAAAGAACCTCCAATTTTTTATTGGTGCGGAGTACAAAAATCAAACGTTTCAGAGGCCTCACGCCCCCTTCATCAGTGATAAAGTACACCATCACTGACGATGGGGGCAAGGCCTCTGAAACGTTTGATTTTTGTACTCCGCACCAATAAAAAATTGGAGTTGCATCTTCTTTTTCTTCCATTTCTGTTTAATTTTCATCTAGAGTCACGTGGACTGAAGGTAGCCCCGATGACGAAGCATTTACATTTACAACAAACCGTGTATTGAATCCTAATTTCCTTGCATAGTAACTAAAAACAGATTCCAGTCCATTTATATTCCCTGTTGTACCCTTCATGAGCTGAATCAATTCGAAAAGCATTAATGTGGATTAAAAGATAAGTTACATTGTGGAAGAGGCGTGTCAACTCATATTTGTGTGTATATATATATATATATATATATATATATATATATATATATATATATATATATATATATATATATATATAGTGGATCATGTACCCCCTACTGTAATTTATAAAGATATTATAAGTCACCGAGGAGTTATGTGACCATATACAGGTCACATAACTCCGAGGTGAATTCTGATATCTTTATAAATTTCTAGTAGGGGGTACATTATGCATTATAATCTACATTTTGTGCGGGGGTCAGGATGGGGGGGGTCGTAGTTGAAATTCTGGTCGTCCGTTTCTGACCCGCCAGCGTCCATTCCGGACGCACCGGTGTCTGTTTCGGACGCATCAAATTCGGACGTGCAGCATCAAATTCGGCGGCCTGGGGCCCCTGTTATAAACGGCACGTTCTGACGTCAGAACGCGCCGTTTATAATGATATAATTTACAGTCTGGTCCCATAGGGAAATTACCAGACTGTAGATTATATATATATATATATATATATATATATATATATATATATATATGTAGGTATGGGATCTGTTATCTGGAAACCCATTATCCAGAAAGCTCCGAATTATGGAAAGGCCAACTCCCATAGACTCCATTTTATCCAAATAATCCAAATTTTTAAAAACTCTCCTTTTTTTCTATAATAAAACATTAGCTTGTATTTGTATCCAAACTAAGATATAATTAATCCTTATTGGAGGCAAAACCAGCCTACTAAGTTTATTTAATGTTTACATGATTTTCTAGTAGCCTTAAGGTATGAAGATCCAAATTACGGAAAGATCTGTTATCCAGAAAACCCTGGTCCCGAGCATTCTGGATAACAGGTCCCATACCTGTATATATATATATATATATGTGTGTGTGTGTGTGTTTAGAAAGAATTAATTTGGCTTGTTGCTCAAGCAAGTGCCTGTAGTTCTAATAATTCCCTTGCAAAACAAATGTGAAAGTTGTTCAGATTGTTTGTTAAAAAAAAAAAAAAAAAAAAAAAGAAGGGACTCTTTTATCCTCTCTCCTCCAGTGCTTGGCGGAGTGATACATTACTGAGATCTCACATTCTGGCTTGTTGTTTCCTCCTCCCTCCGCCTGGCTTTGCATGGTGGAGAGCGCAGGCTTCCCTTTCTCCTTCCTGCTCTAAAGCCTGACAGCTCCAGGGGCAGGGCCCGGGGATCCGCTTCGGCGGCGGTAGTAGCGGGAGGAGGAGGAGGGAAGCAATAATAGGAAGGGAAGAGGAGGGGGGATACGCAGCTACCCCAACATGTCCTCTTCCAACAACCAGCACAGCACCGAGCTCAAATCCGGTATGTGCGCCCTCACTGCCCCATCCACCATTTGTAATAAACGCTATAAACAGGTCTATACGTGCGTATGTATGGGGAGGAGAGCCGCGTAACCTGACCGTCTGTTTTGTGTGTCTTTGCAGAGCTCTATTTCCTTATTGCCAGATTTCTGGAAGATGGACCCTGCCAGCAAGCAGCACAGGTATAAAAGAATCTCAGGGAAGGGGGTGGGTCCGCTGTTAACACTCGGTTTCCTGTGGTGCCCCCCCCTGTACCCCACTTTTGGTTGGATCCGCTACGGGAAAGCTTAACATGTTGTGACTTTTTTGTATTTGTCTGCAGGTTCTGATCCGAGAAGTGGAGGAGAAGGAGGTGAGTAACACGGGCAGGTCACTAACGGAGTGGGGGTGGTGGGATGGAAGCGCAATGGCGGGGGGCATAAGGAATCCGCAGACAAGCACCTCCGAACCGATCTATACATTGCTGCGCCCCAGCTTTTGTTGTGCCGTCTATAATAAAGCCAGCGAGAAACCCCCTACAGGCTCCGATGGTGCCGCTCCTCCCCTTTCCAAACGCAGCAGCATTTCCTTAGGGACGGCTAATTGTTGTTCTTTTTAGGGGGCATCTAGGTAAATGTAATGGCAGGAACCCCTCAGAGCAGAGTGTTTGGGGGAGTAGAAGCTGCCCTGGGAGTAGTCGCTGTAGGAATGCGCTGAGCTGCGATGAAACAGCCCGGGCTGTGCAGCCTGCGCTCCATGTGCAAATACAAATGTAACCGGACTGTTTTTTATGTGAATTGACCAGGAGATAATGTCACTTTTTAACCAGATGCCTTTCCGTCCTTTCCTTTATTACAGCTGCTGCCGAAAAGGGTAGACTGGACGGGCAAAGAACACGCGAGGACTTACCACAATTTGGTGAGACTTTCTTACGGTGGAGGAGAAAAAGTTTTTTTTATTACCTTATATTTTCGCACAGTGAAATAGAATTGAATTTCCCGCATTTTCTGCGCTTGCCACTGAGGTCTAGCACTGGAAACAAGGCGTACGGCTGGGCCGCTCCGCGGCAAAACCAAGCCTCTATAATAGTCGGGTTCGTGGTGAATATTTTCACCGGTGAGAATTTTACGTTTGAGGGGGTTATAAACGCGCACGGCCAGGAGAATTGGTGCTGGAAATAAAAGAGACGTCATAGGTGTTGTGCAAATGTGCAGAGAAAATCTGGGGGAGGGGCTGGGGGAGGAGCTTGCCGTTCTAGTAGGCTAGGAGGAGGGACAGTGCTGCTGCTGCTGCTTCAGCAACGAGCTTTCTCTATATCCTCATACGCACACCGCCTCAGGCACTTGCCAGCTTCTCACAAACTGGTTACTGCGCTAAAATCAGCACTTCTTCACTGATTAAAGCAAAATGCCTTCACTTTCTACGTGTGCTGCTGTATTTGCAGTCCTTTCAACTCGTTTTGCACAGCATATTATTCTCCCTTCCAGTGGAGTAACTAGAAGTTACTGAGCCCCACAGCTAATTCATTTTAGGCCCCCCCCCAACGTATCCAGAGCTTGTCCTGTTTTACCAATATTAATTGAAATTGTATATGAATTAGAGTAGGGATCCCCAACCTTTTGAACATTTGAGTAACATTCAGAAGTAAAGGGAGTTGGGGAGCAACACTAGCATGAAAATGTTCTTGGGGTGCCAAATAAGTGCTGTGATTGGCCATTTAGTAGCCCCTATGTGGATTGTCAACCTACATTGAGGATCTGTTTGGCAGTACACCTGGTTTTTATACAACCAACACTTGCCTCCAAGTATGGAATTCAAAAATAATCTGCTTTGAGGCCACTGGGAGCAACATCCAAGGGGTTGGAGAGCAACATGTTGCACATGAGCTACTGGTTGGGGTCACTGAATTAAACCCCCCTATACCTCCTGCCCCCCTGCAGCTGCAGAGTCTTCTTCCTCCGTAGTTACTCCCCAGCTCACTTCCATCTAAGGCCAATGCATTGGTGGTGATAATGTAGTTGTATAGCTATGTTACTTTCCTATTTGGCTTGTTGTAAATGTTCGGGTAATGGCAGTTTGTTAGTTTCTTCATGTTTTGTGTGAGGTGAATGCACCCCTTGTCCACTGGCTCTGCCAGCACTCTTTCTGATGCAACTTTGCAGTTCTGTCTACTTTGTTTTTACAATTAAAAAACAAAGATTTAGAGGCAGCTTCTATGCTTCAGTACATTAAATTGTGTGCTGTTTTAGGCATACTGTTCCTTAGCTACATAGTATTTGAGTTTTCTTCTTTGTTTTTCTACAATTGAAAATCCCCTCTTCTGTAGTATGTCAGGAATTCACCTTATATACTTATACTAAGCAATAAACCCACATCCGACATTTGGAAAAGATTGATTATTGTCCCTTTATTCAGGCAGGAGTAGAATGAAACCTGATGCACTTCCATTTGTGAATCGTGTCACAGATTGTCCGTTTGAAAGACATCAACTTGTTTGCACATGAACCCTTTTTACTATATTTCGGTTTTCTCAAAAACAAAGTCTGGGATGAAAGAGCAGATACTTCTGTATTTTGCACTATTCTATCTATTCTATTTTTACTACTAACAACATGCCCTGTCCGCACTGATAAAAATTGGCATTGCAACAGATGCTGCCACCATCATACTTCACTTTAAGTATAGTCTTTAATGTTTTGGAATGTTATATCTGTACAACACACAGCTTTGGCCAAAAAAGTTTATATTGGTCTCATGTAACCTCAAAACTTTATTTTTCCTCACCTTGCAGCTGGCTCACTCACTCACTTTCTGGCAAACTCCAAATTTGCTTTTGACTTGGCTATTTTTGATTGTCTTCTTTTGTGCCACCCTCTCATATAGGCCATTGTTAAACAGAACTCTTGATCTGGTTGGATTGATTCACCTTTTCTCGTCTGGGCTCTTTCAGAGTTTTTTTAGTCATGTTTTGCTGTATTGTTTAACTCTGTGCCTGCTAGGGACTTTCAATTATACTATTCCAGCTGTCAGGGACCTGACTGCCAACACTGTAGAATTTGTGTTTCTGTGCTGTTCTTTGATCTGTGCCACACCATGTACAGTATTCCAATGCAATTGCAGTATGATTAATATGAAGTCAGTTTGTTCATGGGAACTGTCGGCTTTAGCTAGAGAACATCTAGTTTTTTTTAGCAGTTAATATTATGAACCAAATTAAATTCCGAGTTGCGCCTTTAATAAAGTGTAGCCGTGTGTAATTCTTAATTTTACAACATTTTTATATTCGTATTTCTTTCAAAAATGTGAAATAAATTTTTTAGTTTTGAGTTATGTTAAAGGCAAGTAATGAATTCCTTGGACAGAACACAATTATTACCCAAATGCATTGGTTAACTAGCTGTCTACTAGGACATTATGTAGTTGACATTGAAGGTGTTTGACAAAATTGTTTTTTTTTATTTAGTTATGGTGCATTTCTTATTGCATACATTACTTATTGAAGCCTGCTATCTTCCATTTCCTGTAGTTTCAAGCTTTTATGTTATCATAATATGCTATGGTTTTCTATCTGGACAGTGTTTAGGTGTTCCAAATTACAGCTTTGTGTCATCTGAATGTTATACATATGCTTGTGGTGTCTTCCGATATGTTCCCAAATAGGTTGCTCATTTATCAGTGGGGCCTAGTATTGGTTGGGAAAATAATGCAACGGCAATACATTTATATTTGAGATGCTTGCTGTAAAGCAGTAGGTAAAGTACATTTTATAAAACATGGGAATCTTACATGGCAGATATAGCCCTCGATTGGACTAAGCTCAATTTGAGTTCTTAGAAGGAAGTGCCTGTGACAAATCTGACTGGCTCAGCTGTTTAATGTTACAATATAATGGTATAGTTTGATCACAGCAAATTCTTTGTTGTGTAGAATGCCTAGCAGACCTGTATATTGTAACTGTTACCTTTGCTATTATCTGTAAAGGTTTAAATTAGATTTACACATAGTGATGGAATCCACCACCTCTCCCTTCCACACATAACGTGATAAATCCCTTTTGTGTTTCAGCTAATGTGGAACCAATCGAATGCTACCTTATGCTATTTAAAGGGGACCCATCACCCAAAAAGCAAAATCAACTTTAATTACACTTTATAAATTATTTGAATCTTGTTTCCTTCAGTCTGGGAATACATAATTATAGCAAGCAGGCAGTAGCAATTTTGTGGACACTGCTATTAAGGCAAGTCTTGTATATCTCAGAATCTGTTAGTGCACCAGAATGGGGGACCCGATGTCTATCCCCATGCACTGGCTACACAATTAAATGGTGAAGAGAACGGGAATACTGTATGTGGAGAGCAGTGACATCTAGGAAGTGCTGAATAGAAAGTGAAAGTAATTGCCTGCCTTGCCTCTATGCCTAAGGCATAGAGGAGGGGAAAACAATATTTGATTGACAGCTGAAATTTTTAAATGACTGCTTTAATAAAAAATAGAAATTGGATTTCATGTTTAAATTGAAAAGGACTTATTATACAGAATTTTGTGTCTGGAAGACAGATCCACTTTAAATGACATTTCCCCCCCCCCCCAAAAAAATGTGTAAAGTAACTGTGTATGTCATTCACACTGTTTGTGTTTTTTTGCCAGCTGAGAGAGAACCTCTTCTGACATTAGCCTAAGGATGTTGTTGAAATGCTATTGTGCTGTTTTTTGCTAATTATGTTTTTGTGAAAACCCAATATATTAACAAAAGGATAAAGTGACACTTCTTAACAGTGCTGTATAGACTTGCAAACTTTTACCCAAATACCTCAGACCTGTGTCTATAGTGCAGTGGGTTCTTTTGCCAAGTGCTTTGAAAATTCCCTGTCATTCAGCAATTTTAGGTTGTAGTGTTGAAATGTATACATTATGCCCTTACTTTTCCAAACATTTTGGGTGTTTCCATCTAAGCCGTAGGCCAATCTCTAGGTTGTGCTACTTTGTTGGGTGTTTCCAGCGATCTAAGCTGTAGGCCAGTCTCCAGGTTGTGCTACTTTGTTGCTTTTCTATGCAATTTTGTTACAGAGCAAATCTACTGCACCCCATTCGTCAATTTCTGGAAAAGTTAATCCTTGATGTGCTCCCTAAACAGAAACCAGTATACACGAGAATGTTCAGATATGTTTCACACAAATTATAATACAGGTATGGGAACTATGGTACATCACCCAGTGGAGCCCATTTTAAGCAAATCTAATTTTTCTTTATATTGTAATTGTTCTATTTAAGCTTTATGAATTAATACTGGTGACCAAACCCTTTAATATGCCTGACATTTAAAATTCTTTTTTTTTCAATTTAAATTGCTATATTATTTTTGATTTTGTTTATGCTGTTGCAATGCTCTTAATTTACCAAACAGTGTGACTGCGTGTTTGTTGGCTGTACTTCTAGTTTTTTGAAAAACAAGGTATAAAAAAAAGTTTAATTTTAGGTTGATTTCAGTGGAACAAGTACAGGTGTAGCATCCAGATTGCTTGGACCTGGGCTTTGCTGGATAATGTATATTTCTCTAATTTGGATCTTCATACCTACTTCAAAATCATTTACATGTTACATAATTAAATTGGGTTGAAAAAAGACGAAGCTCGTCAGGTTCAACCCCTTCAAATGAAAACCCAACATCCATACACCCACCCTCCCTACTTTCACATAAATGATATATACCCATATTTATATTAACTAGAGTTTAGTATCACAATAGCCTTTGATATTATGGCTGTCCAAAAAATCATCCAAGCCACTTTTAAAGGCATTAAGTGAATCAGCCATCACATCACCCGGCAGTGCATTCCACAATCTCACTGTCCTTACTGTGAAAAACCACCTACGTTGCTTCAAATTAAAGTTCTTTTCCTCTTCATGGGAAAAATTTAAACATTAAATAAATTCAATAGGCTGGTTTTGCCTCTGACGGATTAATTGTATCTTAGTTTGGATCAAGTACAAGATAATGTTTTATGATTAGAGGGAAATTTTTTTTTTTTAACAGTTTTGGATTATTTGGATAAAACTGATCCTATACATGTATATGATTGCATTTTACAAGTATTAAATTATATTATAGACAGCTGGAAAAATTTTTCATATAAAAAAGAACCAGAGGGCCAACAACCTTTCGAGGAACTGAACTTTCAAATGAAGCAGGGGAAATAGTTCTTAACAGTAAGGGTGGTGATTAGTGATGGGTGAATCTGACCCATTTCGCTTTGGCGAAAATTCGCCAAAATGCATTGAAGTCAACGGGCGACATTTTCCTTTTGATGCACAACAATTCTATTTCACCCATTGGAGTTTATGGGTGTCATTTTCGCAGCACTTGTAGTGATTCTATAAAATTACCTACTCTGTTTGTTTTTTGGCAGGGCCTGTTGATTGATGCCTTATAGAGGGACGTGGATGGCTTTTTGAACATATCTAGTATCCAGGGATAATATGTATTTGTGTCCATTTTCATGCTGCAGTTTCCCATATTCCAATTTCTGACTTGATCCCAGTGGTGGCCAATTAAAAGGGCAATCATTTGGTAGTTGCAAACTTTAGAAAGCAAGTTGGCGGTAAAATTTAGTCTCTACAGAATTTGCCTAAATAAATATTAGAATTCTTAATCAAATGAAAGTGCGTATAGGACTGGCCAGATGAAAATACTTTCACACAAGATATTATACACAGTATTTAGCTTATCAACACTCCCTTCTGTATCATATTATTTGTGTTGTAACATTTTGGTCACCCTGGGGGACTGACACAAAATGTATACTTTGTGAAATGACTTGCTTTTTAAATCCCACCTGTTTTTCTAATTTATATATGTTGCAGAAAATCACATGTATCCCATTTCATAATTTTCTTTGGGAATAATCAATCCAGCAATTACTATTGATTTTTCCTTACTTATTCTTTCTTGCTCATTGCATAGTAACACCTTGAAGCTGTTTATTGTTCTTGAAAGATGACACCTGGTAAATAAAGATGTCAAATATTTTTTTCTCACAGTGCTCTGACCGTATAAACTTTGGATAGATTATCTGTGCTAAACTGTTAGTATGTAAGAGAGGTATACATATTTAATAATAGTTTTTTAATTTTGTTTTTGTAATTTTGGGTTCCAAAAAGTCTCTGCTGTCACTTTTCTTTCTATCAAATCGAACACATTTGTCTGCATTTTTTTCTTGTGTATTGCCTTCAACGATGGTTTCTCAGTGCTTACAGTTCGACGTGAGATAGCCAGCCCCTTAATGATGGTGTTGCTATGTAGAACTACA
This sequence comes from Xenopus laevis, assembly GCF_017654675.1. NCBI lineage: Eukaryota > Metazoa > Chordata > Amphibia > Anura > Pipidae > Xenopus > Xenopus laevis. Next base: position 94,407,464 of record NC_054379.1, read on the forward strand.
GTAGACTGCTTTTGTTTCATTACCAGCATACAGTACTCCTTTCTTGCTTACAACCTCAACCTTACAGCAATGTGCAAAAGTCTATTATGCAAAAGTCTGTATAAGGTAGCAAAAATGACTGTGCATTGTAAGCATTATGTGAAGTTGAAGGGCAGGAATACTGTATTGTAAATGGGTATAGGTATGATTTAAAGGGGTTGTTCACCTTTAACTTTTAGTATGTTATAGAATGTCCAGTTCTAAGCAATTGGTCTTCATTTTTTTTTTCAATTTTTTGCTTTTTTTTCTTCTGACCCTTTGCATCTAAAGATGGATTCCATGTAAATCTACAAATGTATTGTTATTGCTACTTTTTATTACTTCTCTTTTTATCCAGGCCCCCTCCTATTCATATTCCAGTCTCTTGTTCAAATCAATGCATGGTTGCTAGGGTAATTTGGACCAGAGAAACCAGATTGCTGAAAAAAAAGCTAAATAACTCAAAAAAACAATTGACAATTAACCAATTGCAAACTCTCTCCGAATATCACTTTCTACATCATTCTACAAGTTAATCCAAAGGCGAGCAACCCCTTCAAAGCAAGTTTTACCTCCATATATGTTTTATTGTAGGAGAGCAGAAGCATTGGTGGGGGCCACAGTTTATTGCTTGAGGGGAAATGTTTCTACAAATATGAATAAACAGAACTGCAGTCTACAGCTTTGCATGGCTATACTGCTGAATGAGGACAAATGGCATTTTTGAAAGAGGCATAGAGGACTTAAGGAGTAGGTGACATGGTAAAGTTGCTCTGAGAGGTTTTTTTTCCCCAAATTGTTAGTAGCTTCCTGTCCTGTCACACACTTGTAGGATTATACCTCAACACAAATTATGCTGGTGTTATACATGATTTGATTAGACCCAGGATACAACCCCATGTGTAATAAATGGCCAAAACTTTGCCCAGAGACAATAACCTAGAACAAATAAGATAATTATCAGTAAATGCTACTTGCTGATTGTTTGCTGTAAGTGATTTGATCTGTATCAAACTGCACTTTTAATTGCATATTCCAAATAAGTAGTTCATGACTGTGTCTATTGCAAGTATGGCATCAGTTCTCAAGAATTCCATTATCCAGAAAGATTAATAATTCTTATTAAAATGATTTCCTTTTTCTCTGTAAAGTACATTATACTTGATCCTAACTGAAAGTACTTTGTACTTAATCCTAACCAAGTTGCATGAATCTATATTGGCAGCAAAACCCTGTTTTACCTCAGTCACATATAATGCATTTTGCTGTTAGGGGTTAAATGTTTTAAAATACACTTAAATAATTAATACACAGTAGGCGGTGTAGGACTCTCTTTAAATAAGGAATATTGACACGATACATGCGCTTAAATAGTTATTTCTAAACAGCTTGATACATTGTCTATGTGAAGGAAGCACCAATGTATTTGACTTAAGTATCAGTCATAATTTGATTCCATCTCCTGCATGTAGTGAGACATGTTGCTCAGCGGGTTATATTGAAAAGCAATTTCTTTATTTCATTAATGTGGCAGATGATATATCCTAAACCTGTACAATTATACAGGTATGCGATCCGTTATCCAGAAAGCTTATGTTTTAGTACAGGTATAGGATCCCGAAAACCGATATCCAGAAAGCCCCGAATTACGGAATGGCTGTCTCCCATAGACTCCATTTTATCCAAATAATCCAAATTTTTAAAAATATTTCTTTTTTCTCTGTAATAATAAAACAGTAGCTTGTACTTGATCCCAACTGAGATATAATAATTCCTTATTGGAAGCAAAACCAGCCTATTGGGTTTATTTAATGTTTAAATGAATTTCTAAGGCATGAAGACCCAAATTAAGAAACGATCCGTTATCCGGAAAACCCCAGGTCCTGAGCATTCTGGATAACAGGTCCCATACCTGTAATTATTTTTCTGTTCAGTCCCTCCCCTATTAATATCCTGGGCTCTCATACAAACCACTGCCTGGTTGCTAGGATAATTTGGATCCTAGCAACCAGTTAGGTATTGTAGTTCAAAACTGGAGAACTACTTAACAAAAAAACTAATTTAAAAACCTGCAAATTGTCTCTTTACATCATACTAAATTTTAATTTAAAGTTGAGCAACCTCTTTAACCTGTTTTTTTTTATTTCCTAATTTGGCTTTTTAAAAGGAGGAACAGCATTTAGATATGGGTGTGCGTAGGCCATTTGTTTACTTTTCCATCTATAAACTGGATGACTGATTTATGTGTGGTAGTGTTTTTTAATATATACGCATATTGACATGAACACATAATCATACGTCTATATGCAATATACCAAATTCAAACTTCTGACTTCTTGTCCTTCTCTAGTGTGTGCACACAAACATATTTGTAGAGCAAATAGGGACGTGACTTTAGTGATGTTTATTTCTTTCAAGGAATGCACTGAATCCCTGTTTGGGATTTGACCAAATCCGACCCTTTTCAGCAGGATTCTGCTGAACACAAGTGCCTTGCCGAATCCAAATCCTAAAAACCTTGTAACTTTTGTTGTTGCAAACAAGCAATTTTCTTATCTGTGCGCACAGCTTCTTTTTTTAACCCTTTGTATTCTGTTTAGGATTCTGCCTAATCCTTCATCAGAGATTTGTGTTTTCGGCCAAATCCCAAAATAATGGATCAGGTGCATCCCTATACTTTTCTAATCCCTTTTTTAGACTTGGAACCACTCCTAAATTATTTTAAACTCATTGCACCACTGGAAGCTTGGAAACTTGATGAAGATTTCAGCACAGAAAGACTGGCTTTGATCAGGATGAGTAAGCAGCAGTAAAGGTTTAGGGGCAATGCAAAAACTCTGGTTACTTGATGTAGTACGTTTCACCATTACTACTGAGTCTCACTCTTTCAACATGAGATCAATGAACAGAACTTGGACTTAACACACTTTTGCCTTTTGTATTAAATACAGAGATAAATATACAGGTATGGCATGTATGGGATTATCCAGAATGTTCGGGACCTGGGATTTTGCGGATATCATCTTTCCGTAATCTGGATCTTCATACCTTGTCTACTAGAACATGATGTAAACATTAAATAAACACAAAAGGCTTGTCTTGCTTCCAATAAGTATTCTATATTAGTTGGGATAAAGTACAAAGAACTGTTATATTATTACAAAGAAAAAGGAAATCAGTTTTCAAAATTTTGATTTGAATAAAATGGAGTCTATGGGAGATGGTCTTTCTGTAATTCAGAACTTTCTATATAACTGGTTTCCATATAATGGATGCCATACCCAGCGCCGATTCGGACCTAAGCGCCGCCTGAGGCGGCTCCTGCAATGCCGCCCCCCCTCGCTGACTTACTTGTCGGGAGGGGAGGCAGGAACACTAATGCGGAGAGCGCAATTGCGCTCTCTCGCATTAGTAAAGCCGAATTTCCGGTTTAAAAACCGGAAATTCGGCTCTTAAAGGTGCAGGAGCGGCTTTTTGCCGCCCCTGGAAACCGCTTCGGCGTTGCCGCCTGAGGCGAGCGTCTCAGCTCGCCTCATTGGCGGCGCCCCTGGCCATACCTGTAGTTGCATTGAGCCGAATGAGGCAAACAGGGAAATTGAAGCTACTCAGTGTTTGGTTGTTGCGAGATAGATAGTAGCATTACCAGTGCAAATTGTTATTCTTTATATAGCCCCAACACATGTACTCAAGGATTTAAAAGGATTATACTTCATTCACATCAGTCCCTTCCACTGTGGCCATTACAGTCTAAAGATAAGCAGAAGTCTATGTTTATGCCTGGAAATTATCTGTAGTCGTTTCAATTTCCCTGTTTACCTCAATAAATTAAAAAAACAAACCGATTTTCTGTGATTCAAAAAAAACCGCAAAATGTATGTTCAGTCCAAAAACTATTCATTGCTCTCATGTTGAGGGTGTGGTATATTTGAGGGAATCAGAATCAAGTTTGGAATAATTTCCCAACCAAGACATTTCTTGGCCTTGTGGTGAATTATACTAAACTTCTCTCTGACTGTTAGTGGACAGGCAAAAGCTGGGGAAATCTAATGTAGCTAGGGTTGCCACCTGGCCGGTATTTTACCGGCCTGGCCGGTAAAGTTATGGTTGATCCCAATGTTATTAATAGGGAAAATAGATAAATATATAGGAAGGCCGGTATTTTTTTCCATAAAAGGTGGCAACCCTAAATGTAGCTTACCAGTAGTTGCTGCAGAGGAAGATTATATTTTTGTACCATAGAGAACACCAGGCAGATAGGATGTAAAGGGCAAGTTTTGAGTAACTTGTCAGAAAAATAAAAATGCTTATTTTAAAAAACATTTGTATTAGCTCTATTTAACCATTTTGAAATTAAATATTTGTAAAAAATGTAGGGGTTTCTGTGGCCAGCTTATCAAGGGGCTTGATCAATCTTATCAATTCTCTCACGGCGCTTCAATTTCCTGAAGTCGCCCGAAGTTGCCTCAAGAGGAAACTTCGGGCGTCTTTGGAAATCGAAGCGCCGCGAGTGCATTGGCGCTGGCGTTTTCGCATTATAGCAGGGGGAAGGTAGTTCAGGGAGATTGTTGCCCCGCAGAAGAGGCGATTAGTCGCCAGACGACTAAATCTCCCCGAATCTGCGCGTGTGCAAGCCATTCAAATTCACAAGGTTAATATTTCTGTCTCTGTGTACCATAAAGTTGGGTAACATATATGCATATTCGGCATCAAGCTGTTCAAAGACTCCTTGGGGGGAATTCACAAAAGTGTCGGTAAAAAAAGTAACCCAGAAGTGGCGGTCGACAAATTTGTAAAATGTCGTACGTACGGCAAATTCACAAAGGCAGATGTTACCATCTCTGAATGTCTCGTAAGTCCGACAATTTTCTAAAATGTCTTATATCTTTTCATCGTACAAACGACATTTACCAAGACTTTTTAAACGACAATTTGTCTGACATTTTCATTTTGGAGAGCCTAAAGTGTCTGAAAAATTGTCGGTAAAAAAAATGAGTTTACGAGTAATTCATAAAAATGTCGGGAAAAGTGGCGCCGAAAAACCACGCCCACTTTTAACGACACTAATTCAAAAGTGTCGTACATGTCGGAAAACTGGCGGAGAAATGCTCTGTGAATTTGTCGGCTGTTGCTACGACACTTTCTACGACATTTTAAAGACATTTTTTCGTTCCCGACACTTTTGTGAATTCCCCCCCTTGTGTTTGTATTTATGCTTTTATCTTTGTAACATGTTGGAGATAAGATACTGTGTAAGTGTTAGCTTTGAGGAGAGTTTTAGGAGTTTCAGAAATTTCATAAAATGCTTAATTTAACATATCAACAGTTGGGTAGTTTGGAGCAGAAACACATTTCTTGCTGTATTTGATTCAAGCTAAGATTTAATTAATCCTTATTGGAAGCAAAACCACCCTAGACTTAAGGTATAAATATCCAAAGTACAGAAATATCCACTATCCAGAAAACTCTAGGTCCTCAGTATTCTGGATACCATACCTGTAATCAAAATATATGGTTTTCAATGGGTCCACACTCATAGGTGGAAAAAAAGTGTTGACTGGCAACCAACTTTTCTACTGGGTCACCAATCTTTGTCAACATAAAATGGTGGTGCTACCTTTCTTTTAAGTGCACAGTATGGTTTGGAATAGTTCATGTATGAATTCTGGGTCTTTCTGTATCAGTGATAAACTTTCATCATTTTGGTTTTACTCAGGGAACCCTTATCAAGATAGAAATGTTCATGTATTAAATTGTTGATTTTTTTCAAAAAACCCGTAAGTGCTCCTGATTTTTTTTTTGTACATTGCGATTGCTAAATAGATTTCCTGATATTTCCGTAGAAGGCAGAATTCAAACGCAACAGCTGGATAAACTACTTTATTCAAAGGAAAGGTTAAAAATAAATTATTCATATGAAAGTGTAATTTGATCATGCAAAACAACCTCTTAATTAGTCTCACCTGGTAACTTCTTCAGGGAAATCACTGTAAAAAAATAATAATAACCTTGGAAAATCTGCATAGACTCCTCCTGCATAACACTATTCTGGTTTCGTTTATTGTGGTCTATACAAAACTTTCTTATTTTTTTTCAAATGATAAATTAGAAAGTATCGAACCACAAAGTTATATTTAAGTCTATCAAACTGCTTGCTGATTTGTTAGGGGTTCTATTATTCAGAATTCTTGGGATTTAAGGTTTTATGTAAAAGGGGTTTTTCCATAAAGTATTGTTCAACCAACATGGATTTATGCTAGATAGTTTGTGTTAAATGCAGATATGAGATCTAAATTCCAGAATGCTTGGGGATTTGAGTTTTTTTATGTTTTTTTTTAATGTTATTTGGATCACCATGCTGTAGGCTAATTCCACATGGGGCTGAAAATCAGCCTGCTGAAATATGCTAGCATTAGTCTCCTGTCGTACCTGCACCTTGAGCAATTGCGTCCGTCGTGTGCAGGCACACACGGATTTCAGTGAAGAAATTTAAACTTTCACATGTCTTTGCCAAAACCCACTACGTGTGCCTGCACCTGGGCAGACTCCATTGTTCCGGGTTAAGGCAGGACAGAGGGCTAATGCCAGTGTAGTGGGCCAATTCTCAACCTGCATATTTTATCAGGTCGCTTTCATTAACCTTAAAGGGATCCTGTCATCGGAAAACATGTTTTTTTCAAAACACACCAGTTAATAGTGCTACTCCAGCAGAATTATGCACTGAAATCCATTTCTCAAAAGAGCAAACAGATTTTTTTTATATTCAATTTAGAATTCTGACATGGGGCTAGACATTTTGTCATCTTGTGATTTTGCCAGCTGTTATCTTGTGTTAGGGAGCTGCTATCTGGTTACCTTCCCATTGTTCTTTTGTTTGGCTGTTGGGAGGAAAAAGGGAGGGGGGTGATATCACTCTAGCTTTCAGTACAGCAGTAAAGAGTGATTGAAGTTTATCAGAGCACAAGTCACATGACTTGGGGCAGCTGGGAAATTGACAATATGTCTAGACCCATGTCAGATTTCAAAATTGAATATAAAAAAAATCTGTTTGCTCTTTTGTGAAATGGATTTCAGTGCAGAATTCTGCTGGAGCAGCACTATTAACGGATTCATTTTGAAAATTTTTTTTTTCCCCATGACAGTATCCCTTTAAAGGAGAAGGAAATGCCCCATACTTTACTTACCGCTCGTTGCAGATTCTGGCAGTGGACTTTACGGCATCCATCTTCCAGGTCCTCGGTAAGCTGACTGGAAGATCTCTGTCAATTTCGGCGCATGCGCAGTTGTCAAAAAACTGGCAAATTGCTCCAACTGCGCATGTGCCGACATACCAATCTCCCAGTCAGCTTACCGAGGACCCGGAAGATGGATGCCATGAAGTCCGCTGCCAGAATCTGCAACGAGCGGTAAGTATAAAGTATGGGGCAGTTAGCCTGGTGGGAGGGGGGTACGTGTTTTTTTTTCTACAGGGATTCTTTAAGTATATGAAACTAATTGTAAACAGTAAGTATACCCAATAGGATTATTATGCCACCAATATAAATGTATGCAGCTTAGCTACAGTCAAGTATGGACGTACCTTTTTATTACAGAAAATATGAAACCATAAAAATAAACTGCTTAAAATGTACTTTCTTTGGGATGACCTCAACTTTTGTATTAGATCATCTGTATTGGATTGTGCACAGTTTTTTGTTCTTAATCAAAAATTCAACCTAAGTACTTGATAGGTGTCCAGTGATCTGTAATTTTGTCCACTGATTGTCTCATTAAAATGCAGCATTTGTAGGACTTATTTGAAGGTATCTTAAGAGAGTATTCAGAATTATTTTATATAATGACATTGTAAGTAGTTATCGGTGTGCTTTTGTGCAGGATAGATCATGCCAACTTTACATGAGAGCTGGATAATGTTGTCTATGTGGTCTAATTTGATTTTGTTAGAGGTCCTCCACCCAAAGAATTTTGTGTATTTAAAGAAAATGTAATTTATAGCAACTAAATATTTCAAATGGTTTTAAAGTTATTTTGTCAGTGTAATTGCAACTGAAAGCAGTCTGTATATTACATTTTCTGCATTCCTGGCTCTGACTTCTGAATCAGTGTTGCAAGCTAGCTGATTAACAGATCTGGAGGAGACCTGGCTCTTGTAAGAGTTTTTACATGTGGGGTGCTTTGTCACCCATGGCAAATTGCACTCCCTGCAGGTAACATTACCTTTTCACTGCCGTACATGGGAATTTCTGTGGGTAAAGCACTTCTGTCATGCAACTATTAGAAAATGCTTTCTTATGTCAAAAGAAGCTGCCTGCCCTTCTATTGTCAGATCCAGAAACGAATTATGCACTGAGATTAGATCCACGTTGAGGTCAGCCATGCTGGGATACTTGAATGCACACAATGAGTGAGGAACCTGGCTTACTAAATACAATACTGGCTTGTATTTTAAAGTCGGAGTCGGTATGTTTTGTGGCGACTCTGACTCCAGGTAACCAAAATTTCTTATGACTCCACAACTTTGGTGATAGGTACCCAATACGGGAGGATTGTGGAAACAGTGTAATTGTCAATGGTGTGTTGTAAAATATGATTCATTTCTAAGTGGCAGCCCACAGAGAAAAAAGCCATGCAGCACCTGCCTTCCATTCCCAACCCCACCATTACTGTGCTGGAGATCTTAAATGAAAAGGTAGAGTCCCTGGGGATGCCAAGTTGTAAGGCATACCTATGGGATTCTAGTCACTTGTTTTAGAATTTGGTTCTCCTCTGTCCCTGTGTGTTTTGGGTTCCAAAATGACCTATCAGCCTATCCATACATAGTTCAAATTAAGTGATTATTACATGTTCTACTCAGAGAAAGCACTTGTTTTGAACTGTGCTGGGTTATTCACAGAACAGGTATGAGATCCGTTATCCATAAACCCGTTATCCAGACAGCACCAAATTATGGGAAGGCCATCTCCCGTAGACTCCATTTTAAGGTATGGTGATCTAAATTACAGAATGATACCCAATCCAGAAAAAACCCCAGGTCTCGAGCATTATGGATAACTGATACCATTCTAATTCTTTTATTGTGGATGCATTTTTTTATGTGCTTTTGGGTGTCACTTGTTTTACTATTTTATTTGGATTATGAATGTGGCTATTCATTTGTGCTCCGTTATGGTTACAGCTAAAACTTAAATTGTATCCTGGGTTCATGTGCGCACATTTATGTTTTAGTCCCATGGGTATCTGTGATTTAAGGCACAGAAAGACTTGCACATTTACCATATGCATTTATTTGCACTTTTAAAGCATATGAACTCTAGTGATAATTTAAATTTCTATGCCAATGGTATTTATTTCTAAAATTAGCTCTGGTTTGACCGGTGAGCTTTAACCCATGCAAAAGCTATTGATTTACCATTTCAGCCACTATCATTTAGAGGTCCTGAAGCCTCTGCCTTTATTAGTTATTAACTGGTTTTTATTTGTATCCTAATTAGCTCTGTTTCTGAAGATTTAATGAAAGGTTTTACTATAAAAATATGTGAGCCATCTATATCTTTGTGTACACTTTATTTTTTTATCTATTGCTCATATGACAATACAAAACATATATGAAAAAGTAGCTGCCATTATTTTTCCATTGCCATTTATAATGTTGCACTTTTTTTATTAAGGAGATATTATATTATACCACTTATGAATTATTAGTTGGAATCAAAGTGAATTTGTTCACATACACTTCTGGTTTTATAATTTGTGTTTGGCCCAAACAGAACAGCAGGGGACACTCTTGTTGCACATTCATGATATTGGCAAAGTTTGACTGCAAATCTAAAAATAAAATGGAAAATATAAATTGCAAAATTTCTGAAAAGATCAGTTTTACATTAAATTATGACAAAGGGGTATATTTCCTCTTTAAGCTTCAGCTGAGCAACAATGCAAAGGCACCATCTGGTCGTCAAACTACTGGGGGTGCTGTTAGTGTGGGGCAGAGGAGCACTGGTGAGCTCAAAAAAGTTTAAGTGTCGTCCTGCTCCCAAAGCGGTGGATCTCATTAAGTACTGTCACAGAAAATCACCTGCTGTACGGCGCTGACCGAAGTATTCAAATGTGACGTTTGCTTCTTAGTAAAGATGCGGCTTTATTGTGCACACCATGTGAACGTTGGCAGTGGGTTGGAGAGGAAATCTATGCGTTTCGTGCCCTAACTCTCTGGCACTTCTGATGAAGTGCCGGGAGAATTATGGCACAAAACGCGTAGGTTTCTGATGCCCTAAAAAACGTAAAGTGGGGGTTCTACAGTATGCATTTTGATCAGGGATGTAAAGTATCACTATTTTGGGATTAGGTATATTTCATGAAGGTTTCAGGTAATTCCCAAACCAAATCTGAGCCCCAATTTGCTTATGGAAGGGCTTAAAGGAATTGTTCAGTATAAAAATAAAAACTGGGTAAATAGGCTGTGCAAAATAAATGTTTTCTTTATAGTTCGTTTGCCAAAAATGTAATCTATAAAGACTGGAGTGACTGGATATCAAACATAATAGCCAGAACACTACTTGCTGCTTTGCAGCTCTCTCGCCGTCTAACTCAGTTAGAGACCTGCAAAGCAGGAAATAGTGTTCTGTTCTGTTAGATCAGCTCACTCCAGCCTTTATAGATTACATTTTTGGCTAATTATATCAAAATTATTTGTTTTGCATAGCCCATTTACCTAGTTTTTATTTTTACACTGAACTGTTCCTTTAAAGAACCACTTTCGCAGCATGTGGGAAAAACACTTCCTCAACATCCTTTTTCATGTGACCAAAAAAAGATTTGGTTCAGCCAGGCACTTGAATTTTGAATCAGGGTCCTTCTGCAAAAGTCTAAATCTTGAACCGAATACTGGATTTGCTACATCCTTAATTTTTATGTGCTGTTACTCTGTTCTGGAAAAAAAAATTGTTTATATAGCTGTAGGGCAGCAATTGAATAGGGCAAAAAGGTTCATGTTTACACAGCAAAGAATGCATAAGACATATAGAATACAATGGGTTTAGTTCTCAGGAAGATAAACAGTGGACAAAGGCCATTCGTGGCTTTCTACAGTACAGGTGTGGGACCTGTTATTTAGAATTCTTGGGACTTGGGGTTTTCAGAATAATGGATCTTTCAGGATAATGGATCTTTCTGCAATTTGGGTTTCAGAGATTTATGGATAACGGGTTTCCGGATAATGGATCCTATACCTGTACTTCAGTACATTTCTCATATAAATTAGTATATTTGTTGCTAAAAAATAGTTTATTTGTAAGTGCTGTATGACAAGAAACAATCCTAAGAATGTAAATTGAAATTTTCACTTTTTAATGTTACTCGTCCTTTAACCATTTCCTGTTTTTCAACCAGAAGTATTTTTTAATTTTGGTAGGTTAAGTTGCTGTACCGTGTAAGCCAGTAAAAATGTTACAGGGCAACCATTTTGAAATAAAAAAAAATATTTTTTTTTTATTTAAAAAGGGTTGCCCTGTTAATTTTGGTACAAGTTGCATAATAACTTGTGTTTAGCTAACTACAAATTCCCTTTTGCTTCCTGCAATAGGTGAAATATTATCGACACTTGGCACCTGACCATTTACTGCAAATATGTCGAAGGATAGGACCACTGCTGGAAAAAGAAGTTCCTCAGAGTGTCCCAGGGGTACAGACCCTTTTGGGTGCTGGACGACAATCTCTGCTGCGCACAAACAAAAGTATGTAAGAATAACGCTTGATTTTGTTCCAAGTCTAATGTCTTCCTATTTATTTACATTTTCCATGCCTTCTGCTCTGTAGGTTGCAAGCATGTTGTGTGGAAGGGTTCAGCTCTTGCAGCTTTACACTGTGGAAGGCCTCCAGAGCCACCAATAAATTATGGAAGCCCACCAAGCATAGGTAAAGCATGTTTGATTCTTATATATCTCTATGTTGTGCTTTTTTATTTTATCTTTACATGTGAAGCACCCAACTTTCTTGAGCCAGCATTTGTTTATATTTTGGATGTTTATGCTTCCTTGTGTTGCTGCAGAAGTGCCTGTCTATTTTTTTTCTTCTTTCTTTTCTTCACTCATGAACGTAACTAAATAAAAGTTTGACTACGGTATGTAATATTGTGATTGGAGAGAGAGATTAAAGTACATATAATACAGTGGATGCCATTTATGCTGGAGGACAACAGTTTCAATGGTGACTTTTTACACACTATTTAAATCTTACAGATTATGTTTCAAAACATGACTCTACTAAATATTTCCCCATCTCAAAATATACTGCTTATTGAATGAAAACAGGCTTAAATTATTTGGGCATTTTTGTGTAAATTACCCTCATGTGACCCTATTTGGTTAACATTAAAGAACTGTTGGCAGGGGCTGCAAATGCCTACCATGCTCTGATTAAGAATTCAAATACTCTAGTGCTTTTTAAGTACATTGAAGCCCAAACAGGCTCAAAAACGGTTACAATTTGCTACTTTTTTCCCACTTTTTTCAGTGCATGAAATTTAGAATATTAGCAAGTGTTATATCATTTATAACAACTGACTGACAATGTGTGGGTTGACCTTTTGTTGAGCTGCACCCAACCCTAACCCATTTGCTCCTAACTCAATCCGGCGAGTCACCTGTATTTATAGACCTGTGGCAGACCCACCCATCTTGGATGTGACAAAAGGGGCAGGCAGAGCAGGCGCGCACCTATAAATACATGCTGCTGTTGGAGGAAGTGGGCCATTGTACGGTCACGCGTGGGGCGGTCTGACCGAAAAGTTTGTCCTGAACCAGCAAAGCATGTGTGGATGTTTGCTCAACCCATGGGTTTCGGGGCTGACCTGAACATCACTTAGAAAGACTAATAAAATTCAGGGATTATTTTGTTTGGGATTTAAGATAAAAATCTATCAAATCATGTACCAAATTGGATCAGTTTACAGTCAGCGACTCCGCTTCACAGAGCTGCTCTGGGGGTAAATGTCAATATCATAAAAATAAAATCAAAATCTAAAAAAAAAAAAATTAAAAGCAATGGAAAAAAAAAGTTATAACTGGTGTAATGTCTGAAAATAACTGAACTTGTTTCAAGCTAAGTGTTTAGAATGTGAACTAGCCTTTTAAATAAATATTTTTTTGGCCTCTTCTGAAACCCAGATTTCAGTACAGGTATGGGACCTGTTATGCAGAATGCTTGGGACCTGGGATTTTCCGGAAAAGGAATCTATCCGTAATTTGGATTTCCATGCCTTAAATCAGGGATTCCCAACCTTTTGAACCCATGAGCAACATTCAGAAGAAAAGGGAGTTGGGGGAGCAACACAAGCATGAAAAATGTTCTTGGGGTGCCAAATAAGTGCTGTGATTGGCCATTTGGTAGCCCCATGTGGATTGTCAACCTACATTGAGGCTGTGTTTGACAGTACAACTGGTTTTTATACAACCTAAACTTGCCTCTAAGCCAGGAATTCAAAAATAAGCACCTGCTTTGAGGCCACTGTGAGCAACATCCAAGGGGTTGGAGAGAAACATGTTGCTCACGAGCTACTGGTTGGGGATCGCTGCCTTGTCTAATAAATAATCATTTTAACATTCATTAAATCCAATAGAATTGTTTTGTATCCAATAAGGATTTATTATAGCCTAGTTGGGGGTCACGTACACTGTACTATGTAATTTTTACAAGGATAAAGGAAATTATTTTGAAAAATTATTTGATTTTAATGGAGTCTATGGGAGACCACCTATCTGTAGTTGAAAGCTTTCTGCATAATGTGTTTCTGGATAACACATCCTATACCCATTTAGTATTGTGGCTGAGGAGAATAAAAGAGATGTTGTTTCAGTGACAGTATCCCTTTTATTACTAAATGAACTACCATGAAATTGGTGGTAGTTTTCTTAGGGTCCATGCTCTTCCAGTGTTAAAGTTGCTAACATCCAAAGTTTTACAAAAGGAACAGCCATGCTGTTATTAAATGATAGTAGCTAGAAATATCTGGTAAGAAAATTCTCATTTACATTGCAAATACTGCTGCGGTAGCATGCTGAATAATATAATTATAGGGTTGGCAAACCATACCACAGCTAAAATATAAGGGCCAGTTCATGAAAGGTAGAAATACATTTTTTGTTGCCCTGTACAAATAAAATAGATTTCTTGTGCCAATATTATATATTAATATTGAACGCTTCTTGTTACTGCCAAGTTCTCAAACCTGCTGAGATCCAGTGAAACCAATGAACAGATCGTTATTTGTTTGGACAAATTAGATGATTACGAGAACAGGCAGAGGTGCAACAACGTGCGGCTGGTGGGCCTTCTGGAGAGAGTGGAGGAAGCGGAGCCGGTGGCCTTCGCTGAACGATGGCTCAGAGACTCCTTTTCAACGGCATCACTTTCACCATTCTTTGCGGTCGAAAGAGCCCACTGAGTGCCAGGCAGAAGTCCTCCGCCAGGGAGTCCTCCTCTGCCTTTTTAATCCGGCTCTTTATCTTTAAAGTATAAAAGCTTGCATGACACAAAGTTCTCTTTGACGTTTTTTTTGCCATGTCACTCTTACTCTGTGGGGTGCAAATTTTCCAAATGTTTTTGCGTTACCTGCTAAGCAGTTTTTAGCGTTTGCTAATTTTACAGTTTAGTGGCACATCTGGAGGAGAGCTTTTGGTTTACATAGGAACCTATCTTATGTTCTTCGTTCTAATACTGAAATATATTGCACATCTGTATTGCTCTCTTAATTGAAAAGATCGTAATACAGAAATATAATTCTTTTTATGCATCAAAACATATTTTCCTCTAGCTATATGGACATTCTTGACTTGTATAGATCAAAAACCCACAGCAGTAACAAAACACATTTTCAAAACAATGTACGATAGATAAAAAAGCAGTGATTTAAAAATATCCCCACACCATATTTTTTTTAAACAACCTACAGAATTCCAAACAAAATGTAATTCTTGTAATTTATCAAACAAGGAATGAACTTTGTCATCTTTAAGATTTTTCTCTGCCCCACCCTAAATGCACATATGAATGCAAAATATAAGTTTACAAATCTGTATCCCTACTTATTCTTTGGTAGGAATTTTTATTAAACCGGCATCAAATATTTGTAGTGTCAATTATAGTTAGTCTACAGAATCATAAAAATGTATATAGTGTGTGCTAATTTTCGATTTACCCTTAAACTAATAAAAAAAATAATTGCCGGGCGTTTATGAAAAATGCATTCTGTGTATCCTTTTTTTTGTTCACTGGTCTAATCTACCTCCAAGGAACCATGTAACCAGTTTCCCTGTTTACTCACTTTAGCTCAAGAAATAACAAAAAAAGATATTTATGTTGTTAAAGTGGCTGTTCACCTTTAAATATATTTTTAGTTTGTTGTAGAGAATGCTATTCTGAGACAATATGCATATTGGTCTTAATTTTTTTATTTGAGGGTTTTGAATGTTTTAAACATTTATGAAGCATCTCTCCAGTTTGGAATATAATCAGCTATAAGGTTGCTAAGCTCCAATTAAACCTAGCAACCATGCAGTGATTTGAAAAGAGACCTGAATATTAATAGAGGAGGGCCCAAATAGAAACAGGAGTACTAAAAAGCAATAATAAAACTGTAGCCTTGCAGAGCAATAGTTTTTTGGCTGCAGGGTCTGACTCCCATGTGAAAGCTGGAAGGAGTCAGAAGAGGAAGCCAAATAAATAAATGAAATCAAGGCCAATTGCTAAGTTGCTACTAATTGTCCATTCTATAAAATCCTAAAAGTTAACATGAAGATGGATACTCCTTTAAAACAATAAGCAAAAAGCCCTATTAATTTCAAATTTAACAAATGTATTATATGTTGAACCAAGAGATTTTATTTAGTAATCTTTTGTGACCTTATTAGTGTCATAATTTAAAATTCATGATGTTCTTTTAAGGCATGTACAAGAATGTTTCTATATTTTCTGGTGTATTGACTTAAATGCAACTCTCTTGTTTAAGCAAACACATTTTTCGCAAGAAAGCTGAATGGAAACTACCAGTTTGAAAACCTTGTACCGACAGCTGTTTACCAGCACATGAAAATGCACAAACGGATTCTAGGACACCTTTCATCTGTATATTGTGTTACATTTGACAGAACTGGCAGAAGAATTTTTACGGTAAGTCCTTGCATGTTACCCATTAAAGTATTTACTAGTGAATCCATGCATTTTTTATTTTTGAGTGTATGCTTTCGTTTCTAAAACTGCATGGAAAGAAAGTTTATATTAATATTGTATGAAGGGTGCATTGCCTTGTTACACAGTTAGTACAGTAGCAAAATTCTACTCCCCATTGCATTATTAATTTAAAAGATTCAAAAATGAACAAATAAAAAGATAAGCTAATGGCATGAGGGAACATTCTGATCTTTTCACCTTTTACCTAGAGAGATTCTGCAATCCTATTTATTTTTGTACCATAGCCTATGTGTTTTATTTAAATAGATGTTGAAAAATGTTCACATAGTCAGCATTGTTGGCAATAACTGCCTGACATATACTGTATGCTTGAAATCACCTGCAAAAAGGGATGTACATATTTCCTCCCAACACACACATTTGAGTCAGCTAGGTGATTGTTTTCTTGAGCAGAAAATTGAGTGACTGCAAAATGCCCTTATTTATTTCCCCTGCAGACTTGCTGGCATTTAGAAGGTTGTTCAGGTCCTTTCAAGCAGTTGGTAAATCCCTGATCCCCATAAAAAATACATATGTATAAATTACAGACTAAAGTGAGAATTTATTTTATCAAAATTAAATTTACTATAAACCTTATTAGCTCTAGATATTAATGTGTTAATAGAAGCAAGTTATACAATCAGGAGATGTACATTTTTTAATGTATGAATTTTGAATTATTATAAGCTTTTTAGCCACCCCCAAACTGAGTTCCTTTGGAAAGGAATGAAACCAAGAATATCAGTAGCAGGTTATTATATGCTAAGAACCTATATGAAGTATTGGCTAGATCTAGAATTCTATGTTGCAGAGGCAGGTAGAGCGCGGAACCAGTTTTTGAAACCCACAACCTGCATTTTTACCAACTTGGACCTGCTACTCCACCCCCAACTGCCTTAGGTTGGTGGCAGATGGGGAGATTAGTCGCCCAGTGACAGATCTTCACTACTACGGGCAACTAATCTCCCCGAAAATCGCCAGCTGGATGGCATATGCATCGCTTTGGTTTTCCAAAGTTGCCTAACGAGGAAACTTCAGGCAACTTCTGAAATCTCAAGGGATTCGTATGCCAACCTGCTGGCGATTCGTATTCTTGCTGGTGGAAAGGCATTTCAGGGAGATTACTCACCCACAGTAGTGCTGCAAACTGGAAGTGACATCATCAGGATTGAGCATGGGCAGAAAAATAAGTTAAAAGAAAATAAGAAAAAAGTATAAATTAATACTTGATATAGATCAGAACCGCAACCCCACCCACAGACCTGCCAACTCGCATCTATATCAGTAAGTCCTACCCACAGAATCTTCTCTTGAGTGCTTCACTGCTAGTGTGGAACTAGTGCAGTCTTCATACTGAATAGAGGTTGAAGAATATTTATCAGAAAATCCATGCAAATGAGAATTACAGTAACCTAGTGTCCAAAGATAAGCACAATAGTAGTGTTTTATCTGTACCGGTATATCTGTTTTTCTACAAGATGCTTTGAGAGGTTTGCAAGGTTATTTGACTGTCTGAGCACAGTGGTGTTTAAACTACCTTGTGGCAGCTGAATCTTATTTGGTGTACCAAGCTTGTAAAGTTAATGCAAACTAATCACTCCTTTCATACTTCAGGCTACATGGCAATTATTTGATTCAGTATTTGTATTGAAGGCAATCTGAATCTCTACCAAGGTTTTTTTAATAGAGGTCTTCTTGCCAGCGTTGGAAAATATTTAGCATGGGCAACAAAACGTCCCATATATCATGAGGATTAAGTTATGAAGTAAAGGTTCCCAAGGTCAACCCGACACTGTATAGCACTGTTAAAGTCTATTTCTTTTCAATGCTAACGGAAAGCCGTTAATGAGTAAATTTGTGTCGGCAAGAGTAAATTCCTAAAGGGAGTAAAGCACCCTAAAGCTCTTCTGCTTTCACAATACATCATGCTTAAAGTGGACCCGTCACCCAGACATAAAAATCTGTATAATAAAAGTCCTTTTTAAATTAAATATGAAATCCAATTTCTTTTTTTTATTAAAGCATTCATGGCTGTTGTAAACTCATTTAAAAATATCAGCTGTCAATCAAATATTGCCTACCCCACCTCTATGCCAGTGGCATAGAGGCGGGGCAAACAATTACTTTCACTTTCCATTCAGCACTTCCTAGATGTCACTGCTCTCCCTGCATTCCCCCAGCTCTCTTAACAATTTAATTGTGTAACCAGGACATGGGGATGGACATTTGGTCCCTGTCCCCTGGTGCACAAACAAGATTCTGAGATGATACAAGGCTTGTCTTAATAACAGTGTCCACAAAATGGCTCCTTCCTGGTTGCTATAATTATGAGTTCCCAGACTGATGAAAACAATAT
This sequence comes from Xenopus laevis, assembly GCF_017654675.1. Taxonomy (NCBI): domain Eukaryota; kingdom Metazoa; phylum Chordata; class Amphibia; order Anura; family Pipidae; genus Xenopus; species Xenopus laevis. The sequence continues at coordinate 94,426,059 of NC_054379.1, forward strand.
TCAAATAATTTATACAGTGTAATTAAAGTTCATTTTGCTTGACTAACATGATAAAATAGGATTTGGAATAATTTTGTTTGGGTGACGGGTCCCCTTTAAATTCTTTCCCAACAAAGTTAATGTCACAAATAATTTAGTGTTTCAGTACAGTACATCCATTATTGGAAACCCATTATACAGAAAGCTCCAAATTGCAGGAAGGCTCCAATAGTCCTTTTTAAGCAAATGGTTCTAATTTTTAAAATTAAATAATTAATAATAAAAAGTACCTTGTATTTTATAGTAGCTAAGCTGCATAAATACATATTGGTAGCAGTATTAAACTACAAAATGAAAACCCCAAGCTACATTGCTCCCATTTTCATCGCTTTAAAGAACATTGATATTTTGTGCAACAAAAAAAAAAACAATAAAATCTCTTCAATTAGATTTTTGAAGTTACATCTTTATTGACCTGCTGCTATCTCAATGTTCAAATAAAATACTTTTTCTGTTATTTGTGTATTCTAGTCCACCGTTACTGGCCTTACTTTAAAATCATGCAGAGTTTCCACCATTAATTAAGAGAAAATATCTATACCCTATTTTCAACACGATTTCCAATGTCTTGTGTGAACATACTTTTTGCCTAGTGTGGGGGTATTTGGTTATTTCTTGAGCCAAGCAGGGCCTATAGGGAAATTGAAGCTACTCCATGTTTGGTCCTAGATATTTAGATTACAGGTATACAACCCTTCACCCTCTGTTGTGACTATTAAATGTGAATGTGTTGATTATGCAGGGAGGCAGGTATGGGTTGAGAGGGGTGTGAGTAACCAGTCTAGTGATGTCATTGCTGTGTGCTGATATTGGAACTTCTGGAACTTCATATTTGTTGTGGGAGTGATTCTTGGAGCAGCAATAAAATGTGTTTGACAGACTTATGGCTTAATGAACTTAACAAGCATTCTTGTTGAGGATGTAAAATGAATCAGGAAAGTTATGTGAAAGTGGTTGATGTCACTACCAGTAACATATCTTATAGAAATAAAGCAGTAGGCACATGCACATTGGGATTGCAGAGGATCCAGCTAATTTTGGTTTGGTGGAGATGCATAAGGGCCCCCTTGAAACTCAGCAATGCCTCTTTCTACAGAAGTTTAACACATATTTATCAATGGGTGTGAACTCTGACTTTCTTTTCACACATTGATAAAATACAGTAGAACCATTTTATGTTTTTCAGGGGATCAAAAAATGGTGTAAAATCCAGGGTTCTACTGTAGTCCCAAAAATCCCATAGAAATAAAAAATGCATCATAAATTTACTCTAGCAAATGGGTAAATATCCAGTTGATGAATCTGGCCTATAAAACCGCAACCATTTTCTGCAGAATTATGCATATTACAGCTACCATCTACTGTATACTGCAGCTATGCTTGTATAGTTCAATTTCTACCAGTTCTTGACTGGCAGCACTCACTCCTAGTTGTTATACCATGCCCCTACTAACATATTGTTAGGTAACTGCTACACCACACATTGTTATGGATGGTGGTCTGTAATTAAGAGAAATATATGTACACCATTTATTGCAGTTGTTTTGGGCTGTAGATTACTGGACTAGGGCAAGGTAAATGGGATTTTGTAACATCAAATTGTGAAACTGTGGTTAATGTAGGTGGATACCTATGCTGACATAGATTTGATATTTTAACATTACAGGTTCTAAGTAAAACTAGACAGTTGTCCCTGATATGAGACATACCATTTATGACTCTATTTGGTTAACGAAATATTGTATTACCGCACACCTCCTTCCACTTTTCTGCGTGGTGGTGCTGGTCCTCCGTTGACCAAGCCCGGTCTCCTTACTGCTGTGCAATTTCAAAAAACGGTCCGCACACACCAATGTTGCAGTCGGGGATTGTGCCCCTTTTATTAATGCCACCAACAATCAACGTTTCGGGGGGAACACAGCCTCCCTTCTTCAGGATAAATTCACAAAGTGCACAGTGCCATATTTTTATACCCTTAACTCCTCCCATCCCACCTGTGTGACATCTCATTAGTGCCGTTTATACAATTAACTCTTTAAGTTCATTCAAAACCAATGTAAATGAGTATGCATCATATTATACATGTGTTACAAATGACCATACATATCTTCATTTAATAAAAAACTTTTTTACTCACTGCCCCTGGTTGCGTTTACTTTAGTTCAACTATTTGGAATATACCACCTCCCATGTATAATAGGGCTATCATGATACATCATCTGTGAAGGAAAAAGGGTGATTTTATAAATTATTAAATAGTGTATAAATATCTAAAACCTACAAAAACCACATATATTACAAAAAACATGTCAAATTAAAATCTTCATTGAGGCCTTTAGGCGAAAGTGTTTTCAAACGCCAAATCCAATATGCTTCTCTCCTCAATAAAGATTTTTTAAAATCAACACCTGCATTTTTATACATAACTTCTAAAATCTGCCATCTTATTTGGGAGACATTATGTTTCGCATTATAGAAATGTCTGGCCAGTAGGGTTTCTCGTTTATATTTCTCTTTGCTTTTTTTATCTTTAGTGTCAGTTCCCTCATCCGGTTTATAATTTCTAATCACGCTTTTGTGTTCGTTCAAACGTATTTTAACCGCTCTAGAGGTTTGGCCCACGTAACCTAGGCCGCATGGGCATTTTAACAAATAGATTACCCCTTCCGTATTGCTTGTTGCCATATGTTTTAATCGGATTCCATATCCTTGGCTCGGATGGGTACATTTGTCACCTTTAATAATGCCACTACAGTGGCCACAATCATGACACGGAAGGGTACCCCTTTTGTTAAACATCACAGCTTTTGTTTTCTTTGGATTAAAGTCTGATCTTACTATTCCATCCGCCACACTTCTTCCCCTTTTGAAACTGAAAAGTGGTTTTTTAATGAATAATTTGCCATATACTTGATCCTTTTGTAGTATATGCCAATGTTGCAATATACTTCTTTTTATCAAATTAGAATGTGGACCAAACGTAGTGACACATACACACTCCTGTTCCTTCTTTTTCGAGTCTTTCTTTGTTAACAGGTTTTCTCTTTCTATCCCCATTACCTCATTTTTAACCTGATTAAGTGTACCTCTATTATAACCTCTTTCACAAAATTGTTTTACAATCACTTGTGCTTGTTTTTCGTATAACTCATCTGTTGAGGTAATTCTTTTAGCCCTGATAAATTGGCTTTTTGGTAAACCTTTGCTGACCCCTGCTGGATGAAAGCTGTCTTTCCTTAGTAAATTGTTCCTATCTGTTGGCTTTCTATATACGTCTGTGACAAAATCACCGTCCTTTAATGTTACTTGTACATCCAAAAAATTGACGGTTTGTGGACCTTTACTCATTGTGAATTTTATTGTGTCATGTACACTGTTGATATATATAAAAAAGTTTTCTAACTGGTCTTCAGTGCCAGTCCAAACTATAAACATGTCGTCCACAAACCGTCTCCACATCCCTATAAATTTCCCATACTCAGGATGTTTCAGGATGTATTTGTGCTCGAACCAATGCATATATATGTTTGCATATGCAGGGGCCATGTTAGCACCCATACTCGTGCCTTGCAGCTGTAAATAGAATTCCGTGTCAAAGCGAAAATAATTTCGCTTCAGTACGAATTCCAGGCAACTGCATAAAAAATTAACCTCATGCATAGGTAACTTTTCTTTCACCAGATAATCTCTGCAACATTCAATGCCTTCCTCATGCTTAATCGAAGTATAAAGATCTTTTACATCGATTGTACAGAGTATGGGTGACTGGTTATCAATTTTTAACTCTTTTATTGTATTCAGGAAATGTGTTGTGTCTTTAAGGCAGGTATCAAGTTTTGGTATAATTTCCTGTAGATATGTGTCTACATAAATTGCTAATGGTTGTAATAGGGAGTCCACACCTGAGACTATCGGTCTCCCAGGGGGATTTATCAATGTTTTATGCACCTTCGGTAGTATATAGAAGACCGGTATTCTTGGATTATCCTTTTTAAGCAAACCTTCAATCTCAGGTGTGATACTCCCCATCAAGCATGCATCATTTAAAAATACCTTAATGTCCGTCATTAATCTATTAGTAGGATCACTTTGTAATTTATGGTAATGATTAGCATTTTCTAATTGGCGTTTGACCTCTTTTACGTAATTCTCTGTATCCATTAGTACTATACTTCCTCCCTTATCAGCTTTTTTAATTACCAGACTTGTATCACTCTGCAAATTTTCTAATGCTTTCCTTTCTTGTAATGTTAAATTATTTCTTTTAGGTGTTATACAAGCATTTAAATTATATTTGGTTAACCACACCCATAATGACCGTGTGCTGCTGGCCTACTAGACTATGTGCTTCCTGACATGAGTTACAAGGTTGCTTAGGCAAGGCCAAAACTAAATGCAAGCCTATGCAAAAAAGCTAATGGAAATAAATTCACATCATTTAAATTATTAGACAAATACATAGGGTTACTAAAGTATCAAGGAGAAGGGGCAATTTAATGAATAATGTGAATGTCTTACAGGTTATTATGTGGTCGTTTACAGTCCATCATTTTTGTTTCTTTAGGGATCTGATGATTGCCTTGTAAAGATATGGTCAACAGATGATGGGCGTCTCCTTGCAACATTAAGAGGACATGCTGCGGAAATTTCTGACATGGCAGTAAATTTTGAAAACACTATGATAGCTGCTGGAAGCTGCGACAAAATGATCAGAATTTGGTGTCTTCGAACATGTGCACCACTTGCTATACTGCAAGGGCACAGTGCATCCATTACATCATTACAGGTACTGGAGGAAGTGAAATTTTCTTTCTGAAATATAAATTATTTAACTTAAGCATAAATTATAAACCTCAGGATAGGTAATATTGTCTTCAGAGCAGAGCTATTGCAGGGTAAATTCACATAATGAGGCAATGTTTTGAATGATATATGTTTAGAGAAATCCATAGAGATGAAATTCCCCCTCAACCATCCCCATGTGGTTTCCATTATAGTATTGTTACTTGGTAATGGCACTGCAATAGATATTGCAAGAAAACATTTGCCAGCCATTCAAAGTTTTAAATACTGTGTTTTTTCTGATAGCCAAGGCTGTTGGCATTTGGGAACATATTATTTGCTGGAATATTTCAGGTAACTGATGAGTTCCCAATACCACCACTGCTGCCTCCAGTTATCTTGAAAGGGAAAGTTGTGAAAGCGCTGGTATGGGCAGTGTTACCCTGGGCAAATGCCCCTAGCGGTTTACTTACCCCTCGGTCCAGATTCAGGTACAGGAGTTCATGGGTGCCATCTTCTTCTCTTCGGAAATCTCTGGAATCAGACAGGCATGTCGGCGCATGCGCATTTGGAGCAATTTTCTGTTTTGCGACAACTGCGCATGCACCGAAACTCAGGAAAATTGATGAAGCGCTGGTCTCATTACAAACACTACCGAATCAGCTGAAGATGGCGCCCGTGAACTCCGATGCCTGAATCTGCACCGAGGGTGTAAGTAAAACATTAAGGGCATTTGCCTGGGGTAACACTTCGGCTGGGGGGAGGAGGGAGGGGGGTCGGGGTTTTAAGTTTAGGGTTGAATTCTCCTTTGTGATTTAAGTACAGTACCAGTAATGTTGTACTTTTTTCTTATCCATGTTAATTGGAAGACAATAGTGGCAATTTCGGATTCTTAGCCAACAGAGAATATACCCAGTGTGCCACAACCCTAAAGGTTAATTAAAAATTCTGCACCTGCCATACACCCCTTCAATTGTTCAATTGGCATGCAAGGAAAGTGCCTTCTCTTGGGTTTGGTTTCAACAAACAATTGGCTGCTGCACTGACTATTCTATAATGGTTTGGCAGATACCTCGTAATGTGTTTGAAGGGGTTGTTCACCTTTAAATTAATTTTGTAGAGAGTGATATTCTGAGACTATTTTAAATTGGTTTTAACTTTTTAATATTTGTGTTATTTTGCTTTTTATTCAGCAACTCTCTTGTTCGCAATTTCAGCAATCTGGTTGCTAGGATCCAAATGACCCTAGCAACCATACATTGATTTAAATTGGACTGAAATATGAATCAGTGAGATTAGAAATAAAAAGCAGCAATAACAATACATTTGTAGCCTTCCAGAGCATTTCTTTTTCGATGGAGTCCGTTACCCCCATTTGAAAGCTGGAAAGAGCCAGAAGTAGAAGGCACAAATCATTCAAAAATTATTACAAAGAAAAAAATGAAGGCCAAAAGAAAAGTTGCTAGGAATGATCTATTCTGTTCTATAACATGCTAAAAGTTAACGGAAAGGCCAACCACCCCTTTGAGTAGGCTGAAATAAAATAATGACATTGGCTTTGACCTTTAGCTCACAACTGTTTAGCCTTTTAGTTGAATCAGGTGATGTAAAAAAAGTTGAGATCATTCCTGTGTCTGCAATAGCTTGTGCTGACACTATGCATGTTGCAAGTTTTTTTTAATTTTTTTTTTAAGTCTGTTTTCTATTTATTGCACTAAACCGTCCAATATCAGAAAATTGAAAGTTATTCACATTCTACTTCCTGTTCTTACAGTAAGCAGCCCCTCTGTATAAACAAACTCTCCTTTCCTCCCAAATGCAGCCTTTTAAATAAAAATCTGCTCATTATACAGAGGCTTTGACCTTGCTTGTAAGAACCAGGAGTAGAATTTGACATGACTTGGAAATTCTCGCTGTTTATTGCAAGACATAACAAAAATATTAATGTTTGATAATTAAAACAATATGCAACATTTATAGTCTTTTGTCCATTCTGCATTAACGATTGAAAAAAATAGGACATTGTGTGTACCGTTTGGCGTCTTGTATACTATCTGTCTTTTCTACACATGAGGGTATGTGGTTGGCCTATGTATGACTTTTTAGTTTGGCTAGTTTTCTATGGTTCTAATTCTCTATAAATAAATTATTTTTGTTATGTTGTCCTCACAATTCTTCCTTATTGTGTTCTACAGTTTTCTCCTTTGTGCAATGGATCAAAGAGATATCTTTCCTCCACTGGAGCAGATGGTACCATTTGCTTTTGGCTTTGGGATGCAGGGACTCTTAAAATAAAGTAAGTATATCAGACCTACAGTCTCTTTACATGAATTAATGAAGAACAAGTTAATGCAAATTGCAGTATAGCTATGGGGTCTATCTGAAAACTTACATAGCATGCTCCAATATACAGCATTGGCATTCTCATAGTGTCATAGTATCCCAAGCTTTTCATATAATCAAAACCGTATGTGTACAAATATTACAGCAGGTAGTAACCTTTTTCATAAGAATATTTAATATCAGTGGAGAATCGTGCACATTACCTTTTAATAGCGTTAAACCATCCTGGCAGGTGTTTTAATGGCACACAGCTGTATACAGTAAGTTAACATTATTAATGGAGAGCAAAAAGGTATCTTTATTCCTAACTGTTGGTTGTGTGCCCCCCTACTGAAACGCACTGTAATTTACATATTCGGTATAGTTTTTTTTGTTGGTTTTTTTTTTAAAGGATTTTATTTTTCATTTTATAACAAAACAAACAATAATACTATCATGGTTCCTTATAGATGTATAGTAGTCTCAGCACAGTTTATACACAGTTTAAATTTCCGTACTCTTAACATGTTAGTTTTTAAGTCAGGTATCCCCCAAGTAAATTTCCCTTGGTTATCTGGGCTCCAATGTGGTTTTATACCTATTGCTCATGTTGAATTAAAGTTGTACTTATGGGTCTATAGGTCTGGCATGCCTGTGGGTAAAGGGTCCTCAGTCGCTTCCAGCCAGTCTCGCCATATCGAGTCATATTTTTGTGGGCAACCCCTGGCAGCATAGGTAATTTGTATGACTGGGAGTGTTGTACTTATCAGGTTTTGCCAACCGCTAAGCGTGGGAGGCTGGGGGGGACGTGAAGTTCACATAGGATACATTTCCTGGCATAAAACAGCAGGGTGCAGAAAAGAATTCTCATTGCAGCCCTAGGTATGACCTCATCCACAACAACCAGGAGACATACCTTAGGAGTTATTAGTTTAGGCAGTGCCGTTTTTTCTTGGGTATATGTAAGGACATGGGACCAGAATTCCTGGATTCGAGGGCAGGACCAAATAAGATGCAGGTAAGTTGCCTCTGGGGCATTACACTTGGGGCATTGGGGAGAGTCCCTTCTGTTCATACAAAGCCATCGTAGTGGGTTTAGGTGAAGTCTGTGTAAAACCTTAAATTGGATTAGTCTGTCTCTGGTGGAGACTAAAGGTCCCCATAGACGCAAAGATCTTTCGTTGGTGAACGATCGATTTCAGTGCAATCCAACCAATCAATCAAATTATCGTGAGGTTAGTGGGAAACTAACGATTGTGCATCTTACGATTTTTCGTCCATCTGTCAGAAAATTGATCGGCCAGTGCAATCTATCTATCTTTGCAGGGCCAAGCAGGCAGCTACCCTCAGTTTTCCTGGCAATATCGCTTGAAATGGTCTTTTTAGTTGATGGACAAATCATACATTTAAACGATCGTTTCGAGATAATCGTGGTCTCTCGATAACGAAAAAATCTTTTAAAAATTTTTACATCTATGGCCAGTTTAAGTAGCCATAGGCCCTATCTGTTGCCTCTTCCCAGTCGTCTTCCTGCAGGTCTGGGATGTCTTTACTCCAGGTTACGTATGCAGCGTTAAATGGGGTTTTATGATAGATAGGAGATGGGAGTATAGTGTAATAACAAGCTTCCTGGTGGGGGTAGCACTTATTGTTGATTCTATGTTGCTAGTTGTGGGTGTTATGTTTCCTTGGAATTGGGTTCTTACTGCATGCCTCAGTTGGAAGTATGAGAACCAGAGGATAACCTCTTGAGTGTGGATATGTCTAATTTCATTCCTGGGAATGAGGGTTATTTCTTTAAGCAAGTCCCCCAGCGTTTGTAACACCATTGAGGCCAGATTTGGTAAGCTGTGATGTGTTGTAGGTGTGGAAGGAACAAATTCCCCCATAGTGGTAGGTGTGGTGAAAGGAAAGGCAGTTTTAAATTACAAGTTTTTAGTACCGTCACCCATGCCTTGTACATATTCGGTACAGTTTACTCGTACAGGCACCTTGAAATAAATCACTGCTGTGTAGATTCCGTCCGCCATCTTGGTGAAGTTTGCGTCATATCCTCGTCTCCCAGTCCAAAAGCGCACATGCACTGAATTTATTACTCCCCCATTACCCTTTCGCATCATACCTTCACCGCCCAAACATAAATACAGGCACGTTCGGTCAGTGTTACGTTGCTTTCCACATCTCTCCCAGCAATAATGGAGAGGTCAGTGATGAAGTTCACTCTTATCATGTGGCCAGAATGTCATCGCTAGCATGGGAGAAAGTAAACTATCGTTTGCTCATGCGCAGGGCTTGGACGATTTATTCTGTGCATGTTCAAGCCCTGATATTGCAGTTTTCTATCAGCAGAGGGATGTCCGCTATATTTCATCTACTTTTAAATATTTTTTACAATCTATCTTTGCATACAACTGAACGGGAACTTGTATAGAGGCAGCATTATTGTAGCATAAGGTGGTGCATACAGCATGCTACCGAAGATCGACACATTTGCATCCGAAGAAAAGGCCTAATCACACACAAAAACTGGAGTTGTATACATTTAAATATGTCAGCCTGCACTGGTAAATGTGTATATCCTTCAGAATCTGCCCATAGGGCATAACCGATAAGCCGTTTACAAACTGGCTTTAAACTTAAAGAGGAACTATTGAGAAAAAGAACATTTCGCATAAACTTAATCTGAAAGACATTTTCTAAATCTAATCTGTTAAATTGTATTTCTAAATTTAATTCTGTAAAATTGAGGTTTCTCTGTATAAGGTCAAGTGCAGAATACAAGCAGATCTGATGTTATGATCTGATAAAGTGGTTTGCTGCTTTCAGTAACTTAAAAATATCCTATTTCCTTCAATAGTATTAGTATTGTGGTAGTGTATAAGCTATATGCTGTCTGTAGGAAGCAATGTGAATATATTAGCAAACTATACTTGTAGCATAAGTTAGCTTGCAGACATTAAAAGGGTCACCTGCCTAAAAATAAAATGTAATTCTAAGCATTTACAAATATCAATAAATATTTATTTTTTTGTAAATGCAATTGCTATTGCCTTACAAAACAATGTTGCAAGCCAGTTGATTAAAGAACTGCAGGAGAACAGATTCCTATTACATTGTTTTAAGTGTCAGACCCAGATAACTTTAAGGGATAAACAAGTACTGCTTTCAACCCTAGTTACAATACAAATAACGTATGTTGAAATGTTGCTTAGGATAAAAAGAAGCCCATATTCATTACATTCTTCTATTTTTTCTCTACAGCCCCCGACCAACAAAGTACACTGAGCGACCTCGGCCTGGAGTTCAGATGATTTGTTCTTCTTTTAGCTCTGGTAACAATGCTACCATATCTTTCTGTAGTAATGTTGCTTGTTGTGTTATTAGGACAGTAAAATGCAAGAAGGAAACTGGAAAAAAAAATCACCCGTTCAAGCAAATCAGTATAAATCAACATTCCTTTTAATCTCTATTCCTGCTTAGTCAACAGCTAATGACAGCATTTCAGTACACTATTAGCTGGTTCATTATAGAACATTTTCCCCTCCCCAGATTTTTCCATACTGTTCTTTTTGATTTATTATGTTATTTCATTTTGCAGTCCTTTCTTTATATTTTCCCAATTCTTCTGTTTATTTCTTACCCTTGTTTTGGTCTGCCTTGCTACTATGTTTGCTCATTGTGTCTTCTCCAAAACTTATTTTTAATTTGTCCTAAAGTCACTATGGATTATTTACATACATGCATACTTTTACCAGTGTTAGCCAAATTGAGATGAACAATGTCTCAATGCTTCGTTCATGACTTTATATTGTATTAAACAGGAAACTGAAACAAGGAATAATGAGTATTTACCACATTCTGTAAGACCACACATAAACCCTTGACCGCCTATAAAAAAGCACTGTCACTTTTACAATAGCATATTATGTAAATTTCAAAATTGCTGGGAGTACCACTTTAAGTTTACACCAATTAATTTTTTGGGTGAGGGTCAGATAACCTTCAAGCACCCAGACACAAAAGAAAAAACATGTCAGTTTACTTTTGTACTCCATTGTCATGTAGGGTCATATCAATTATGGTTAAATAAAGAATGGCACAATATGGGGAACTGGCCAGGTGAAATGTCTGAATGTTGGATAAGGTAGCTTATATTTCTGTGCAAATATTGCGTTAAATCACTGTTTAGATCAATTTTATATTTAATTATAAGCTTCAAGAGCAATTTGAGTAAAAATCCTATTTAACTTACTAGTGAACAGGTCATTGCTCTCCCTTTTACGTTTTATTGAGGTTTTCTTTCTATTAATTGTTTTAGGTGGAATGTTTCTGGCAACTGGGAGCACTGATCATGTCATTAGAGTTTACTACTTTGGATCAGGTCAACCAGAGAAGATGTCTGAACTGGAATTTCACACTGTGAGTGTTCTATTAAAGCCATATTTTAATAGCTATTTATCAAATGGTGTAGCCCTCCTCCTTCCTCTTGTAATCTGCACAGTAGTTTAGGCATTGTAAATGAGCATCTTTGTGCAGACTCCCAGGAATAGTTTAAAAACAAATTTTTATTGTACCATTTGTTTTGGGACAGCCCAGTATCCCTTTTTCAAGTCTCATACAATCCAACTACAACTCTCACCTTCCTTAAAAAAAAAACCCCAAACCACACCTCTTCCCCCCCCCCCATCTTCAGCCTCATACTAAATTCTCCATTTATCAATGTAACAAAATTAACATTCATTTAATAATCACCCAAAGAGGTATTTTTATTGTTTTAAACTATAAATCTGAAGAAGATATTTATCTCTATCCCTTCCTCGCTTTAGCGCAGACACCTGATTTGTTACCATTGTTCATAATTCACAGATTTGATGCATCTCTGCACAATGAACTGCTAATGAATGTTCATCTCCCCTTAGCTTGCCCTTGGTAAAAAAAAAAATGTTCCCCAAACATTATCTTAAACATCCAACTTGTATTTCCAATATAATACTGGGAACATGGATGCTTAATCAAATAGATACAAAAAGTAGTGCAACAATCAAATCTACCACGAATATAATACCTCCTGTCTGTATATGGGTGACAAAAATATGAACCACCAATGTTGCGTTACACAATTATGACAACGGAAACAACCCTTTATTGGACAGTGAACTGAACTTGTATATTTCGCCACAGGATCTGTATTCACTAAAACCTGCCACAATGACTTAGCCTTTTTATATACACATTATGGTGCCTTCCTCACTTCCTCTCCCAGAGTTGTATCCAAAGCCACAATATTCCAGTGACACTCAAGTAAATGTTTGCACATTCTGTTTGTAGCAAAAGATAATACTACATCCAAAACTTTCTGGCTATAACCCCTTTGCAAAAAACAACCAGTAATAAGGCCTTTTTAGACTGTGTTACCAAGATGGAGCGAACAGGAGTAATTACACCAGTGCCACCTTCGGAGAGATTCTTAGGGTTCTACTCCAACCAGTTCATTGTGCCGAAAGAAAGACGGATCCTTCAGACCAGTACTGTATCTCAAGCAATTGAACAAATTTATCTGGTCCGTTCGATTCAAAATGGAAACGATTCGATCTGTAATTCGAGGGATGGAACAAGGACAACTAATGATGTCTCTGGACATTAAGGACGCTTACCTTCACGTCCCAATATACCCCCCCCCCCATCATCGGTACCTACGATTTGCATTTTCAAACAGACACTACCAGTTTGTGGCACTGTCGTTTGGCTTACCATCGGCACTGCGAGTTTTCACCAAACTCATGGCAGTGACAGCAGCAATGCTACGATTACAAGGGATATCAGTGACCCAATATCTGGACGACCTACTTATCAAGGCCAGGTCGGAGACCAGGGCGAGGAAGGACTTGAGCTGGCCATAGATGCAAAGATCTGATCGTACGAATTGAGGATTCGTACGATTTTAGGACCGTGTGTGGAGAGTCCCGACATTTTTTGTCCGGCGGAGATCGGTCGTTTGGTTGATCGGACAGGTTAAAAGATTTCTGTCGGCTGACGATAATATCTCTGCATGTATTGCCGATCGTACGATTTTCTGAGGGAGACTGTCACTAGCTTTGGTCGGACATAACTTTCCTACAATTGCTGTCAGGGGCAGAACATCGGCTAATCTGTTCTTTTGTACTTTAGTTGATCGGAATGGTTAGTGGCAGGATGGAAGATGGGGAAGTCCAATCGTACGTTGATTTGTACGATCGGATCTTTGCGTCTGTGGCAATGCTTCGGCAGGACCATCAATTGGTCAAAATCTGTCCTACAACCCAGCCATTTAATGATATTCTTAGGGCTAGAATTCAACACAATGACTCAAATAGTATGCCTTCCACAAGTCAAACAAACCAAGATCAGAGAGCAGGTTAATTCATTGCTCTCCAAACAGAGCATAACTGTTTACATGGCAATGAAAGTATTGGGACTAATGGGGTCGGCCATCGAGGCGGTTCCCTTTGCACAAATTCACTTACTATCTCTCCAAGCAAATATACTGTCGGTATGGAAAGGGGGACCCCTGTCACGACTGTACAGTCTTTCTCAGTCGACAAAGCTGGCTCTCCAATGGTGGCTACAACCGAACAACCCTGCAGTTGGACAATCCTGGGCGACCCCGGACTGGATAGTGATGTCCACCGATGCCAGCCTGCAGAGTTGGGGTGGCCACATGGGGCAACCTCTCAGCACAAGGTGTGTGGTCTCCAGAGGAGTCCAAACTTCCAATCAACATTCTGGGATTAAGAGCTGTAAGACTAGCACTAGTCCACCGGGCGCATCTCCTGTACCAAAAACTAGTACGTGTTCAGAGCGACAATGCCACTACTGTGGCATACATAAACAGTCAGGGAGGAACACGCAGCAGAGCGGCACTAGCGGAAGCCCAGCAAATTCTCAGTTGGGCATAGGTCAATTCAGTAACATTGTCGGCAATACACATACCAGGAGGGTCCAATATTAAAGCCAGATAGATCCCGGGGAGTGGGAGCTTCATACAGAGGTGTTCGCAGAGCTAGTGGATCGATGGGGGCAGCCTCAGATAGATCTAATGGCATCCAGAGCCAATCGAAAAGTTCCAAAAATTTTTGCACTTTACAGAGATGTGCTGGCAACAGGAGTAGACGCCATGACACAAATCTGGAGGTTCGACCTAGCCTACGTATTTCCTCCTCTCCCCATGCTTCCTCGAGTACTCAAAAAGATCAGACAGTCTCCAGCCACAGTAATAGTTGTGGCCCCATACTGGCCTTGGTGGACCTGGTTCTCGGACCTTCAGGAACTTTCAGTGGCACATCCAATCTGTCTGGGTTGCAGGCCGGATCTTCTTCGTCAAGGGCCGATACTTCATTCCAGCCCAGGTCTATTCGCCTTGACCGGGTGGCTGTTGAAGCATTCATATGGAGGAGTCCCGGACTAACAGAGGAAGTGATACCAACAATGCTCAAAGCACGAAAATCCACCACGTCAAAATCATATCATAGAGTGTGGCAAAAATATTCAAATTGGTGTGAAGAGTCCTCGAAGTCGACATACCTCGAATTCTGTCATTTCTACAACGAGGCGTACAGCTAGGTCTAAAACTCAGTTCTTTAAAAGTGCAAGTGTCCCCTCTCTCTATCCTTTTTCAACATCGGCTAGCATTGGACGATACAATACGCACATTTCTCCAAGGGGTAGTTCCTCCTTTTCAACCTTCAGTTTCCGGGCTGGGACCATAAAGGACCAGTAACATCAAAAAATTAAATTGATTTAAAGTAATAAAAAAAAAATGCAGTGTTGCCTTGCACTAGTAAAACTGCTGTGTTTGCTTCAGAAACACTACTATTGTTTATATAAATAAGCTGCTATGTAGCCATCGGGGCAGCTATTCAAAGGAGAAAAGGCTCAAGTTACACTTGACATTTTGATTATGAATGCCTGGGGTGTATTGAACAGTTTGATGCCAAGTATGCATATATTTACTAAAGAATGTGACATTGGGGCCCCAAAATAAAAAATAATTGCGGTGTGAAAACAATGCCTGCGTTTTACGACGAAGGACTAACAGTATAGTATATCAAAACTAAGAAAAATTAAAGGTATACTTGATATACTTGACACTTGATAAAGGGCCTACGAAACATGTTGGGTTGCAATTTTCCTCAATAAAAGCACTTGCAGTCATAGTTTTTTGAAATTGCAACTTTTGAGATCTTTCTACTCTAAACGACCAAACTTCAAAGCAGTGTTGAAAGCAGTTGTTTTTATGAACCTTGCTGCAATAAAACATCCTAAATATGAATGCTAGGGATCTAGTGAACAGTTTGGTGACAATGTACATGTTGATTTTCCAAAATATGTGTAGGGACCCTAAAATGAAAACTCTGCATATGAATTTTCTTGGCTTTCAATTCAGCTTTTGCAAACAAGCACACTGACTGTGTATTGTGTGTTTTAAGACCCCCTAACAGTAAATACATATTTCTATTTCAAACTACAAATCTATGCTAAAAAAAATAATGAAACTATAAAAATCAGGTAAAATTGTGCAAATCAATGGATTAAGAAAATAATTGATCCAACAGATGACTAAATGACTATATCCAATAGTCCTGTAAAATAAACCGTTTTAAGGGAGATATGTGGTTGCTTATCCATTTCTATAATCAGAGTCCACTGTGAACTTTGCAAGTATTGCACTCAGGTTCTGGCCACACGGGCAGATTTGGGGAGATTAATCGCCAGGCGACAAATCTCTTCTTCGCGGCGACTAATCTCCCCGATCTGCCTTCTGCCGGCTAAAATGAAAATCGCCTGGGGGCAGGCACACTGAGCGCTTTGTTTTCCCGAAGTCGCCCATAATTGCCTCACAAGGAAACAAGGAAGACCCCAAAGGAAGTGTGTGGGCAGCTCTATGCCTATCACCAAACCGCAGATAGCTTATTGTCACAAGTCTGCTGGTTGGGGGTTGGTCCTGTTACAATAAAATTGCTGAACTGACATGACATCCCCCTTGGCTTGTTGAGGTTGGGGGTTGTTGTTTGGTCTCACTCTGTACCAGCAACAAAAGCCACTGGTGCTGAGAGATTTGTCAGCAAAATCAAAGTTAAACTATATAAACCACAAACAACTGGAAAACTTAAAACAACTTCTATATTCATTGAGCATATATATGTGATCCTTATTGTCTTATGCATAATATCTATTACACCTTTTGGCTTTCACTTGTTGCTGCCTCTCTCATCTATTTAGCCCCTAGACTGAATTTTTTCTTCCATTGCATCCTTTTAAAAGTTTTTAACTTTAATACATCTACCATGTTTTGAGGAAATATTTTGATGTGAGGATTACCTAAATCATGCACCAATAATGTGTTTCAATAGATTTCTTTAACAAAAATCTGTTGCAAAACCTCTTGTCCTCATTTTTCCACTTGTATAATCAGCAAATCATTATGATCTTGTAATTTAACCAAACTCCTCAATATACAGTACATGTAATCCTTGGTATGTAATGGCCATGTTTCTTATATTTATACTCAAATCTCATTCTTTATTTCACACTTTGGTTGTAGCATCCATTTTATATTTTGTCTTGTCTGCCTATGTTCAGTATTCTGTAATAAATATGAGATAGTGATAAAATTGTGCTTGAATAATGACTTAAATGATTTTAAATGGATTGCCTTACCTAAATGAAATATTCAAAATTTATTACCAACAGGACAAGGTGGACAGCATCCAATTTTCTAATACTGGCAACAGGTAAGATAGAATAAATCATTATATTCTGTACAAAATAGTTTGCAAAAATTGACCTCTATCTATCTATTAAGTTGCATTAATTAAATACACAATAGCAACACAGTTTCTCCCCTCCCCCTCATTTCTTCTTTGGGTGTGTTAGCTTGTATTGTTTTCTTTCTAAAGATTCGTTAGTGGAAGCCGTGACGGGACTGCTCGCATATGGCAATTTAAGAGACGTGAATGGAGGAGCATTTTGCTAGATATGACGACTCGCCCAACAGGGTAAGACTGATCTTTCTGGAATATTGTTCAAACCATTTTGTTATAGGGCACAACTATTGATATAGAACATAGCCCAATCACCCATAACTCAATCACTCATTTTATTAATACATTCGTAACTAAAGAATCCACAGTTGGTGAATATGATATATAGAATACAATCACATTAATAACTGGAAATGTCAGTGACTTGAAGTTTTAGTCGTAGAAAGAAACAGAAGAATAGAATAACATTGGAACGGATAAAGAGACTAATTTTATTTAAAAACGTTTCCTAGAGATACCACTTTTACATATAATGCATATTTTCATGAGCAGTTTTGTAAGATCGCATACAGCTTGAATTAGAGAGTGTATTATGTATGTGCTATCAATGCAAAAATAGTTCTGTTTCTTTAAAAAAACATACAAATATGAAAGATACTTGTCTAGGCTGTTGTAACAAACATTAAATAATAAATCCTCATTATTTTTGCTTTATGTTTACATGGCTCAGTGTTCAGGGAGTGGAAGACAAGATAACAAAATTAAAAGTAACTATGGTGGCTTGGGACCGTCATGACAACTTTGTTATCACAGCTGTCAACAACATGACCTTGAAAGTCTGGAACTCCTGCACTGGACAACTTGTCCATATATTGATGGTAATCAGTTGGCTCAGCCAAAAAAAATTTATATTGTTTTTAAATTTGAAATATTCAAAATATTTTCATTGACTTCTCAGGATTGGAAAACATAAAAGTTATAGAAATGTAATAGAAAATTGTAGGAGGGGTACAATCACTACCACAGATGTGATCCTTCCATGGAGAAGAATTTTTCCAAAACGAATTTTCCTCTACATGGAAATAATTTACAAATTGTAGTCAGCATTTCCTGATTAATAACAATGTTGTTTAATCCAGGGAAACCGTTTTCCATTTGTAACATTTGCAATAACTGTGTGAATCTGATTGCCGCAGTTCTGAAACTGTTACTTTAAAAAGATGAAAGAATATCATGGTTACTGCAATAAAAGTTTATATATTGAATACAACAGATTATTTTTGCAGTTACCAACCTTTTAGGCGACAGGGAATGGCTAATTCAAGGGGTGCTTTTGAAAAAGACTGGAATATAGATAGGAGAGGGCTTGAATAGAAAGACGAGTAATAAAAAGTAACAATAACTTTGTAGCCTTGCAGAGAATAAGTTCTTTTTGATGAGGCAGTGACTGCTATTTGAAAGCTGGAAAGAGTTAGAAGAAGAAAGCAAATTAATTTAAAAAAAGTTTAACAGCAGAACAATGGGACGGTAACGAGATAGCAGTTTTCTAACAAGATAACAGCTCCCTGGTAGATATAAGAACAGCACTCAATAGTAAAAATACAGGTCCCACTGCAACACCTTCAGTTACATTGAGTAGGAGAAACAATAAGTTAGAAAGCAGTTCCATAGTGCAGCACTGGCTCTTTCTGAAAGCATGACAAGGCAAAATAACCTGATGGCTGCCTAAACACCAATATTACAACTAAAAAAATATACTTATTAGTTCAGGAATGAAATTTTATATGGTAGAGTGAATTATTTACAGTGTAAACAGTTTGATTTAGAAATACAAACGACACCACAAAAATCATGACTAAATCCCTTTTGTAACATCCCTTTAAGAGATTGAGAACCTTACATTTTGGCTTTAAATTCCTTCAGGGCCACGAGGATGAAGTGTTTGTGCTAGAATCACACCCTTTTGATCCAAGAGTTTTATTTTCTGCTGGTCATGATGGAAATGTCATAGTATGGGATTTAGCACGAGGAGTGAAAATAAGATCTTACTTTAACATGGTACGTTAGTTCTTTGAATAATTATCTTCATTGTATGCCTTTGTCTTATTACTTTCAGTACTGTGGTAAATACACATCATACCTCAAATTTTTACCATGATTTTTATACGTTCATAATGTTGATAATTTTATCGTCTAAAATTGGTGCACTCAAATTAGACCTATTTATTCTACTATTACGACACTAGAGTTTTTAAGTTACCAGTCCCACAAGGATACATATATTTGTGATAATGTTGCTTTTGTTCTAGTGATTTAGTACCTAGTTATGCATCAGTTCTGCTTCAGTTTTAATTCTTAAAAATGTAATGTTTTCTAGTTTTCATCAATGATCATTTTGTAGCAATGTATGTTATCAAAGTAATAAATAAAAATAAAGCTAATCATGAACTGTTTAACAGATTGAGGGTCAAGGTCATGGAGCCGTGTTTGACTGTAAGTGCTCTCCGGATGGACAGCACTTTGCATGTACAGACTCCCACGGCCATCTGCTGATATTTGGCTTTGGTTCCAGCAGCAAATATGATAAGGTAAGTTAAAATTTAGTGTGCATAACGTTTTTTTTCATTGCAGTTTAGGATCAAGTTCAAAGTACAGTTTTATGTTTACAGAGAAAAAGGCAATCATTTTTAAAAATTAATTGATTTATTTGATTATAGTAGAGTCTATGCGATATCGCCATCCACTAATATGAACGTGGTGTTACAGTTTGTACATTTTAAATATGCAATTATATCCGCTCTCTGCCAATCAATTCGTACTTGACCAGATGAAAGGGAGTCTGAGAAAATCCGAAAATGTTGCCAGGCTAAATGAACTATGCACTTAAAGTACTTTGGGGTCTATTCATTTAGGCCCCAGACCTTGTCAACATTTGATTTCCATATCGCTTGTCAGCCACTGACCACTTATTTGAATTGAGGCATTTGTACCACTTCAGATTGGATCCTGTAATAACTGATTTGCACATTTGCTTTTTTAGTTTCCCCAGATAGATTTCCATTAATATTTTCAACAAGATACCAATAGGTATCACAGTAGTATGCATATGCTAAGATATATTCACATCACATCCTGACAGTATGGAAACTCTACAAGATTAATAATTGTTTCATATATGACGAAAGATTTTACAAAAATATCAACCCCTTTTAATATATCAATCCAAAGATAATTTTACTGGGAAAAAGTAATCAAACTTTAAGATCAGTATTCTTAAATTGTGTTGTGTCCAAATTCTGATTACCAAATAAGAGAAGCTCAATATGGTGTCATGCATTTTATATGCCTATATATACCAACCGGCAAAGGCGGAGCTGTAGCTGTGGCTTATAGAATTATACAGTATTGTGCAATTTTGGCGAGTTTTTCAGAGCATGTATGAATTTACAGAGGATGACATTAATACTATTGTGATTGTTTAGCACAGTCTGAGTAGTTAATGTGTCCTGTGCTTAACTGGCTAGAAGTTGCTTACTAGAAAACATTTTTCAAAGCCACAGTCCTCAAACCAGAATAAATAAAAAATAATCTTTAAATGGCCACATAAAAGCATGTCTCCATATTCCCGTCATATTGTATAGGAAATTGTACTGTTTTTTATGTAAAGCAGTATCTTCTGTGTATTGTTTCTAAGAAAGTCATGTACCTGGCATGAGCGTCTGCAGAAAATATTTCAAGGTTGGGCAAGCAAGTAAACACATCACAAGTAAAACAAATATATTGAACAGCTAAAATGGTTATGAAGTTCTCTAGGTTGGTGGCGAAAAAAAATACGGTGCATAATCGAGTGTGGGGAGGTTAGAAGCTATATTGACTCAACTCTGAGCCAATGAGCCATTTTTCTCCACTTTGCAAGCAAATCCATGCCTGGGGCACACCTATTAGCAGGTGAGTCAGTGCATCAGATGGAATGGTCTGTAATCTAGTTATTCTTACTTACATACTTGCATCAACTCACACACTTGCACTTACAGTCTGAGTATTGAGAAATAGCTGATCTGCAGGAATCCTCTGGCTTTTGTCTCTTCATTAACAGGCACACTGTTGGCCTGGGTGCATACACACAGAGCAGATTTTGTTGTGAAAACATGCATTTGTGCGGAAACCCATTGCGTGTTCCTTTACCCAAGTCGACACAGTGCCCTCTCAGTGCAGAGAGCAAGTGGGTTGAGGCCCAGAAATAGCTGAGCGTGGCACTAGCCTGAGAGAGACACAATATACATATACAATCATATGAAAAAGTTTGGGAACATTTCTTAGCCTGTATAATAATTTACTCCACTCAACAAAAAAAGATAAGTGGTATGTCTTTCATTTCCCAGAGTACTGGGGTGTTTTCTGAACAAAGATTTTTAGTGAAACAGTATTCAGTTGTATGAAATTAAAACAAATGTGAAAAACTGGCTGTTCAAAAATGTGGAAACCCTTTTCATTTTCGTAATTTGAATGCATATAATGGCTCAATACTGCTTACTGGCAACACCAAATTGGTTGGATTAGCTCGTTAAGCCTTGAACTTCATAGGCAGGTGTGTCCAGTCATGAGAAAAGGTACAGTATTTACATTAAGGTGGCTAATAGCAAATTCTATTTGACTCTCCTCTAAAGAGTGACAGCATGGGATCCTCAAAACAACTCTCAAAAGATCTGAAAACAAAGTTTGTTCAGTTTCATTGTTTAGGGGAAGGCTACAAAAAGCTATCTCAGAGGTTTCAACAGTTGGTTTCAACTGTAAGGAATACAATCAGGAAATGGAAAGCTACAGGCACAGTTGCTGTAAAATCCAGGTCTGGCAGACCAAGAAAAATACAGGAGCGACATATCTGGAGGATTGCGAGTGGTTACAGACAACCCAAAGATCACATGGTTCCAGTTCAATAAAGAATCCCCTGGAGCACAGTGGATAATAATAAAATGCAATTACCTTTTATAAAATACAACAAAAAATATAACAGCATGAATACAGTCCCTATAACAATGGGTGTCCAGTTTAATAATAATGTCCCTAGAAGCCATGGCTGGATAGATACAGTGGCATTTGTAATGATGATACCACAGAAAACAGGAAAATAAATACAGTGCAGGTCCTGCTGGCAGTGTGCATGGGCTTTACTCAATCAGGGACTCGTACTCATCCAATCTGTGTTCAGCTCTACCAGGATCTTAACACAGATCATATCTACAGGCAGCAGGCTTGAAACGGCTTCAGTTCAGGTCAGAAACTTCAAAGGCAAGCACCTGGTTCTGCACTTGAGTGTGCATCAACACCTCCCTTTCCACAGTGAGAAGAAAGAGGGGCTAACCATCTCCTTAAAGTACAAGGGGCACATTAATTTGATTGAGCTTCCTGAGGGTTAATGTAGACTGATTGCATGCTTAGATGTGATAATGGATGTGTTGATGCATGTATGTAAAGTGAGATGTTGAAACGATCTGCATCTCTGTCTTCCATAGTTTACATGTAGTGGATTGTATCATGCACTATAGGTTCTGTGTACCAAGTTATTACCTTGTATGAACCATGTTGCCATATGTTTCCCCCTCCCCCCCCCTTTCCCTAGAAATTTAAATAAATAAAAACTTTTAAAAAAAAAAAGTACAAGGGGCAGCTTTTATGTGCATTTTTGCTGTTTGTGGGAACAATGCAACATCTGTGGGTACAGAAACATGCATATATGGTCAGATATATTTATATGCCTTGAATCTGTTCATAGAATAGAGATTGAGTGATGCAGGCATTGTATGTAGGCTTTTCTAAGCTTTATTCCCTATATTCTTCCCCAGCTCCACAGTTGTGTGTGTTATCAGGAGAAGTCTATGCTCTAGTGAATATTAGCTAGTAATTTTAATTTTTGGTTGGTTTCACCTTCACCACAGGCCGGGTTGTCTTGTTTCAGTCCCTAATCAGCTTAGAAAGTTCACTACTTTCTCTGCTACAAGCTACACTGTGAACAAATAGCATATCTAATTGCCAGCAACTGGCCTCATCGATCCTGGCCCCTGACAATGTATATTTACTACCAACATGACTATTCACCTCAACTGGAAACACTACATTTGATGGATGGGCTGTGAAACCGTTTCAACTGGAGTATGATCCAAACTCTACTAAAAGCTTGGTAAACAGCTGGCAAAGGTTTAGGAATGTTATTGCTCTGAGGCTCATCCATTTTGTTACTTATAGCATTTCCTGCTCAGAGAGTATAGCCCCTGGAGACTAGCCAATTTAAACTTGCAGCTTTCTTTATTCATCCAAAGTAATATAGAAATCAATAAGAAAAACATTTTTATGTATGTGCTGTATCAGCTGTTAAGAAAGCATAGCCTCCTATGTCTGAAAAACTATCACAGCTGTTATACTGTGCATTGTCATGTTTAGGAGAAAATATTGGAAAATGTTCTTATTTTGTTTTCCCTTATTTGCCTGTTGTTACAGATAGCAGACCAGATGTTCTTTCACAGTGATTACCGGCCTCTTATACGGGATGCCAACAACTATGTGTTGGATGAACAAACACAACAGGCTCCTCATCTTATGCCCCCTCCATTTCTGGTAGATGTTGATGGTAACCCACATCCACAACGTTATCAGCGATTGGTCCCTGGTCGGGAAAACTGTAGAGATGAGCATCTTATTCCTCAAATGGGTTTGACGTCCTCAGGTTAGTGTTTCAATCCTTCATATTCTGTTGTTTTTCTGACTGGATAATTGTTGCATTTTAAATAGCCACTGCGTATTTCAGCTATGCTGCAACTTAATGAATGCAACATCGCTTAAAAGCCCCATTTGAAAAAGCAGTATAGGTACTGTTACTTTTGCATCTTGTCAACGTGTTTAGCCTTTTCATAGTAAGCCAATTTGACACACGTTTGCATGTAACTGCCAACCAACTTTTTTGTCATTTCATTTTGGGGTAATTTTCAGTGGGAAGATATAGCTTAAATATGGATAAATTTGTGTTATATTTTATATCGGTTACACTGTAAAATTTTGCATCCAACTAAATTAAAAGTGTTAGAAAATTTCTTAAAACTTGGGATGAGTAAACGTTTTCACTCATTCCTCCGTCACTCTTCCCCCCCCCAATCGACAAAGAAGGTATTAGATACGCTGTTGGCACTTAGAGCCTTTGTCTCAAATACTGCAAAAAGAACCCAGGGGCACTCCCTGTTAAATAAGAGTAAATCATAGCATGATCGCTTCCAGTGAGAGAACAAACTTAGCAATAAACTAAAATTCCCATAAAAAACCTTATACAGAGGCTGCATTTTAAATACTCTTATGCACATTCTTTAATGGGTAGTAGTTAGATAAATGGGTGTTCAAGTGAATGTTTGTTTTTAAATGCTTTCATTGTATGTTAACACTATTTGTATGGCTATATTATGGTTAATAAAGTATGCCTTTTTAATATGAAAACTGATATCCTTGGGCGTGATGCCTGTTAGAAGGTGGGTCGGAGTTGTAAGTTATACTTAGAGCCTTTGCTTGCAAACACGTATCCTATATGTATTTGACAGACAAAGGGTTAAAAGGGAAAACCCCAAAAAGCAGCTCCCGTGTTAGAAATCAGTAAGTCATTTTAGAATATTACCAGGATGGCATCCCTACCCAATCCCTCCCCATTTCAAGCACTAACTATTGGAAAATAACTATTTTTTCTTTTCTACTCATGGAAGAAAGTTTTTGCATAATTTTATTTCTGTGCAACTTTGCAATTACATAAGTTATAACTTTAAATGCTTTTGAATGATTTTAAACAGTCTGAATTTACATTACTTGTTAGCGACATATTTAAAAGTATCCTTATATGCTTTTGTGATTGATGGAGCCTCAATGCAGGTTATACTGCATCTGTCTGTTTGTGAGGGTATACTACTTATTTTTTGTTATCCTGAAATTTTTTTTTGTTTTGATTATAACACAAAATGGAGAGTGAACCAAGTAATTACGCACAACTTAATGTGTAATTGTATTTCGTAAAAATAACGTTTGTCTATTGAATAAAAATTACAGGATAAGAAATACCTTTGATTTTGCTTTACTTTTTTTTTTATACTTTTTTGATTCGCCTGAATACCCAATCCTTTGTGAAAGATTTTTCAGAATACTAGACTGAATCCGAACCCTGATTTACATATGCAAATTAGGGCTAGCAAATGTGGAAAATGAAGCGCACGGTTAAAAATTATTTCACTTCCTTTGTGTGATGAAAAGTCACATGTTGTTAAGGATCCGGTTTGGTCAGGCACTTGGGTTTAGCCGAATCCTGGATTCGTTGCATCCCTACTTTTTTTTATACTTTTTTGATTCTCCTGAATACCCAATCCTTTGTGAAAGATTTTTTAGAATACTAGACTGAATCCGAACCCTGATTTACATATGCAAATTAGGGCTAGCAAGTGTGGAAAAAAAAGCGCATGGTTAAAAATTTTCACTTCCTTTGTGTGATGAAAAGTCACATGTTGTCAAGGATCCGGTGTGGTCAGGCACTTGGATTCAGCCGAATCCTGGTTGAATTCTGAACCAAATCCTGGATTCGTTGCATCCCTACTTTAAGAGCATTTTGTTTAATTAATTTCAAATTTCTTGTTTAATGTTTTATGTAGGGATGAACCAGGTACTCAGCCAGCAAGCTAACAATGAAGCGAGCCCTTTGGATAGCCTAATTCAAAGGCTCCAACAAGAGCAAGACCAGAGAATGAATGCAGACACATCGAGTGGTTTTAACAGCCGAACAGGCAGAGGCAAGAATACAAATTTTACCTGCTTTTCAAAAGATAGGATTTTATTCATAGGCAATGTGATCAGATTGGACTTCAAAATCAAAGGGGACACTGCTCTGCCTTGTGAGGATTTTTTTTATTTAAAAATCCATTGTTTGTCGTGCTGAGACTCAACAAGGTCACACAAGCATTTAACAGCATCTTAGTAGCTCCCTGCCTAGGGTTACTAGATCACTGGAAAATTCAGGGGCACTAAATGCATGTTGCAGGGCTAATGTAAATTGAATTGAAATAAGTGCATCCCTTCAAACTAGATTTTCCAGAAATGTCCTTGAATTTTCAAGTGATCAGGTGGAGCTCAAAATGCAATCGCCTCGTAGTCGTAGGCGTAGGAGCTTTTTTGGAGAGAAAAGTTTAATAGAGACTGATGCTGAATAATATTTTGTCAAGATGTTAATTTTTTAAACTGGCAACTGAAAAATTATTTACCCATACTATACCCCAATATTGTAGTATGGTTATTCAGATTATATAGTCCTATTGAGATATTTGGGTAGGATATGTACAATTCATTTTTAGGCTATCAATATAACAACGTTAACATTTGAGGTGAAATTAATTTTTTTCTCATGTACTTATTTTTGTGCAGCCTCTGTGAGCTCTTCTTCAGAAGTCCATTCACCACCAAATATCGGATTAAGACGCAGTGGCCAAATTGAAGGTGTTCGGCAGATGCATAGCAACGCTCCTAGAAGTGAAATTGCAACTGAAAGGGATCTTGTTGCTTGGAGTAGAAGAGTGGTTGTTCCTGAGCTCTCTACTGGAGTATCAAGGTAAGGTACTTTACCCTTTAAAGTGCCAGCCCCATGTTCTTCAAACACACAAAAATGAGTTTGCTGGTGGAACATAAAAAGGGAAATGCTTACCATTTATATGCTTTGAGAACCTTACCCTTTTATGTACGATATACTACTCTCCAGCATACTTGCAGCCAATTCCAGCAGTGGCCAGTTCCTACAGGATCAAAAGAGTGTGCATAAATGTACATAGTTATTGCAGCTACTAAAGCAGTTATAGAAGCACACAACCTTTGTAACTGTGGGTCTTTTTGCAATCTGTATTTTTGGCAGTTGATGTGACAAGATTAGTATTTCCCATACAAGGGAGACACATTCAAATCTGAACATTGTCAGTGTTTTTATTCTGGCCCGTTGCTTGAGTCTGTGACCTTGTGGAATAAAAGATCTAGGACATGAACCTTTATCTGGTTTCACAGTAAACAGGAAGAATGGAGAACTGCAAAAGGAGAAGAGGAAATACGGATGTACAAAGCAGAAGACACAAAGAAAACTATTACAAATCATGCTGTGAGAGAAAACAAAGTTTCTTATTCCAAGGTAACCAGCTCACTTTGTCAAAAATTAAAGCCACCATAATTACACCTATTTTTCATAACCAATTTTAAGTTCAGTGAGTACTATACTGAGTGGGGAACAACTTGAATCAGAGAAAATATAATTGTTTTTAAATGTGTCTTCAGACCCATGATTTGTTTGTGTGTTGTGAAAGTTGATGAATTCAAATTTGTTCCAGGAATAATATATTAAGGCACAACATATTACCGTAGCTCTTTAGCAAATTCCACTATTTGTTGGCTTGTTTATTTTAATAGCATTATCAGAGAAAATTATTTCAAAATGATTGCCCAATGAGACAAAATATATATAAACATATCCGTGCTAGATGCAGTCCACTATGAATACCATGCAAGGAATGATTTGATTGCAGCTCCCTTAAACTTGTAAGGTGGAACCTTCTCATCTCTGATCGTCCTCTTTAAAAAAAAATAAATATATATATATATATATATATATATATATATATATATACACACATACACACATACATACATACATACATACATACATACATACATACATACATACATACATACATACATCGGTCTATATCTATATCGAGTAAAAAAAAAATACTGGAAGGAAGTGCAAAATAGAAAAAGATAATTATATATATATATATATATATATATATATATATATATATATATATATATATATATATATATATATATATATATATATATATATATATATATATATATATATATATATATATATATATATATATATATATATATATATATATGTTATATGTCACATTAACACCTGTCTGTGTATTTAAACTTTATATTAATTTGTGTACTACACTGTGTCAGAAAACTTCAGTGAGCATGGTAGATGAAGAAAAAAAATTGCTTTAATTCAGATACTTGCACTATATTCAATTCCCGCTCTCAAATCTACTTACTTAGATGTATTTATCAATGAATGAAAGTTAGTACTCACCATTTGATAAATCAGGTTTTAAATATCCCATAAGAATTAATAGAATGTGAGTTTTTTATTTATTAAGCTCTAATTTTGTTAAATTTGATTTGGGTACTCACTTTTAAGGTGAGTTTAATGATCAATAATTGGTTTATTACACAGGTGTTTGCAGTGGGAAACTTGCGCCCATGCAGTGCATAGCTAAATCTTTTCTAGCAGAATGGCCCAGAATATGTTTGTAGCCTAATACAGAACTGTGGCTATATTTGTGGGAAATCTATTTTATTTGACAACTTCCATGACATGATGCAGATATTGGTGAATAGGATCCGATCATATAAATCTGAAACTTGTGAGCCACAGTGGTGTCAAGAGTAGTCTGTTCTTCTTCCCATAGTGTAGTGTCTGTTTATGGTGATATATTTAAGTGTGATGATTAAACTTCTCACTTTCTTCAACCGCTAATTTATTCAGTAAGGCAAAATATACTCAACTTCTAAAAATATTTATCTATATTGCAAATATGACACAGCATGTGAAATAATAGCAAAAATGTAGGAAGCAGTAATCCTTGAAGTCTTTATTGAGGTGGTGATTAACGCTACATATTTTAGTTTTGGCCCTTTACCAAGTGTACAGGAACCATACTGGATGGACATTTGCCTGACGCAACTTATTTGGTATTCTAACTTTACCTGCATTGTTACCACATACTAACATAGTTACTGTAATGTCCTGTAATGTAGAGTGACAGGATCCAAAGAAAAAATATACAATTACTTAGCAGCATATTGGTTTTTTTTCCTCCACCCAACGCAATTCCAATTATAGCTGTTTTCTTAATTAGGCACAAAAGATCCTCCTCTGCCTCATGGATAACACATGCTAATGAAGATTGCAGCTTATGAGAGGGTTTATACATGCTTTAGAAAGTGCCATGTTATGGGGGAGTGTAGGATATCCTCCTTGCAGTATTATCTCAGGGCATTGGAAGCATTCCTAAACCAAATCGATTTGTGTATTGGACGTTATGATGATTGTGTATTTGGGAGAGTCCCTGATCAGAGCCTTGGAAGTAGATTATAATGTATAATTGCATTACTTATGGGGTCTTAACCAAATGCTGAGGTAGTTTGAAGCCAGAAAATCTGGAAATATTTGTCATTTATTTTTGGGCTGTAGAATGACTTTAAAATAATGCTTATTTCTATGCAGCTGACATATAGTAAAGTAATTGGTAATATTCTTTAATAGGTTATTAATTATGGTAAAATTTATAGTATCATTCTCATAGTAATTTTCCCATCTACCACCTGTCCTTTTTCTTTCCCATTTGTAGAACCACTCACAGGAACTGTTACTGAACAATGGAGACTCTAAAAAGCAGTCATCCAATTCCAACAACTACTGCACTCGAGCTACTCTTGAAGAACAAACAGGTCCTACTGAAGAGGTTGAGAATAGTTCATCAGATGTAAGTTTGTTGTTTTTGCTTCAGCAAAAATGCGTCTGCTAATCATTTTAGGGATCTGATTGCTTCTATTGATCTTTTAAGATAAAATATGCAGTAGGTTAGCTTAAGTGCAAAGTATCTTATTTCACAAAGCTTCAAATTAAAGTAGAATGAAAGAAAAATAACTGGAGGTGCAAATCATTTAATCGTTTAACTTCTACTTCAGAATACTTTGTACTGAGTCATCAGGTTCTATCTTCCTGCCTGGTGCCATCCCCTACATGGTGCAGTGCTGAACTGGTGACATATCTTGCACAGCAAGCTTCAGTTAGCAAGAAAATGGCAGAGAGTAATCCAGACCAGTGTATTTTTTTTAAAGAAAGGGAACCGGGGTAGTAGGTTAATGATTAGCGTCAATGATTTCTATTTTTGTTCTTTTTTTAGGGTGTTCTTCTTGGTTTTATAACAGTGGCTCACAAAATATGCATGTTTTCAATCGCCACAACTTTCTTAACCTCTTTTTCTTCTTAACATCCTGGCCTGCTGTATCCCTCACATCCAATACTTTGAAGGATGTGTGGACAGCTATCTTAGTTCTCTAAATTTATCTAAATTGAAGCTGCCTGACACAACAATTTAATAACTACCTGCCCTAACAGTATTAAGACTATGGCACATTTGTCTGCCTGAGGTCAGTGGAAGCTAAAATGCCTCAATAACCACACTTATTTAAATATTTAATGAAAAGCTTCCGGTGATGTAACTGGATCTGTTTGTCACTGCTCCATGTGTTTTAGTCATTGCACTTGAAATTTCACATTATCAAAAGCTGTTGCAGGTAGTTTCCATTAAAAAGCATTTTGGTTTGAAATCTGCCCCACATATTAATGCTTAACTGTAAGGGGCAGATTTATTAAGGGTCGAAGTGAAAAAAAATGTTCAATTCAAATTGTGAATTTTCCAAACTTGAGTTTTAATTAGAATTTCGAGATGTATCATACGCTGGCCCTTTGAATTTGAATTCGATTATTCGCCACCTAAAACCTGCAAATTGCTGTATAAGTCAATGGGAGAAGTCCAAGGATCGAATTGGTGATGTTTGCAGCCTTCCTGACATTCAAGTTTTTTTAATTCGATTTGAATTTTTCTAAATCGAAGTGAATTCGATTTGAGTTTTTGGGTCGATTAAATTCATCCGAGCTGAGAAAATTCTATTTTATTAATAAATTTAGATTGGTTGAATTTCGAGTTTATAGGAGTTTTAAATAACTAAATAATTGGTGGCAAAACACCTGAAAATACCTTTTGCATGGCATCTTAACTGTGCCTTTTGAATATGTGATTGTGCAAAAACGCAGAACAACACGTTCTCACAAATATATGGTTCAAACTGTTTTAAAGTGACTAATGCAAATTTTTACTTTTAAAGGCACAAAACTGTAAGAGTTCATGATTCAGCATTGTAACAAATCTGAATCCTGTAAAATGTTGGGATTTTGGCCAAATTTAAAACAAAATCCTAGATCTGTCTTCTATAAAAATAATGTTAGATGACAAGTGTGGAAAAAAACCTGCCACAATATGTCCCCTTTTAAGTAATTTTTCAGAGTTTTGTGGATGATTCTGTTCTTTCTTTGCTTTATTGATAAAAATTCTGTGGAGTTCATTTAAACAAAGAAATGCATACATCTCTATGTTAGGAAGCTGATGTTGAGAGCGAAGTAGTTGCTGCTAGTGGGGCAACGTCTGAAGAGGATGAAAAGCAAGAATGGCATAGTGATGGGAGTTCCAGGTAAGTGATTTGTTACACTAGCTCTATGCAATATTTTACTTGAGGTGCACTGATTATTTTTCACAGAATGAATGTGTTCATGATCCCTCAGTGATCATTTTCTGACTTAATTTTGCCCGACACGGAAATTCTAGGGGTTGTAAATAAGACCCTTATGGCACATGGGAAATTATAGGTTTATCTAGGGAAAAATGTGTATTGTTTTTTTTCATGAGAACCTAAGCTTTCTTAATCTAAATTTTGTCATCATTTTATGGGATGATTTAGTCAAGTGAGTGATATAAAGCTTTTATTTTTCCAACACCCTGCTCTTATCTGTGATTTATTCACACACACACACACACTCACACACGCACAACCTTATGGCAGCATGATAATCCTTGGAGTGCTGCTGCTTTTGCATTTGTGTGTGTGTTTGTCTATATCTATATCTATATATTGTAATATTGAGGGGGAATCGCAGCCAGCACGCAGTACACAGTTTCTTAGAGAAAGTCAATTCATTTTGAAACTTAAACTCAAAGTAGCTTTTCCTCAGCAGAAAGTAAAATTAACATATAATAAACGGCTTACTTCAGCTTGTGAAAGTCCGTTGGGTTTACAATGTCCAAAGCAGGCCTGGTCAGTCCACTTGAGGCCAAACAACCAAAAACCAACAAATGTCCAGGATTAGCAGACTTTAGTCCTTTGCACACAAGGATATCTGGTTCAGTCCTTCCCTTCCAGGGATCTGCAACCTTGGCTCTCCAGCTGTTAAGGAACTACAAGTCCCACAATGCAGTGAAGGAGTCTAATGAAGGAGAGTCTAAAGGCAAATGCATTGTGGGACTGTGGGACTTGTAGTTCATTAACAGCTGGAGAGCCAAGGTTGCAGATCCCTGCTTTAGCCTGTACAAAGACTTGCAGCTCACAGGCTCCAGGCACCATTCTCTCTCTCTCTCTCAATTGCACCTGTGACTCCTCTTTATGCAGAGTCAAAATCAGGTGTGTACCTGGGTGGAATACATGCTGCTTAAAGGGACCATAGCCCAAATAATGGGGAAATATACCTCCCGTCAAGGATCCAACCCTGGTGTCCTCTACATAATATATCTATCTATTATCTATCTATCTATCTATCTATCTATCTATCTATATATATATATATATATATATATATATATATATATATATATATATATATATATATACTGTTGGTTAAATTTGATAAGATAATGTGCAAAATAAACTTTACTTTATAAAATGACTTGACAGGTATTTAATCATCTTGTTTTTCATTTGTCGAGCAGTAAAAGTACAATATGTGAAAAATTCTCATGCTGTTAATAAGAAATATTTTTCTTGCTTCAGGGAAATTAGTTTGTCTTTCTATCTTAGCTGTCAATAAACAGCACCTTTGTATCTTATCTACTCCCCCTTCCCTCTATTGACTTCTCACTCTGATTTTAGGACTTCTGCCACATTGTATAAATGCAGGCTGAGAATCAGCTGGTCTCTGTATACTCCTGTGTCTGCACTCACAGGAAATGTATAGGTCTGGGTACAGACAAGGAGTGCATTTCAGAATGTAGAAGCATGCTTTGAGCATTTCTTTGCCACAATTCCTACCATGTCTCTTCATCCAGGTGGCACAGTACCTGTGAGTCCCGACACAGAAGCAAGCAAGGGCTAGCAGAGTGGTTTATTCCCTATGACAGTAGCATTAGAGAAGTGGCCTTTTTGATTGCATGAGAAAAACGAAACGAGATTCGGCTTAGCAAAACCTGGAGTAACTGGTCAGATCTACTGGCAGTGTCTGACATGGCTGGTATGCATGCATGCATGCATGCATACATACATACATACATACATACATACATGGTCAGTCATATGAAAAAGTTTGGAACCCTTCTTAATTCTTTGCAATTTTGTATATCATTGGCTGAGCTTTCAAAGCAGCAACTTCATTTTAATATATAACATGCCCTATGGAAACAATAGTATTTCAGCAGTGACAAAATTTATTGGATTAACAGAAAATATAACAAAATTAGACAGGTGCATACATGTAGGCACCCCAACAGAGATATTACATTAATACTTGTTGAGCCTCCTTTTGCAAATGTAACAGCCTCTGGACTCCTCCTATATAGCCTTTCATGAGTGTCTGGATTCTGACTGGTGGTATTTTTGACCATTCGTCCATACAAAATCTCTCCATTTCAGTTAAATATGATGACTGATGAGAATGGACAGCCTGCTTCAAATCATCCCATAGAGTTTCCATGATATTCAAGTCAGGGGACTGTGATGGCCATTCCAGAATATTGTACTTCTCCCTCTGCATAAATGCCTTTGTAGAGTTTCCAAGTGTGTTTAGGGTCATTGTCTTGTTGGGATATCCAACCCCTGCGTAACTTCAACTTTGTGACTGATGCTTGAACATTATACTGAAGAATTTGTTTATATTGGGTCAAATGAATTCGACCCTTGACTTTAACAAGGGCCCAGTCCTTGAACTAGCCCCACAGCATGATGGAACCTCCACCAAATTTGACAGTAGGTTGGAGGTGTTTTTCTTGGAATGCGGTGTTCTTCTTCCGCCATGCAAAGCGATTTTTGTTATGACCAAATGACCCAATTTTCACATTTGATTTAATTCCATACAACTGAATGCTGCTTCACTAAAAATCTTTGTTCAGAAAATACCCCATTACTCAGATGTTCCTGGGAAATGAAAGACATACCACTGTTATCTTTTTTGTTGAAAGTGGAGTAAATTATTATGCAGGCTGAGAGGGGTTCCCAAACTTTTTAATATGACTGTATGTATGTGTATATGTATGTATATTAAATGTAATCTCACCTCAACCATTGCTCTTAAGTTTGACATCTTGCATCAATCACTACATGTAAAAAGTTGCTGCTTTATGTGTTGTACTGTTTTATTTTATCTAGAGGGAGAGGGTTGAGAAGTTTGGTTTCATTGTTGACTGTAGCCATTAAGTTGTTGGTTGAGTTGAGAATATATACTTGAGCAGAAGTGAATTGTATAATAAAAAAAAAAATACTAAATAGTGTTCCTTTGAATGCTGGTAAATTTTCAAGTAAAAACAAGGCCCTCTATGAATAAAAATAAAGTCCTACAATGAACATATTATGGTTGAGTTGTTTATTGTATCTGCTGTGGCGGAGAGGGATGGCCAATAAGTCTCCAGAGTAAGGTGGAGCTTCAGGAAGTGGATCGATCCTGCATCAAGAGTAGGTGATAGTCACCTAATTTCTTAGGGCAACCCCTCAAAAAATGCTTCATCTGAAGGGCTCATTAATATTCACTAAACTTTGATTTCACAGTAAGTGTGAAGTTAATTTCACACAGGTCAAATTTGGGAATATTGCCAACTGAGTGTTTATTGGCTTAATTCGTGTGACTTGTAAGGTAACGCCAAGCGTTTGCCAGAGTAAGGAATGTAGGGAGTGTTTTGGGGTTTTTGTTACCCGCATGCAAAGCATTACTATGTATTTTAGAAATAATCATCATGATATAATCACTCACTCTAGAAAGATACCAGAAGAAAGGCAAATTACAATAAAATAATACTTTTCCATGTTCCAGACATTTATTAGTGTATTGCCCATCTCTATGAATTTTATATAGTCTATATAAAAGTTAGGGAATCCTTTGTGTCTTAATTGTGCATTCTTTAACTCATACTTTGTTTTTAATGGGGGATTTAATAACTTATTTTAGTGACTATTCAAGTGACTACTCAGACTGGACTGCAGATGCTGGGATCAACCTGCAGCCACCAAAGAAAACACTGAAACACAGAACAAAGAAAACAGAAAGCAGCTCCGAGGATGAAGAAAATTCTGATAAGTTTAAACAAAAGCAGAACAAGAAGGAAAGAAAGAAAGGTATGGAGGATAAAGATGGGCCATCTTCACCAAAGAAAAGAAAGCCCAAAGAGCGAAAGCAAAAGGTATCTGCATATACCCCACATTATTGCTTTGAAATGTGCAAATGCTAATTTTAAGGTGATATTGATAATCCTGAGCTGTGTGTGGCCTTAATTAGATTATCAGTATGCAACCTCCCTTCACCCACTTTACTGTGACTGTTTTGTTAGTAGTTATATGAGAAGCTTCAGTATCTCGTAGAATTGACTCAAAGGCAACTGGACATTTAGGGGGTTTATCAAATATACCTCGAATATATACCTCGAATGAACTCATGACTCAAAGGTTTCTAATTAAAAAAAAAAAAAATAAACAAAAAAAAAGCTTGAATGGGAAAAACTCGAATCGGCGAGTTTGGGGTTAACCAAAAAAAAAACAACAAACTTGAATCGCTCTAATTGAGGTTTCATGCAAAACCCTCCGAATAAACCTTGAACATCATGAAGGCTATAAACATCTTCAAATGGTTCAAGGTACCTCTGCTATTGACTCCTACATAACCTTGACAGGTTTTAGGTGGTGTATTTTAGGATTGTAGCTATTTCCAGGTTTGGGATATTGTAAATCTCGAACAAATTTGAGTTTTGTTTTGTTTTTTTTTAACCCGAAAACGTGAATTTTAATTAAATAAAATTTTAAAAACTCAAATTTTCATGGAAAACACAACTCAAGCCGTTATTTTTTGTACATAAGGGATATACTGCTATAGTTTTGCAACTTGAGCAAAATAAATAAAGTGTTTTTTTTGCTTATTGCTATTATAATGCATATTTTTATTTTATAATTTAAAGCAATGATTTTTTTACACTTCCTCTTTTTTTTTTTGATAAACTGAATTTAAATAGAGATATATGAGCTCTCTATATACAACATCCCATCCTATTTACTCCTTTATTGTGTTGTCTGGTTTTCCTAGAAGATAAACAGAAGTCCATTATGCAGAGTGCACTAGTAATCGCATTAACGTTTTTCTCCTCCTTCGCTTTTTATTCAGCAGCTTTCCAGTTTGCAATTTTTGCAATCTGTTTGCTAGGGTCCAAAATACCCTAGCAACCGTGCATTGATTTGAATGAGAGACTGGAATATGAATAGGAGATGCCTGAATAGAAAGATTAGTCATAAAAAGTAACTAGAAATAGAAAGTAAAAGAATTTGTTTTTTTTAGATGGAGTCAGTGACCCCTATTTGAAAGCTGGCAGAAAAATAAAGGAAATAATTCAAAAACTATAAAAAATAAAGGCCAATTGAACAGTTGCTTCGAATTAGCCATGACATTAAAAGTTGACTTAAAGGTGAATCACCCCTTTAATATTTATAATAGACATGTATTGCAAAAAGTTGCAAAAATAAGGAACTGTTGCTGCTAAACTGCTGATGGACAATTCTCAAAGGGCTCTATCATTTTTATCCAATCTGGTGGTCTGTTTGATTTTATTTGGTGTTTAGCCAAATCTTTTTCAAATTCCATCAAATTAAAAAATTATGGTTTCCGTTCATCCCTGATAAAAATGTGTATATAAGCCATGATAACTCATGACTTCTAACTTAGTGCGACAAATAGCACGTCACACAACAACACTAAGCCCTGATGATGTTACTAAACCCTGTTTATAAGGATATATTTTATAGGTGTTCATGGCTTTTGTGAAAAAGAAGCGTTAGACCTTTTCAACCTTGAGATCATGACCATGCACTTATTATATTTCTTGTTGAGAAAATTTAATGATTATGAAAGTTCTTGCTGTATTTGGGCTGAACATTACAAAACAAGTTTTCGTCCTATTGATCATAATAGTTTATTAAGAAAATCCAGTTTTCTTACACTGCTTTGCATATATGCTAAGCAAGTTAATAAGCTCTCTGACAGTGACCTGCTTCCTTCTGTGTTCTTAAAGGGATACTGTCATGGGAAAACATGTTTTTTCAAAAAGCATCCGCTAATGGTGCTGTACCAGCATAATTCTGCACTGAAATCCATTTTTTAATATTCAATTTTGAAATCTGACATGTGGCTAGACATATTGTCAGTTTCCCAGCTGCCCCCCAGTCATGTGACTTGTGCTCTGATAAACTTCAGTCACTCTTTACTGCTGTACAGCAAGTTGGAGTGACATCACCCCCCCCAGCAGCCTAACAAAAGAACAATGGTTAGGTAACCAGATAACAGCTCCCTGGTAGATCTAAGAACAACACTCCATAGTTAAAGCCAAGTCCCACTGAGACTGATTCAGTAGGAGAAATAACAGCCTGCCAGAAAGTAGTTCCATCCTAAAGTGCTGGCACAAGCCACATGACTGGGGCAGCTGGGAAACTGACAATATGTCTAGCCCCATGTCAGATTTCAAAATTTTATATAAAAAAATCTGTTTGCTCTTTTGAGAATTGGATCTCAGTGCAGGATTCTGCTCGATCAGCACTACTAACTGATGCGTTTTGGAAAAAACATGTTTTCCCATGACAGTATCCCTTTAACATAGGTACTAAATCTGTAACTGTGTATAGTTACTGCAGTGTTTGTTGCCCCATCATTATGATTTATTTATATAGTGCAAGTTAACACAGCACATTATTGTTATAACAAACAGGGGGGGGGTCTTACTATAATTTAACTAGGGTTACAGAATACAACAGTATTATAGATCAGAGTTTCCCATTTGTACTATTACTGTAATGTAGAGACACATTCACACATAAAAATCGTGTTTTTCATCAACATGGTGTATGAAATAACGTGAAAAGGGTATCAATACATTTTGCAAAAAATATATATTTTCTTTCCTAGAGATTACCAATAGGAGAGCTGACTGAACAAGGCCTCTCACTAGAAGAATGGCTGCCATCTGCTTGGATTACAGACACTGTTCCTAGACGTTGTCCTTTTGTGCCACAAATGGGCGAAGAGGTATGGTGCTAATTTGTGGTGCACCGTTTTGAACATTTTTCTATGCTGCTTTAACAAAATGTCAAAATGTAGGCATCTGCAAATGTGAATTACAACTGACAAGCTGATTAATGTTGTACATTAGTGGTTTGTGTGTAAATTGTGAAACAAAAAAAAATATATTTTTTTAATTCATTCCAACTTATATTGTCCATCTTTGCTGTTCAGGTTTACTATTTCCGGCAAGGTCATGAAGCATATGTTGAAATGGCAAAGAAGAACAAAATCTATCGAATTAATACCAAAAAACAGCCCTGGCATAAAATGGAGTTAAGGGTAATTGATTTTCATTTACATTCATATATAGCACAGAATACACAAATACACTCCTTAACTACAGTAATATGTTTTTAGCAATTGACGTTTCTCCAGCTCGGCTTATAAATTTTGTGGTTTAATAAATAAATATAAACATCTATCTTTATAAAATATGGGTTTAGGATTTGCTCTGAATTAGGGTAAGACCATCACCTATACACACCATTTTAATAAATGATTCATATTTTTAACCCTATAAGTACCAGCAGAATTTCGCATTTTAGTTGCACGAAGTGCCAGACATTTTTGAAACATTTTGTGCTCTCTCACTTTAGGGGCATTTTCTGAGGGGGAAACCTTTAGTTTACCTAGGAAACCTATACATTGTTTTTTCCTGGAGAACCTGAGCTTTCTAAATCTGTCTGAGTTTTCATGTATTTCCAAAAAGATTGATAGCGCTAAATACCAAAATACATGGAAAGCCTCATCTCTCTCAAATGTGCCAATACCAGAGATGTATAGTTTTAGGAAGATTTAGTACTTCTGTACAGCAATAACTCCCGGCAGTATATTACCGAATTTTGAAAGTACTAAGGCAGAAATCGACATGCTTGCGATTCCAAGGTAAAAAAAATCCTGAAACAGTAAGTTTACCCCAGAAAAACATATGTTTTTGAAAAGTACACAATCGGCTGATTCCAAAATGGCTAACTGTATCTCTCTAACTACCAAACATCAAAGCTTGTCTGAACGTAGAGGTTTTTATAAAAATGTAATAACATTCTGAAAAAAAATCACTTCAAAGCTATTATTTTGCTGCTCTGCATATCCCACACTGTATTAGGTACCAAGAAAAAGCACCCTAAATATGATTGCCAGGGTTCCACTGAACAGTTTGATGCCCATTGTGCTTAGGTTTACTAAAGTATCTGGCATTTAGAGACCCCAATATGAAGTTAACGCATCCAAATGTTCATGGACTTTACTTCAGCTACCGAAAAATCCACACATTTACTGTATTTTTTGTGGGGTAAATACACAGATATAAAACCATATATTTTGTGAAGTATAAGTTCCCGGTATGTGTATTATGTGCCATGAGATCCCCTAACAGTATGGAGACCCTAGAAAACCCATATATTCTCCGAAAAAACACATTCTGACATCTAAAGCAGGTAATGACCTCTTTGTACTGCAAACTACCAAATGCAAAGCTATGCTAAACATAACGCTTTTTAAGACATTTCTGAAAATAGTCACAAAGCTTGCATTTTACACCATTATATACCCCACATTTTGTAACGTACAGTACCAGCAAAAGGCATCCTAAATATGAACGCCAGGGGTCTAATGAATAGCTTGATGCCCAATATGCATAGATGAACCAAACTATATCGCTCACAGACAGGGCTGCCATCAGAAATCACGGGGCCCCGCACAACAAAATTTTCTGGGCCCCCCTCGCCACCCTTCCCTTAGTATGAAGGCCACACAAGACACAGGCATTACACAGGCATTAAAACATTAAGTGCCCCCCTACGAGTTAAAAAAATAACTTTGGTGCCCAGGCCCCTCCTACAAGTTTTGGTGTCAGGTGGTGGTTAAAGAAAAAAAATCATTTGTGGCCAGGCCCCCACACATTTTAAAAATAAACAATGAGCCAGGGCCCCCACACAAATTAAAAAAAAAAAAAATAGCCAGGGCCACCACACTTTTTTTTAAAAAACAACAATTAGCCAGGGCCCCCACACATCTTCAAAAAAAAAAAACTAGCAAAGGGCCCCCACACATTTAAAAAAAAACAATTAGCAAGGGCCCCCACACATTTTAAAAATAAACAATGAGCCAGGGCCCCCACACATTTAAAAAAAAAAATAGCCAGGGCCACCACACTTTTTTTTAAAAAACAACAATTAGCCAGGGCCCCCACACATCTTTAAAAAAAAAAAACTAGCAAAGGGCCCCCACACATTAAAAAAAAAACAATTAGCAAGGGCCCCCACACATTTTAAAAATAAACAATGAGCCAGGGCCCCCACACATTTAACAAAAAAAAAAAAAAA
The DNA here is from genome assembly GCF_017654675.1 of Xenopus laevis. NCBI lineage: Eukaryota > Metazoa > Chordata > Amphibia > Anura > Pipidae > Xenopus > Xenopus laevis. The sequence goes on from NC_054379.1 coordinate 94,466,582, forward strand.
TAGCCAGGGCCACCACATTTTTTTTTAAAAAAACAAGAATTAGCCAGGGCCCCCACACATCTTTAAAAAAAAAAAAACTAGCAAAGGGCCCCCACACATTTAAAAAAAACAATTAGCCAGGCCCCCACACATTTAAAAAACAAACAATTAGCAAGGCCCCCACACATTTCAAAAAAACAATTGGTCAGGGCCCCCACACATTTTAAAAAAAAAAAAAATAGCAAAGGCCCCCCACACATTTAAAAAAAAACTATTATCCAGGGCCCCCATACATTTAAAATAAACAAATAAACAATTGGTCAGGGCCCCCACAAGTTAAAAGAAAAAAAACTGCACGTACCTTAGCCAGGGAGTTCAGATGCCGGTATCTTCAGTTTCTTGTGCTCTGATTCGCCAGTGAAATGTAAGTCCCGGTAAACCCGCATGGTGATTGGTTAAAGTAGAGGGGAGGTTCAAACTTCTCCCAACCAATCCGCATGTGGCTTTACCGGGACTTACATTTCATGGCGAATCAGAACACAAGAAGCCAGTCATCGGAGCTCTGATGCAGGGGCCCGGCTGTGCAAGTAAATGCAAGTAAGTGCAAGTTAATGCAGCACGGCCGGGCCCCCCTTAACTCCCCAAACCACCAGGGCCCGGGACAACAGTCCCCCCTGTACCCCCCTGATGGCGGCCCTGCTCACAGAGACCCCAAATGATTATATAGCAGACAAAATTTCCATGAGCAAAACGAAATAACAAAGAACAGAACAAAATGCTAAAATCCAACAAAATCACACAAATCAAAGTTTGAAAATTTTAGCATGGCCAAGTAGGTTTTATAGACAGAAATAAGTGAAAAACGCCTATGCAAAGCTAAAATGGCTAAACATGCAAGAAAATGGCTAAAATGCACCAAGATCACAGAAATTACAATCACAGAAATAACGTACAAAAGGTATTGCACTGTGAGATTAGCAAATACACTATTTGCAATGGCAATAAAACTTTCTTTTTGATACAAAACAACAAATGATGCAGTAAGAACAAACTGTGTGTAATTGTGTGTGTACACTAGGCAAATTGTGTGCCTGTGTGAGTGTTGTAAATGTGTGAAACCCCCTGATCCCCCAAAAATGTGTGTAATAGTGTAAAATTTGTGTGTGTTGCACTTACTTGGGTAAAGGCTGGCTGAAGTCTGTTGCACTAGAGGCAGGAGGGTCTAGGAAGTGTGGGGGTGTCCAGGAAGTCGCAGCAGCAGGCACATGCTCCACGTGTGTCTGCTGCTGCCTATGGGGCCCCTGGGCGATCTAGTCAAAGGGCCCACTCATCTCCTCCTCCTGCTGCTCATTGCCTAGTGGTGGGGGAATGATCGTGGCGCGAAGGAGCGGCTTTGTAAGCCGCTCCTTCGCTTCCCAGGAAGAAATGCTGCAGAACGTAGAATCTACGTTCTATGGCATTTGAGCACCCGTAAATTCTAAGTTCTGTGGAATTTAAAGGGTTAAGAATGATTTCCTTTTTCTCTGTAATAGAAAGAGGAGAGGAACGTGCAACAGAGTATTTACAAATGCTTGTGATATATACAAGAGAGAGACCATTCAAACAGGCATGACCCATGCTACCCTTTTTCCCGGACAGCCACACCCAAAGGAGGGGAGGGTCACTGACTCTGTAAACTGGTCTAAACTGATACATTCATTGATGCATTTCTTATATTTGGCCCTGCTGAGCAGAATCCCTGAGTTTCATTAAACTAAAGTAGTTATACTTGTTTAGACTTAAATTTGGGAAAAACAGTAAAAAATAAAACATGAAAAGCATCTGAAAAAGTTATTTCTGTAAACAATCTGAAAAAAACCCGAACAAGTGCAGGCAAAATGCCTGTATCTTCCTGACGAAATTTAAATAAAATTGTCTGCCTGTGCCAGAGCTGGTGGTGATAGTCTGACCACTGCTCAGAAATAATGAAGGAAGAATAGAGATGTTTCCACTTTAGCACAGTGTTTGTCTGAAGGACCTGTCTTCCATTGGCCAAAAGCCAGCTATACATGGCCAGATGTGGTAAGTGAGTTTGTCCAATTTCATCCATATTGCACATCCACCTGGCATGTAAACCAGCTCAGCAGACATGACAGATGATTTTAAGTTTGAAAATGTAATCTGACTTAAATTTGATGTGCTTAGTGCATTAGCAGGTGACAAAGGAGGCAGTATAAATGAGTTGTCAGTATAAATGAACAGAATAATGGCAATGTGGCCATTCATGAGCAATCATTTGGATTCCATAGATCAGACCTGTCCAACTGGCGGGCCACGTGAGGCCCGTGACCCCCCCCCCCTTGTGTGGCCCTCCACACGAAGTCTGCTGGTCAACTGTATATATGATGTAATCCACAACAGCCTAAGAAACATCAAAAAGAACTATTGAATAGGTAAAAACTATTATCATTACTTGGCTTCTTTTTATTGATCTATATTTCTGCAGGAGCAAGAACTCATGAAAATTGTCGGAATAAAGTATGAAGTTGGTCTGCCCACACTGTGCTGCCTTAAGCTTGCTTTTTTGGATTCAGACACGGGTAAACTGACGGGAGGAGCATTTACAATGAAGTAAGGAAACAATTATTCAAGTAGCAGGCAAGCCCATATAAAAACTAGAAGAGAAAGTTAGAGAGAAGGAAAAAGAGAACTGGTTGTTGTATAAGAAGTGGGTTTGGGTGGCCAGTTAGTTTTGAAATTTGTTGTTCTAAGGGTAGGGACACACTGGGCGATTTGGGGAGTTTTAGTCGCCTGGCGACTAATCGCCGCGACTTTTCTCCCCGAATGCCTCCCCTCGCTCTGCGCCTGGCTAAAATGAAAAATCGCCTGCGCTAATCACACGCGGCGATTCGTTTTCCGAAATCGCCCGAAGTTGCCTCACGAGGAAACTTCGGGCGACTTCGGAAAACGAATTTTTACTGCTGTGTGCTGTAACATGAAAAAAATAATAAGCAGAATGTGTTTGTTGCACAAATATTATCTTATTTACTGATAAATATGGCTTATGGTAAATATATTAACTTTTTAATTGCTTAACTGGTTCTTAATCAAGAATACAAATTAATACAAATGATAAAATGACTTCAATATAAAAGCTTTACTTTTACATGTTTTAACAGTATATCACTATAATGCAGCTGAATCATAGCATTTTTATATGCTTTCTTCAAATAAGGGTAACCAAATAAGATTTTTGTGATTTGTGTTCTACTGCTAGAATACATGGACTTGTCAAGTTTACTACTGTACAAAGGATTGGTTCCAGTGGTTTGGACAATGAACATAAGACACATACAAGAACAAAATAAAGCAATAACATGTCTAGAGAAGCTAATGAAAAAAATAGAAGGAAAAAATGGCACTCCTGTAATCTAGTTTGCTACTTTGATGTCTTGTCATCTGTCTGAGATGTTGCATATCCCCTTCACTCATGCACCTATTATCAATATATTAAGGACATTTTGTGCTACTAAAAATTACCCTCCCCTTTAAACAAAACAGGGATTGTTTGTCCATATATTGCAATATATTTAAGATGGCCAACTATGTCAGTCATCCCTAGTCTAGCCAGTCCTAAATTCACTTCCATCTGATTCATTAATAACTCTACTGCTTCATTATACATTTTTACCCTGGGAATTCATTTTACTGGCAACTTTCAAGGTTACACCTCTCAAAAATGGTTGTCCTTTTATTGGCCACTACTGGGATCACTTCACTGTAGTTGGAGATAATGGGAGCTACCACATGTAGCTGGCCATTGCTCCTGCACTGTAGCAAAAAAGGGAAAGCTGTGCACATCACTAAACACATCAGCACATCACTCAAGTCACTCTGACTGCCTCAGATTCTCTCTGGGTGCAATTTCTCTTGTGCATTTCTCTGCACTGACAGTAACTGCGTGCAGACACACAGAAAATGCATACTATCAAATGTACAAACCCAGAAGTGTGATGGTGTTGACTTGATCTATAGATGTACCTGGGGTCTGTAAATCAGTGTGCTTCTACTTGGAATGTTTAGAGTTTATGATTAGCGCTTTAGCTTTGTCTACTTTGTACCATTGTGGTTTCATGTGAAATACATCTTGCCAGACTAATTTAAAAGGGTCGTTCACCTTTGAATTAACTTTTAGTATGATGTAGAGAGTGATATTCTGAGACAATTTGCTATTGGTTTTCATTTTTTATTTGTGTTTTTTTTTTTAGTTATGTAGCTTTTTATTCAGCAGCAATCCACTTTGCAGTTTCAGCAGTCTGGTTGCAAGGGTCCAAATTGATTTGAATAATAGATTGGAATATAAATAATATTGTGCCTGGATAGAAAGATGAGTAATAAAAAGTAGCAATAACAAAATTGTAGCCTTAGAGAGCATGTGGTTTTTTTGATGGGTCAGTGAGCCCCCACCTGAAAGCTGGAAAGCTGGAGTCAGAAGGATAAGCCAAATAATTAAAAACAAAAAAAAAAAAAAAGTAAAAAAAGTAAAGACCAGTTGAAAATTTGCTTAGAATTAGCCATTCTATAACATACTAAAAGTTAAATTAAAGGTGGACTACCCCATTAATCTCTTTATGAGAGGGTGAGCAGAGGCATTGACTCTGGGATGGCAGTGGATGTAATCTATTTAGATTTTGCCAAGATATGATACAGTTCCACACAGAAGGTTACTGGTTAAATTAAGGAATGTTGGCTTGGAACAGAGTATTTGTTCTTGGACAGAGAACTGGCTGAAGGATAGATTACAGAGAGTGGTGGTAAATGGACGAGTTTTGTTAGTGGAGCACCGCAGGGCCCTGTACTTGGTCCTTTGCTTTTCAACTTGTTTATTAATGACCTAGAGGTGGGCATTCAAGTACTGTTTCTATTTTTGCAGATGATACTAAATTGTGCAGAACTATTAAGTTCCATGCAGGATGCTGCCACTTTGCAGAGTGATCTAATTGAATTGGAAAACTGGGCAGCAATCTGGAAAATCAGTGTTGATACATGCAAGGTTATGCACTTTGTAAAAATAAATGCAAGTTAGAGAATAAATGGCAGTGTGTTGGCAGTTTCCTTAAAGAAGAAGTAAAGGCTTTTGCAGCACTTGGGGGTGCCAAATGTTGGACACCCTCAAGTAATTGTATTGACTTGCCTGAAACCCTGGGCCGGTGCTCCTATCAGCAGAAAATTGCACCGGCCCGGGGTTATACCAGTGAGCACCACGGAGCGATCCACTTCCATCTTCTTCTTTCTTCTCTTTTCCCTGGGCAAACACATGTGCAGTTGAATGAAATAGGTGAATTTTTAGTTAAAATTCGGTTTTTCATTCTACTGCGCATGCGCAGCGGCACGAAGAAGAAGGAAGACGGAAGAAGATCACTCCATGGTGCTCACTGGTTTAACCCTTGGTTTCAGGTAAGTCAATACAATCACTTGGAGTTGCCCAATATTTGGCATCCCCAAGTGCTGCAAGCCTTTCCTTCTCCTTTAACTGAGTAGGTTCTATGGATTTTTGTAGATAACAAGTTGTCTAATTCCAGGCAGTCATTCTGTGGCTACAAATGAAGTACTATCTTGTATATAAAAGGGCATTAACTATGAAAAAATAATTTTACATCTTTATTGGTCCCTCCTAAGCTTCTTCTGGAGTATGCGTGCAGTTTTGGGCTCCAGTCCTTAAAGTGGACCTGTCACCCAGACATAAAAAGCTGTATAATAAAAATCCTTTTCGAATTAAACATGAAATCCAAATTCTTTTTTTTTTATTTAAGCATTCATAGCTGTTGTAAACTCATTTAAAAATCTCAGCTGTTAATCAAATATTGTCTCCCCTCCTCAATGCCTTAGGCAAAAAGGAGGGGCAAGCAATTACTTTCACTTTCCGTTCAGCACTTCCTAGATGTCACTGCTCTCCCCACATTTCCTCCATTCTCTTAACCATTTAATTGTGTAACCAGTGCATGGGGGTGGACATCAGGTCCCCTATTCTGGTGCACAAACAAGATTTTGAGATAATGCAAGGCTTGCCTTAATAACAGTGTCCACAACATGGCTGCTGCCTGCCTGCTTGCTATAATTATGAATTCCCATATGGAAGAAAACAAGATTCAAATAATTTTTAGTGTAGTTAAAGTTCATTTGACTAACATGATAAAATAGGATTTGGAATAATTTTTTGCATGACAGGTCCCCTTTAAGAGGGATATAAATGAGCTGGAGAGAGTGCAGAGACGTTCAACTAGACTGGTTAAAAGTGATGGAAGACTTAATTATGAGGGCAAACTGTAAAGGTTGGGGTTGTTTTCTCTGGTGGAAAAAAGTGCTTGCGAGGGGACATGATTACCCTTTACAAGTACATTAGAGGACATTCTAGACAAATAGCAGGGGACCTTTTAGACGGATCACCGCACCAGAGGCCACCCCTTCAGACTAGAAGAACATAACTTTTATCTGAAGCAACGTAGGTGGTTCATCACATTGAGGACAGTGAGGTTGTGGAATGTACTGCCGGGTGATGGTGTGTTGGCTGATTCTTTTAATGCTTTTAAGATGGTCTTGGATATTTTCTTGGACAGACATAATTTCATAGGCTGATGTGGTGTTTCATGGGGTGGTAGAACTTGATGGACCGGTCTTTTTTTTTCAACCCGATTTAATTATGAAAGGAAAAGGAAACCATACAGAAAAGAGAAGTTTTCTAAATATGATTCTATACCATTTCTGAAATGATAGTTATTCTTCACTCTCCCACTCTTAGCAGCTCTCTCTGTTCTGTCTCCATGTAGTAGTTGGGAGTCTGGATTTGAATTACAGTTATCATATGGTTATCATGTGTGGATATACAGTCATGACTGCAGCAGGAACAGTTTGGTGCCGAGACAGCTTGCCTAGTACAATGCCAGCCTGGGGTTACTACAGTCAGGAGCCCTGTGGCAGAGCTGGGCCCAAAGATGGAAAAGCATGATTTGTGGGTCAAAAACATGGGGCACGGTTTTGCATGTTAGATTACGGTATGTTTTCAATTGACCTGTTCACTAGGTAGCACTTCTATTAAACTAGGTTCCTGAATAATTACATATTCTTTCATTTAATTGCAAGTTTTTGAAGGAAATAGCATAAGGTTTTTTGTATGTTGCCTTTACAGGAGGGGATTTCAGAGTTTTTACAGTCCAGCTATGGCAATTTAACTTGTTCCTCTAGTAGATTCAGTACTGGAGTCTCTAAACCTAGAATTTGTATGGTCTAATGGTCAGTTGTATCAAAGATTCAATCCACTTTGAAATAAAGACTATGGTACTATTTAAAGATTTGGGAAGTATGGAATATGTATCATCAGTGAAGAGATTTTTCTTGCCCCTGAGAAAAAAAAAGTCTCTTTATGAATCTTTTATTAATGTATTTGTTTATAATAAATATGAAATGTCATGATCTGTATAGTGTGAATCTATGATCATATTATTACAACCGTGAATTCAATTAGAACTTGGCTTTTCGTTGTTTAAACAGTACTGAGAATCTAGCATAGTTAATCATTGTGTGTTGATACTTAGGTATCATGACATGCCCGATGTGATCGACTTTCTGGTTCTCCGTCAGCAGTTTGATGAAGCAAGACGCAGGCAATGGAGCATAGGTTTGTAAAATATTTTGTAATTTGTGAAATGTTGCCCACCAGAAGGTGAAGTTTTTAAATTAAATATTCTAGTACATATCTTGTTAAAGGGGTCACTATCTTATTACTTATAGTGATCTTCTGCACCTGTCATGCTATTTTCATTGTAGTGTAAAGGCAGTATAAATCTGGCCATAAATGCCCCTAATTAATCAGAAAGTTTGACTGATAATATACACTGCCTGAGTATCTGTGGTTTTAACAGATCACCCTGCAGTTCTGTAAAATCATGGATGATCTGTACAATTTAAAATGCTCCTAGTCTACAGACAAACGGTGCATCGGATGATGAGAAGTTCAGGCTTTTGGACATCATTGTTGTATCCAGTCATATGCTACAAATGCAATCTGATCACATGGAGGGGTCATCAAAACTTTGCATTACAGCTGTTTGTCACAATCTTTTTTCCTAGTGCTTTAAATTTTATTTGAGGCATTTTATCGCGATTACATGTGATTGGTTCATGTTAATGTGGCAAGGTATTTCCAGAAGTTTTGTTGCCAGCAAAGCAACAAATCTGCTAATGGGCATTTGCCTTTAAGTGTATTTTCTATGAGCTCTGCTGTGACAAACAAAGACCCTTCTGGTATATTTTTATGAGCTATCCCCAAATGCCCTACCAGAAAAATTATAGAAACAAAGTACAGTTTAAGAACCCGTTTTTCAATGATGATGAAAACTGTAATTTAGAACAAAAAAACATTTCTCTTGCGGATCAATTTTTATTTAGAAGTTTTTTGGTGTCCTCACTTGCCTGAGGCTGTGTAAATTAATCAGACAAAATGCAGCATAAGAGGAAATGCACACCTTTGTAAAAACAACCAATTTTTTATGTGTGTAATATGTATAATTTCTGTGACGAATACCATTAAATTATGTGTAAGGACAAATCACAATAAAGATACACTCTGTGAATGTGCTCTGAAAAACTATAGCTTCTGCCCAAGTACAGGTGCGTGGAGCGCAGGTCATTCTAAAAACTGTGAAAACTTCTCTAAGAGCAGTGGAGCCAATGCTTCGTGTGCTCCAGGCCTTACAAAAACCAAAGAGTGCAAATTTGAATACCTGTGCTGTTTTTTGTTAAATATAAAAACAGCATTTTTTGTTGTTTATCAGTTAGAACATTCATTCATTTTCTCTAGGTGACCGGTTCCGATCTGTAATTGATGATGCTTGGTGGTTTGGAACTATAGAAAGCCAAGAACCACTTCATCAGGATTATCCAGACAGTTTATTTCAATGCTACAATGTTTGGCAAGTATTTTTTTTTTAAACGATTCATACCATTAATATACAACATTAATATACAAGATAATGGTGTATTAAGTTTATACAGGTATGGGACTGTTAACCAGAATGCTTAGGACCTAATATACAAGATAATGGTGTATTAAGTTTATACAGGTATGGGACTGTTAACCAGAATGCTTAGGACCTGGGGTTTTCTGGATACTGGATCTTTCCGTAATTTGGATCTTCATACCTTAACGAGATACTGACTCCAGAAAATAACCTTTTTTTTTTATATCTATCATAATATTGTCTTTGCATACTATTTATAATTTTGCCATAAAAGTATTTTCCATTTACATTACCTTTCTTACCCCCATGTTCCTGTATGAGGGGGCTGCCATATTTGTGCAGAAGGAGTCCATTAGCATTAGAAACACTACTGACAGGCTGGTATGGGACAGTCAGATTGGCAAAACAGTCAGGTTTAGGAACTTCAACTAATTACTTACAAAAGCAGAACTATGTATCAGTGAAAAACAATCAACATGACCTATAGGTAACTTTTAATGTAGATTGAGAAGAAAATTTCTACTGTCAGTATCACTTTGTCTAGTAGAAAATCATGTAAACATTAAATAAACCCAATAGACTGGTTTTACTTCCAATAAGGATTAATTATATCTTCTTTGGATCACCTACAAGGTACTGTTTTATTATTACAGAGAGAAAAGAAATAATTTTTAAAAAACTGGATTACATGAATAAAATAGTCTATGGGAGATGCTTTCTGGATAATGGGTTTCCGGATAACAGATCCTATACCTGTACTGACATTTTTATTAAATAATGGTGACCTGATTTTTCTGAAAGGGTCAAGTGTATGATATTTAATTTGTGAGGTTTTATTGAAATCGGCCTTCATTGTATATGCCCGTAAGCATTGGTTCAAAAACTGTGGAGCTGGCTCCCTTTTGCGCCCAAAACAGTGACATTGGCGTTTTTCCTGAAACCTTCAGCTCAGATATAGTACGAGTTGTAGCTAACTAATGGTGTTGGTATTCTAAATTTGGTGCAGTAAAAATTCTATTTACTTGTGTATGTCTAGATCAAAGACAAAAAATATTAGTTTGTTTCTTGCAGCATTTTTTTACTAGCATCATCTAACCCATATTATGTGCATTTTAGCTGGGACAATGGGGACACTGAAAAAATGAGTCCGTGGGACATGGAACTTGTACCTGATAATGGTAAGTATTCTTTGGAAAAAAAAAAAAGTTGGGGGATATAAAAGTCAAATAGGAAGATAGAAACACAGGCAGATGTTCATCAAGGCTAGGGGAGGCTGAGCCTAAAAAACAAAAAACAAACAAAAAAAAAAAAACAACCTACTTCCTGTTACTGGAATCAGTGGGAAACTGCTATGCTTGTCTCTTGTAGTTTTTCTCCTTTTTTCTTTGCTTTGGTTATTTTGTATTGGTTCAGGCAGAGCCTCTATGAGACTGCATTATCCTGATATATGTGCTTTCTCCTTTATGCAATCTACCCACATCCAATTGTAAATAAAAGGGCAGGCAGTTTGTCTTTGATTCTAGATTGTCATCCTTCTCTCAATGATCAGCGTTCCTTCAGTGCCTCCTCAGTGCATTCTCCTGTTCTGCTTGTAGCGATAACCCTCCAATTACTGTAGGTGGCTTTCCATTGACATCAGTCAAGTTGCCCTATACTGGCATAAACTGGCTTAAACATAAACACACTTATTTCCTACATTTTTATATGTGAAAATCATAAATTAATATTACTAGTGAATTTGATTTTCATTTTTTTTTGTATACGGTAGCTGTATTTCCAGAAGAACTTGGCACAAGTGTCCCACTAACAGAAGTTGAAGTTCGCTCATTGCTTTATAGAAGTCTTGATGGAGAATGGGGTTGCAGAAGCAGAGATGAAGAGTGTGATAGAATTACTGCAGGGATCAATCAGTTGATGACACTAGGTAACACTGATGTGGTCTGCTTCAGATGTTCAAATCCTGTAAGGCACAAGTTGTATTCTTGTTTCTCATTTCCATGTTCCATCTTTTTTTTAGATATTGCCTCAGCCTTTGTGGCTCCTGTAGACCTCCAAGCCTATCCAATGTATAGCACTGTTGTGGCCTATCCAACCGATCTCAGCACAATCAAGCAACGGCTAGAGAATAGATTTTACAGGTTTGGTTTGCTAAACAGAAGCAATATAAACAAAAACTATTGTAAAGTTATAAAATTCTGCAATAAGCTTAGTTCTAATGTTAAAGGCTAACGATCAGTGCAGAGTTTTTTCCTATTTTTCCTTGGTGTATGGGATGTGAGCTGCACATTTGAGATCATAGAGAAACAGCAGGCACTCACAGATAACCCCGGAACATCCCAAATTGAGTCTTTAACTTATTATAGGTTTTGGGTCCATTTTGGGTAAGTGCTGTCAAATTTGGATGATGTAATATCACTGGAAAAGAAATCCCAACTTCATTGCCAGCTGTTTGTAAAGCCATCATTGGAGTCAAGAATTTATTTTTTGATATTAGTATTGCTTTACAATTGCTTACAGCAGTAAAGTCAAATCCCTTTATATAACTTCATGACTTGTTTGTGGTGCTTTAGAACTGTGCTTTAGAAAGGTAAGAAAGCGCAAAGCCCCCATGTATTTTGAATCCTAAAATTTGACAAAATATCTATTTGAGGATACTTATTGTAATTCAGTAATGCATTTTCATCTAAAACCAAAGCTAAAGACTGTTAGGTCATTTGCATTTAGTGTGTTCTGCTTTTATGTTTGTTTCGCCTGGAAACATTTATTTGAAATTGATAAACACTACTTCTTGTCCCCTCAACAGACGTCTTTCATCATTAATGTGGGAGGTGCGTTATATAGAGCATAATACACGCACATTTAATGAACCAGGAAGTCCCATTGTGAAATCTGCCAAATTTGTCACAGATGTCCTACTGCACTTTATAAAGTATGTTAATTTATTTCTGCCTTTTTTAAGTTTTCTGGTTACATCTATTTTTGAAACTGTGCATGAAAATGATCAGATGGCATTAGTAGATAACTTGTTAAAACAGCTTATTTGGCAAAAAAGTCATGTCAATGAATGTTTTCAATTGGCATTAGTGTCCCACATTTAATTTAAATTCAAAGAATTTTCATATATGACCTCTGTGATCAGTAGAGATTGGTAAGCAGCAGCCCTCCAGCTTCCACTAAGCTGCAACGTTTATCATTCTTGTGCAAAACTTAATTGGATATCTGAGGATGGGTAAGAGTCTGAGCACAGGTTAATGGAATAGCATCCCTGCCTAATATTAAAATGAGAAAAGTTAGAAATAGTATCTCCAGAACATTATTCATTAAAAGGATTTGGATGCAGAAAAAGAGCAATCACAGTATACACATTGAAAAGGCACTGGGTATTGCGAGAATTGGGAGAACATACAGCTCGCAGTAATCAAACTTATTTTCCCAGAACCGCTATGCTACCAAACTGCCTTCTTTGTTCTATGCTTTCTGTATTTTCTTTTTTCTCTTGTCTTTTCTCAATTACACTTTTCTATATTTTTGCTTTTGTCCCGCATTTTCTTTTCTTTTACTTCTTGTCTTATATCTCCTGTGTTCTGTTCTTATGTTTCTATGCACTATTTCTTATCATATTGCCTTGACTATATTTAATCCCTTTCTCCATTTTGTTTTCTTGATCTTCCCCCCTTTTCTTCACCATTTTTCTCTGCTTTTTCTTTTGCTTTACCTTTTTGGACCCTGTGCATTAAGGCTAATGCCAGATGCACATCAGCTACTAAGATAAGACTACTATCTGGTTCAGAACGGTAGTTCATTAGTGCAGTGCATGGTTAAGGAAAGCATATGGATGCATTTTAGGTACAATTTTTTTCAAATCCCAAAAATGTTGGGGATGATTTGGAAACTTTTTATATTTGTTGACAAAATGCTTAACCCCCCCGGATTTCCATTATTTTAAGAGTTGGGTTTGGTTTGGCCACTGAATTCAGCAACAAATGGTAGGATTAGTCATACTACTACAAGTAAGAAAACGAAACCAATGAGCTAATTTGTTATTTTCCTTAACTGTTCTGGTGCAGTTCATCTGCTAAAGGATCTGTCTCTGTGTTTTAAGTTAAAATGAATAGCAAATGTAAGATTATTTTAAATACAGTTCATATAAAGAGGATAAGCCAGTCTCTAGTTTGAGCTTTTACCAACAGTTAATCTTGTCTCGCAGTAAAAAAAAAAAAAGCTGAATTGTGTGCCCTTTAATTTCTGTTTATTTTGCATAGTTGAAATGATACTGGCTGCCATAAATTCTGGACCCGGATCTTTGTACTAAATTGAAATTTGTTTGGTTTCAGAGACCAGTGTTGCTATGATATCATTCCACTGTACAACAATTTGAAGAAGAAGTTATTGTCAGACTCTGAAGAGGTAAATTAAATTTGTGGGAAAAAATTATAAAGCATACTACTGCAGCTGCCACTGCTGGCCCTCCAAAAGAAATAACTCTCCATAAGTATGGGTGTGACTTTTAGAGCAATGGCACATAAGATGCCCTTGGAAAATCTGTACTGGCGACAAAATGTCCTTAATTCTTTCCCACTGGCAGTAATATGAATTGCAGGTGGTAAAACATACTCCTCACTTCCTATTTGTGAAGTAGCCCAATGTTGCATCACAAGAAATGCACTAGAGAAAAATTATTCTCTTTATTGCAAGAACAATATGTGTATTAGTAAAGTGTATTGGTCCAGTATATTAACGCTAATTAACACATTAATGATGGGCATGTTCTTTTAAACCATTTAAACATGAAATTGTTGCTTTGTATCTATAAGGAAGAAGAGAAAGATGCAGATTTACCTGGAACTTCCAGAAAAAAAAGAAAGGTAAAGTATAAGTACACTTTGTGGTATTAACAATACCCACTTATTTAACATGATTTTAATGAATAGGGCTTTTGCTGAACATACATTTTGCCTATTTTAATCACAAAAAATCATTTTTGTTGAATCGTGGACTAAACTGAGCCAAGAGGAAATTGATGTTCGTACATGTTTTGGTCCTTGCAGATAGATGAGAAAAAAATTCATCCCAGGATTTTTGTAGATAACATGTCGACTGATTCCAGGCATTTTCATTCTGTGTCTGCTAAAGCAAGTACTGTCTTGCATAAAAATGGGATTAAATCAAGGGCTGAAAACAAAATTCTCTCTCATTATACTCATGGCAAGGCTTTGAGTATGCAGGACAATTTTGGGCTCCAGTCCTTAAGAGGGATATAAATGAGCTGGAGAGATTTTAATTATGAGGGTAGACTTGGGATTGTTTTCTTTGGGGAAAAAAAAGCAGTTGAGGGACCTGATTACATACACGAGTGTGTTTAGGGGTAATGTGAGTGTGTGCATGTATATGCGCTTAGTCAGTGGTGGACTTTGGTCTTTTTTCAATCCAACGTAATTCTGTAATTTTGATCATATATGCAGATAATCCCCCTTTCGAATGTACTCCTGCTAACAAAACTCTCACAACAAAGTGTGAAGTGGTTGCATGCTGGTAATCTATTTGTCTGCCTCACAAGGACAACATATGGAGTAGCTTAAATTTACCGGTTTGTTCAGTTTAGGTCAAAAAATAAATAAATAAAAAAAATAAATTTTTCTTTGTGTGATTAAAACAATAGACAAAAATAATTTTCTGCACAAACTCTATTTACTGAACTTACATTTAACAAGGGGTTATACCGCCGCTTTGCTATTTAAAATGTCCACTGAAAGTTTTGTTGCCACAGCAATCTGATTATTTTCACCTAAGTTTTTTTTTTTTTTTTTTTGAAAGAAAAAATCTTGAGCAGACTTCTCCTTATGAGATCCTCCTAATTATGCTTCAAACATATATCATGGAGGTTGTAGTTCGCTATTTTCTCCTTTATATTAGCTCTTCTGATTTCAGTGGGAAGAAATATTATCTGTTTGCCTTTCTTTAAAAAATCATAATACAGGTATGGTATCTGTAAACCCAATATCCAGAAAGCTCGAATTACAGGAAAGAAATCTCCCATGATTCTTCCATTTTAATCTAATAGCTCAGATATTTAAAAATTACATTTTCTTTTTTTTCTCTAATACTAAAACAGTACCCCATGCTTGATCCCAAATAAGATATCATTAATCCTTATTGATGTCAAAGCAATCCTTATTGAGTTTATTTAATGTTGAAATGATTTTTAAATCAATGTAATGTATGGAGGTCCAAATTATGGAAAGACCCCTTACCTAAAAATCACAGGTTCCCAAGCATTCTGGATAACCGGTCCCATACCTGTATATTTGTAATTAAAGCAATGGGCTTGACACATTTTCATTACAGACCTTGTTTGTTTAGCCAGTGTTGAACAGAATGTATTTTGCTCCTTAAAAGAAGTATCCTTGTGCTTTTCTACATTTATTGTGTCGTACTGAATAATAGGTTATGTGCTGAAGAAAAATATATTAGAATCTTTTGGTATAAGACTTTTGTACAATCCATTCTAACAGTGGATGTAACAAACCGAAACAAAATATCATTCATTTAGAAATAAAAATGCACCTATTTTGTGAAAATGTAAAATTGGAGTCCATAATATGCAAATAAGTATTTCATTGGTATGCCATCGATAAAATTGTATTCTAAGTATTAATGTGCAGTTGGTCCTCCCTGTTATCATGCCTCTCATGGAAATGCTTTCCACCAGATACTGACTGGATTTTCTTTCATTCGGCCATGAGCATTAAAGTGGACCTGTCACCCAGACACAAAAATCTGTATAATAAAAGTCCTTTTCAAATTAAACATGAAATCCAATTTCTATTTTTTATTAAAGCATTCATAGCTGTTGTAAGCTCATTTAAAAACCTCAGCCGTCAATCAAATATTGTCTGCCCCTCCTCTATGCCTAGGCATAGAGGCGGGGCAGACAATTACTTTCACTTTTCATTCAGCACTTCCTAGATGTCACTGCTCTCCCCACATTCCCCTGTTCTCTTCACCATTTAATTGTGTAGCCAGGACATGGGGATGGACATCGGGTCCCCTATTCTGGTGCACAAACAAGATTCTGAGATGATACAAGACTTGTCTTAATAACAGTGTCCACAAAATGGCTCCTGCCTGCTTGCTATAATTATGAATTCCTACACTAAAGGAAACAAGATTCAAATAATTTATATAGTGTAATTGAAGTTAATTTTGCTTGACTTATGTGATAAAATATGATTTTGAATAATTTTTTTGGGTGACAGGTCCGCTTTAATGTGGTTAGGCACTGATAGTTGGCAGTCATGCCTGCCTTACAGTTGCTGTTCAGTTCCCCATAGGTCTTCATTTGCTTTGTAGTCAAGAGTCTGTGAAGTCCAGTGAAGTTCCAACCTTTACAACACCAACATTTGACACTATGCATAGTTTTGTCATTCTGATGTGTGGTTGCGCCCCCACTGAAACTGACCTTGCTTCCAATGAGACTGCGGATCTCTGCAGTGACTTAACCATGGGGGGACATGCATTTTTTATGTAATATATACAGCGCAGTCTGTCTGAGTTTGTGTAGCCTACCACTTTGAAATGATGTCAGATTGATCCTAGATTTTTCCAGTTGACAGCTCCAGCAAGGCATAAATTTGATAATTTGGAAAGATAGTAGGCATACACCGAATCCAGGATTCCGCCAGGTTTCAACCTTTTTCAAGCAAGATTCGAATTTGGGCAATTTCTTCTGCCCGGCCAAACCGAAACCGACTCCTGATTTGCATATGCAAATTAGGGGCAGGGAGGGAAATCACGTGACTTTTTGTCACAAAACAAGGAAGTAAAAAATGTTTTCCCTTTCCCACCCCTAATTTGCATATGCAAATAAGGATTTGGTTCGTTATTCGGCCGAATCTTTCGTGAAGGATTCGGGGGTTCGGCTGATTCCAAAATAGTGGATTTGGTGCATCCCTAAAAGATAGCTTGCCAAAAGAAGTCACAGAAGTTGTCAGTGTGCACATTATTTCTGCCTCTTACTGGCACCAGAGTTTCGGCAACTTTGAAACTACCCAAACACCTTGTTTGGATTCTCGTTCAGAATGCAAGCACTCTTGTCCAATTTTATATGTGAGCAGTTTTACATGATGGCATAAAGGAAAACTATACACCTAGGGGAACATTTACTAAGGGTCGAATATCGAGGTTTAATAAACCCTCAAATTTGACCCTCGAAGTAAAATCCATCGAATTCTAAGGATTTTGCGCAAATCCTACGATTGATCGAAAATCGTTAGATCGAACGATTCAAAGGATTTTCCTTTGATCAAAAAAAACTTAGAAAAGTGATGGGGAAGGTCCCCATAGGCTAACATTGTACCTCGGTAGGTTTAAACTGCCGAAGTATGTAGTCGAAGTTTTTTTTAAAGATGCAGTACTTCGACTATATGGTCGGAGTACCCAAAAAACAACCTTCGAAATTCAAAGTTTTTTTCATTCGAATCCTTCACTCAAGCTTAGTAAATGTGCCCCCTATTGTTAAGAAAACATAATAAAAGAACTTCTTTTTGAAAATGCATTCTGCCTGTAAAAAAATCCATATTTTCCAAATGTTTTGTCTTTACAAAGCACTAATTGGAAATTATTAGTCTTTATATCTGTACAAACCATATTTTCTAAACTGCCATTTAACAAGTGGGTATACTGCTGCTTTACTATTTTTCTATTTAAAATGGGCACTGAAAGGTTTGCTTTCTCTTTACAAAGCACCAATTGGAAATGCAAGTATTCATCTTTATATCTGTATTGCATATTTATTTTATGACTTGCCTATACAAGTTTCAAAGTCAAAGTGGATATTTCTAGGGTACTGTGTTGCTGTTTTGTCTATGAACATCATATTAGTAGCATATACACCCTTTAAAGGAGTCATTCACCTTCCAACACTTTTTTCGGTTCAGTTGGGTTTGGACAGTTAACCAGAAATAGACTTTTTCCAATACTTTCTATTTTCTATGTGTAACCATTCTTCTAATATTGAAGTGTAAAGTCTAATTTTTCACCATCTAAAACAACTGTGGGAAGAGGGGGTCGCCAACCAAATGATTCATTTTGTTTATATATTTCTTATTTATTCCTGCTGAGCAGAATCCATATCTTTCATTACAGGCAGCTGTTAGAATTGATACAATAGTTGGTAATACTCCAGAGATGCTGCAGAAAAATGTATCAGATAAATATTGCAAAAATGTAACAGTTTAGCATCTGAGCCTGAATTACTGAGCTGCCAGACTCAAACCCCAGAGACAAGAACATTGAACTTTAAACTTAGATTTTGGAAAAACGATAAAAAAGAAAAAATGGAAGTAATTGATGAGTCTTTTTTTTCTGGTGAACAATCTAAAAATAACTTAACTGAAAAAAAGTGTTTGGAAGGTTAACATCCCCTTTAAATAACCAGTATAAACATCATACCAACACCATACCTTTTTTACACTGAATAAGGCTTTCATACCAGCACAGAGTCATACAATGTAGATTGCTAGTTGGTTTTAAGCCAAGCCTTGCATGCTTTGATGATGAACATAAACCATTTTATCATTGTTAATATTTCAGTATCTGTACACAGTGTTATATCTTAAGGCACATTATGAGCTACATGCCTGGTACTTAATGGGCTTTTCAACTAGACCTCTACTTAAATACTTAAAATTGTCCCCAGCAGATAACTGATAAGCTCTGTAGTATACAATGGGATTCTTCCAAACGTATCTATTGATAGTGTCCTGTGCTTCAATAGCTGCCCCTATCGAAGCACAGGACTCTAGTTGTGTTTCTGAAGCAAACACACTAGTTGTACCAGTGCAGGGCAACAGTACATTATATTTTAATTACTTTGATACACTTTCAGTTTTTGGTGTTACTATTTAAACCTACAATTATTTTCTTTCATCAGGAGTACCAACCAAGACGTAAACTACGCAGCACGGCACCATCCTACGATTTGCAGTCCTGGAAGAAGCAATGCCAGGAGTTGTTAAACCTCATGTTTCAGTGTGAAGATTCAGAACCTTTTCGTCAGCCAGTTGACATACTGGAGTATTCT
Organism: Xenopus laevis; assembly: GCF_017654675.1. Classification (NCBI taxonomy): domain Eukaryota; kingdom Metazoa; phylum Chordata; class Amphibia; order Anura; family Pipidae; genus Xenopus; species Xenopus laevis. The sequence goes on from NC_054379.1 coordinate 94,485,638, forward strand.
GTAAGATTTTTTGTTTTTAATATTTAAAAAAAAAAAAAGTCTTATCTTGTTTTACTCTATTAACTGTAGATCATTTTGCGAAAATAGATTAATTACAAACTCAGGAATCCACAATTACAGCTTGCAGTCATGGGGTTATCAATTATCTCTGTTCAGCTGCAGACCAAAAAAAACTGTGTAACATGGCTTACTCAAATGAGACAATGCTGTTACCCCAGGGAAAAGAGACTTGTGTTGTCCCAAGGATATATTTTGTAAATATATATATTCTGATATACATACAGTATGTTTAAATGTTTCTGGTTATAAAGATACATAGAGAAGGAGAGTTCAATCAAAATATAATTTTTTAATAAAAGCTATTCCTACACATCCACAGTAATATGTAAAATAACAGTTAAAATCAATTATGCTGATATGTTGTATCTACCCTCCTGCCTGTCTAATACTCATCTTTACCTTTCAGGAGTAACTCTACAGTTACTAAACAATTTATCAGACTTCCAGATTTTGTGTTTTTTTTATACATATTTGAATTTCAGTTTTACATAAAATATCACAGAGGTTCATACATTTTATTCTATGTATATTACAAATACATTTTTGTGTGATATTATTTTACTCAGGATTACAGAGATATCATTGACACGCCAATGGACTTTGGGACAGTACGTGAAACCTTACAGGCTGGAAACTATGAAACTCCCTTGGAGCTTAGCAAGGATGTGAGGTTGATTTTCAGCAATTCAAAATCTTACACTCCAAGCAAAAGATCAAAGGTGTGAACTTTACAAAGAAAATTTTTTTTTCTTTTCGAGATGTAATTTATCATATTTTAGCAGATGATTAATGTTACATGCCTTAACTTATATTATATTACCTTTAAATCCTTCAATATTCATCCACTACCTCCATATTTCATAAAGCTAATTCTATATTATGACAATAGAAAATACTTATATGTCACACTATATATGTGTGTGTTTCTCTTGTATTATCTATTTGTGTATATATGTTTTTATCTGTTTTTTTCCTGACAGATCTACAGTATGAGTTTAAGACTTTCTGCTTTCTTTGAAGAAAGAATGAGCAATATTTTAGCTGATTATAGGTCTGCTTTGCGATTTCACAAAAGAAAGACTAAAACTAAAAGCAGAAGGAAAAGGAACAGAAGCAGTTCATCAAGCAGCAGTGCTGCATCCAGGTATTTTTGTTCTTGAAACATTACAATAATTTTTAAAGCTGGATCTTCACCCAAAAAAAAGTTTGCATTGTAGAAAAAAAAAAAAAAAAATCCAATTTTAAGTAATTTATTATAATACAAATTAACTATTAATTTATAATTTGCCAATTTATATTCTCTGCGCTCCTAGTTCTTACTAGTGAAACAGCCAGGAAATTAAATTAATTTAGCAGCACTTTGTCAAGAGTCCCAACCAAAGAACAGAAAGGGGTAAACAAATACTGCTTTCAATTCTACCTATATTTACACCTAGCTAAAACTATGAAAAATATAAATTTTTTTGGAAATTTGCTTAGAATTATTTCTATTATGCAAAACAGATTTTGGGTTAAGGTCCAATTTACAGTAGAACCCTGTTTTTTACATTGTTCAAGGGACTGAGCAAAACAAACCTAAAAACTGTGAAAACTTTTAAATCCAGATACGAACGCAGCAAGGGACTGCAGGGAATCTGCTAAACCTTAAATTCAGGGGACATAAAATCAGTGTTCTACTTACTCATATTTCTATATATCCTTATATTAGTGGTGTATTTCTCTATGCATTTCATAGTCCAGCTGTGTGATGTTTGGTCTGGTAAAACACACATTATTAATTTAATGTTGGAAATGAGAAATGTAAGCAGAGATTCTGTACACATTTATTATTGTGTATCATGCATTCATAAAAAAACTGATTTCTTTCTGCTTGTTTTCTGGTTATAGTCCTGAAAGAAAAAGACGATATGTGAAACAGCAACCAAACCCAGAAATCACTATCTCCCCTGCATCCGTGCACCAACGAACAGTAGCACACAAGGTGCCAAACACGCTGGTAAATGGCAAGACACCAGAACCAAGTGCTTTGGCCCGGACAAGGAGTTACAGACGTCACCTAGAGCCTACTGTTCCTGAGCAACCAACCACATCTGGAACACCTAAACAACTGACTACAAAACCTAATCATTCAGCCGTGGCTGGGAAGTCAGGTATGGCTCTCAGAAGATGTTAATTTGCATAACAACATTTTTGCATACTTACTACTTTGGCTGAAAATGTGAACTAACACACCATATTTGCTAATCCAGTTATGATTTTGGTTGTAGACCATCCTACCAGCGGTACATGTTTTCTATATATCCACCCAGTATCACAGGGAGATTTTGCAATGTGGATAGGCCAAAAGCATGCAGTCTGCTGGATTAGCATGACACATTTTAAAAACTTAACAATGAAAATGAATTGATGTCAGAATAAAAATATTTTTTTCTATGAAATAGTGGTGAACTATTGTGTAAAGTAATGTAGTTGACAAATCAACAAAATTGTAGGTACAGTATCATTATTTCTATGTTCTTTTTAGCATAAAACTGTTATCCAGATATATTCATAGAATCAGATATACTCTATCTACAAGGCAGGATCAGATACTCCTATCTGAAAGGTTCCTTAATATTTATTACACTGCTGATTGGTGTGCCTGATTTAACATTAAGGGGCAAATGTAATAAAATTCTCAAAAAGAGTGCGAATTTGCGAATAAATATGTACATGTTGCAATGTAATATTCTTCATTAGGCTTTTATTGCATTGCGAATCTTAATTGCACATTGCAAGCTTATAAAGGAGAAGGAAAGATTAAAACTAATTAAGCCTTATCAGAAAGGTCTATATAAATACACCAGTAAACCCTCAATGTAATGCTGCTCTGCGTCCTCTGTTAAAAGAAATACAGCATGTCTTTCCTTTTATTGTGTACACATGAGCTTCTGTATCAGATTGTTTTCAGCATAGACCTCCAGGGCTAGGGCTTGAGCATGCTCAGTTTGCTCCTCTCCCTCCTCTCCTCCCTGCTGTAATCTGAGCACAGAGCTGTGAGAGAGCAGGGATAGACTCAGGCAGGAAGTGATGTCACACCAAGCTAATATGGCAGCTGCTAGCCTAAAGAAACAGAGAGCTTCTAGAGCTATTTTCTCTGGTATGGTAAAGCATTCTGCAGAATAAATAGTGTTCTAGCTTGCACTATTGTGGCTAATCTATTGGCAATAAACTTCTTTGGTAGCTTTCTCCTTTAAGACCTGCTTGAAGGTGGCGTAAACTTTTGGAGCAAACGTAACAACTTTTTCATTAAGAAGTTTTAATACATACACTGCACACTATTGTAAACTATAACATTTTAAAATTCTATCCTACTGTTGTGTGAGGGGCAAAGTCTTCACAAAGGCAAAATTGTTTAAACATTTATGTGAATTGCGAACGGTTTTTGCGTTGGCGACCAATTTTGCATTCCCCCATATGAGTAAGAGAAATAAAAAAAAAAGCACTAAACTTATTTATAGATTTACAAATTAAACAACTAAACCTGATGGTATACAGGGGCACCATGAGCCACATCTGTTGCCTCCTTTTGCATTAATGGGAATTTCCTGACACCGCCTGTGCTGGTGGTTTTTGGCCTGGAAATGCACACTCTAAAACAACTTAAAACTGAGAACTTCCAGTACTGGTCCTGATGGGCGGGTTCCTATTACAGTCAACAGGAGGTGCTAAAATATGCTGATGCCCCTTGTGCCATCAGCTTACTATGGCAGATGTTGTCACAGCAACTTGTTTAAACAAATACATGTTTTTTTTGTGATAATAATGTCCATTTAACATGTTTCATAATATTGTGTGAATCTAAATTTGTTGCAGGCTCCCAGTATAAACTGTATGGGTACTAAAAGTGTTGCAGTCCATGTTTATCATAAGGAGTTAGAAAGCAAACTAAAAAAATAGAATGAAATGGAATTAGTGAAGAATTCTTTCTTACCATGGAAGGAAAGCTTACGATTTGTTTCTGTCCACAAACAGCTATGATAGAAAATGCCACAAAACTTCACAGAAACCAGAATGCTAGTCCTGAGGCATCCAATCACCTAACCAAGAACAATGTGCTCAAAGGAAAGATGGAGAAAGATAAACCATTCAAACGACGGAAAAAGGCTTCTTCAAGCATGGCCCTACCTGGTGGTAATTCTTTTTTAACTCTATTAAGACTTGCATGATCTTTTTATACAATGGGGATATGTTTATACACTTTTGTTTAGGTTTATGGGAGTGTTTTCTCTGGCAGCTTAAAAGAAATGCCCAGTATTAGCTATTTAGCCTGTCATTTACGTCAATGGAATCTGCATGAAGTTGCAATTTACCTTTTACTGGGCAAGAGCCACCTGTGAGAGCTGGATTTTATTGAACCAAACACAATAGGTTGAAAGACCAGGCCACAATTGAACTAAATCTGAGAGCTGGAAATCAAATTGACAGACTGAGATTTAGCCCAATTTTAAGGGCCTTAGCCATGTTACCCTGAAAAACAGTTACCATTCTTGGATATCTGGCCATTGGGGAATTAAGGTGGCCATCCATATACACAGTATCATAAAAGCTGCCTTTTATGACCACCTTAAAATGTATTTTCGCTTTGCACCAGCATGATTTCCATGAGACAAGCAATTGATACAGGTATATAGATTTTTCTAAAATGTGTGTCCTATCGATTCCCTTTTCCGGAAGGCTTCTCTTTGAATCTAATTTGATAAGACCATGTTAGACTAACAAAGGCAAAAGTATGTTGCTTCAGGTTTCCTCCTCGTTTTTTGTGACTTGTAGGGCAAGCAGCCCTCCTTCAGGGAGAAAATACTTGGGTCTCTTGTGTCAGGGCAGAAAAACTCAGCTGAGTTAAAGGTATATCCGACCTAGGAACTCAGGGATATTGAGATGCCTACTTTTGGGGGGGGGGGGGTTTAATGTTTGCTTTAATTCGTGTTACCAAGAAGGATGGCAGAATTCATTTTGTTTTGGATTTTAAGCTTCTCTATTGACAGCTCTCCCCAACTCTTCGCTTTAACATCCTTAGTCAACAATTCTTTCTTTGGTCGGGCTATTTTAAGATATTATTTCAGTTAGCATCTCTTCTTTATTCAAGGGGAGAGTCCATAACTCCATATCTGGTTGATTTTCTAAGTAAGCATCCACATTTTCTGACCTCCTAGCAACATTTGAGAGCTTTTTTTAATTCCAACCTAAAGACTTATTTTTGCGACTGTCAGCATTCTCCATTTTTCTTCTCTGGCCATACTCTGCCTGTGGAACATAAGCATGGTATTTGCAGATTTAGTTGCAGCTCCATATAAATTGACAAAAGGAGAAAGGAGGAACCTGTGATATAGCTTGTGGTTTGGAACCTGTAGCGGGGTCTGACTAGGTCAGTGGATAGAAATTTGTAGAAACCGGAAGAAAAAAAGATAACCCATATATTCCCTAATTGATGTGTAGATGTAAACTTCAATTAATATTTTCAGATGGACCAATTCATTAAATCATAATCATTTCCCTAATGTCATTACATAAGTAACCACCACATTTAATTAATGTAATTATTCTAAAAAGAGGTATTAATATTCCTTATAAATAGTGGTGAATAAAGTGCTTAGTGCATTATAAGTAATATTTAATTATTAATAGATTCAAATCTAGAAGAAATTAATAACTGACAGGAATTAATTGAATAATAAAAAGACCAAAAAGTGCCAAGTGCTTATATTAAATAGAAAAAACTTGATCTACCCCCCACAAGTTCATATAAGGTTGAAAAAATGCTATTTGCTTCTTAAGTTGATTTAATTCAAATGACCTAGACCTAATCAATTAAAGCAATTAATAAACTACAAAAATGAATTGCGAATCACACTTCGATTAATAAGGCTTGAATTAATTGGAAAATAGGTTGGAAAAAGTAGACAAGTAGAAAAAATTGTAGACGGTGGAGCTGTCCCCAAGGAAACTAACTCAATTTTTTGCTAACTCTGGGACACCACAGAGCAAGGGCAGTCAAAGTAAACCGGACTGTGGTCACAATACTATTTTACACTAACTTCAAGGAGAGCTATCTATACGATAAGACCACAAATCCAGTAACCTTTAAGAATTCTAGACAAGAAGAGAGAGAATGGTGAATTCTATGCCATGTGGAGTTCAGCAGAAGCACCACCAAATGACTAGCTGTCACAAATTAATAAATAGGAGAGGAGGCTGTTAAGTGCTTAAATAGTAAAAAGATCCAGGATGAAAACGATCGTTACACTCTTTTTTAAAAGAAGTTTTAAAATGTTGCTTTGAAAGTATCTTGGTGCCAGCGCACGTTTCGCTATATCAGCATTTTCAAGGCAGCAAGTATGTATCATCTCAAGGACGTTGACTATTTAAAGACTTTCACGTTCATAGTAACGTGATGACGTCACGCAATCTCGCGATATTTCGCTCAGCCCCAGAACCAGCGTACACCACAGGGGAGGGCTCTAATCTCGTTTCTCTGTAATTGTTTTCTACTATCGCTGGATTTCGGACTTAGTGCTAATTTCAATCAACCTATTTGGACACCGTCTATCTTTTAGTCCCAACACGCGCCTGGAGATTGATAACTCTGAAGCCATAAGCCAATCGCATACTTAGCCTTTTATGTGGGATCTGATTTGTATATAGTTAAAAATTTACTTTTATTATAACAATTAAAAACTCTTATTACACCATATATAGATTAAATAAAAGCGGTGTATAGATTATTTTCATTGATCCCACTAGGAGCATCCTACGAGGTGCACATAGACTCCTACCTTGGGAAGTCAGGGAAATTAGGATTTGTACTTAAAGGGAAACTCCGGCTTCCAAACCAAAATTTGATCACATAACACATAAGCCCCTAATATGCCCATCACAGTTACCGGTTTCTTTAAAAGGTATGAATAAATGCCATTTTCTATGCTGGAATCTAGTTGTTTAACAGTTCTTCTCTTTCTGCATCATTTGAAATCCTGGCAGGGAAGGAGGTACTAAAACACTGATGTTACAAAATTGTAAAACTTCTCCGCAGCTTTATGACAGCATGCAGGAACTACATAACCCACAATGCATTGCACTGTGATGTTCTGTTCCTTATTGAAATCATGTGTGCAGGGAATTGTGGGGTTTGGAGGATGCAGGCTGAGGACAGCTGGCTGTTGATACAAAGTAACAGTAGTCAGCCAGTTCTGCAAAGTAGTCAAAGAGATCAGAAGGAGAGCAGGGGGCTAGGCTTAGGGAACTGTTCCAAACCATTAAAAATCATGAAAAGTCTGAATGTTTTTTTAATTGATATATATATATATATATATATATATATCTATATATATATTGCAAAGTTGCTTGAAATTGTTTACTTTTTAAAAAACATGTTATGTTTTTGTGGAGTTCCCCTTTAGCAGTTTTTTTACCTTCCTATTATAGTAAACCGTGATTCATAGATGTTGAATGCTCTTCAGAATTGCTTTTAAAACCGTAGTCAGGAAGGGGAGGAGTGTGTGCTTTTCTGTGGCATGTGAATTCTGGTGGTTCTTTCCTACCTAATGCGAGGACCTACATTAGTTAGTGCTTCCATTGGGAGAATGGATTTATGGTACAAAAGTACAAATCCTAGCCTTTCACTACTTGATGTCTTAAATGTTCTAAAAATCCTTGTTTTCTTGTATTGAAAGACAATTTGCTTACACAATTTTTGTGGGTCTTTGTTTTATAGCTGACAGAAAAGAGATTTTACCTCAAGTAAGTAGCATTCAAGTTAATGGACACAGCAGCCAACTGCTCAAGCCAGTTACGAAGGGGCGTCCTGGTCGTAAACCTAAAGTCATCCTTAACAACAGCAATAACTGTGAAACAAACACAGTTGTTCAGGTGGTACCCAAGAAAAGGGGGAGAAAGCCTAAATACCCCAGGAATGAAGGTCTTCCAAGTGCTCCACAAAAGCCTCCAAATTCTATTGTGGAAACTAGTAAATTAAAGGATCAACCTGCTTCTTCCACCTGCAACTCTCTTGCAGCTGTATGTAGTAAAACTGAGAATGAGGTACCAAAAAAACGAAGGGGTAGGAAACCAAAGGTAAAGACAGAGCCAAGTATTGTTGCTGCTGTTATTGCAGCACCCTCTGCACAAGAGCTTGAAAGAGATGAGACCATCAAAATACAAACCAGAAGCAAATGTAGAAAGTCTGATCAATCAGAGGGGGAATCTTTGCCTGTACCTGAAGACATAAACAATACTGAAATCCAAATGAGAACTAGAAATCAGGGAAAGCGGACTGCCTTTTACAATGAAGAAGATTCAGAGGAGGAACAAAGACAACTTCTTTTTGAAGACCCTTCTTTGACATTCGGTACTTCAAGTAGGGGAAGGGTACGGAAATTGACAGAGAAGGCAAAAGCAAATTTAATTGGCTGGTAACTGTTAACAAACTGCATTTGGAAACACATTCAAAGCAGCTCTGCTGTAAACACAATTGAAAATACATCAGCTCCTTTGCTGCTACAATGGATTGGTTGTTCTTGGGGTTGACAATGTTTATAAAGTAAAATTATATCTTGCTAAATTTAATTTGATGTCAAAGAAAGTAAGGTTGCATTTCAGAATTCATATAGTTCAAAAACCAACAACATGCTGTCGTATGCAAAGCTTCAAATTGGCAAGATTGGCCGCATTGGATGCAGAAATTGCCCCCATTCGGGTTTGTTGTAATGGTAATTATTCCAGAAGTCTGTTAGAAATGAAAACAAATGTGAAATTAGCACATTTTCCCCCTAAAAATTGCAGTTATAATGGTAATGCTAACAAATCAGGCTGATGTGTTTGCACACATTGACATTGAAATAACAATATACTATATATATTTCCCAGTATATATTTATATATATTCACTTATGTATCCACATTGGAAAGTTTCATTTATGTCTAATTTTTCAGACCTTGCTACTTGTACCCATACCTAAATCAGTTTATTGTGCCAAAGACTGAGACTGAATACAGTTAAAGCCTAGAATTGCGCACAATGTTTGTGTATATAACATAATTACAAAACAACTTGTATATTAACCTTAAGGTATCGTAAGCTGTGCTCACTTAATCCTGTATTGGTACTTTTTGGTTTAAAAAAAAAAAAGATGCAGTGGCATTTTTGAAAGACTTTTTAGAATATGTAAACAATTCTCTAGGGGTTTAAATTAAACTTTTCCTGGAAATTCACCATAAATGTGATAATTAGCAATACTGTTTTATTGCTATGAAGATGTTGCCTTTTCAATGTTTTATTAGTTAATAACAAATGGACACAACTGTTTCTATACAATTTTCGGTTGTTTTTTTCTACCATAAAGATATTTGTTAGATGATCTGTGCAGAGTTAGTTATGCGGTGCATTACACATGCCTCTGCAATACCTTAATGCATATATTGTAAGATACAATCTAATGCTAAAAACCTTATTTAGTCAGATGTACATTAGTACTGTATGGTGGTAATCAATGTTGCAGTGCTAAAGATTTGAAATGATTTGCTTCATGGGGAAACTACAAAACTACCTTTTTATTTGTTTATATTTTTGTTTACTTCAATAATATCTTGCATAGAAAATGTATGTATGTGTATATAAATATATATATATATATATATATATATATATAAAATGTGTATATATGTATGTGTAATTACACATAGATTTACACATATAATGCATTTATAATCCAGATATGAAATCTTTTACATGACTTTTTAGAAAGTGGTAGAATATAAAACTAATTTTAAACATGTCATCCAGTAGTTTGATTTTACAGGTTGATAGTATACTCTCCATAACTAAAAGGTCAACCCATTTTTCTTGTCATGTTCTGTTTTTTTTTTTGTTTTTTTAACTAAGTAATGTCAATGCAGAACTGTTTTTATTTTATTTTATTCAAGTCTCTGATGTTCATAACATTGACAAAAGTAAATTTAAAATGAAAGCAAAGTCTTATTTAATACGAGTGCCTTGTATTATTTTCAGACGAGCCATTTTCAGTAGAAATTAACTGCGTATATTGACTTTACATATTCAATTGATGCAATGGGGAAAATACATCCATACGTTCATCATACTTCATTAAAAGCATGTTTGTTAACCAGAAAAAAAAAATTGTTCTGAGAATGCATTCTAAAACCAAAGTGTCCTTTTTAGACCTATAGCACACCGGACAGAATTTAGGCACCCAAAACATAGGGAGGGGATTTTTTTAGGGTTGAAATGTCATCTATACACATTTTGCTTATAAAGGGGTTGTTCACCGTCAAACACTTTTTCAGTTTAATTGTTTTCAGTTCACCAGGAAGGAGAACCTCTGTGATCTTCTGTTTGTGACTGATTTTGTAATATTGTAGTATAAAAAATTGTTTTTTCTAAAGCAACTGGTGGGGGGCTTACAGACTCTAAACTGTTTTAAATGGATACATTAGTTGATACGTTTCTAATCTTTGTCCCTGCTGAGCAGAATCCCTGAGTTTCATTAAAGGCAACTGTTATAATCGATACAATAGTTGCTAATATTCCAAACACTGCTGTGTCAACTAATTGAACATTAAACTTTTAACATCAATTTAAAAAAAAAAAATGGAAGTAGAGCCCTATTAAGTGTCACTTCGAACTGCTAAAATAAGATTCATTTGTAGATATGCTAATTATCAGAGCTGTTGCCTAAAATGCTGCTTGGTTTGCTAGCAGAAATTAGTAATGTTGTTAAAGTAACTATGACGTGCATTGCATGTCTGCATGTCCGCCTTAAGGTTTTTTTCTTTTTTTAGATCATATTTGGTAACCAAAATGTTTTTCTTTTGCATGCAGTTTTAAGATACTGCTGCTATCTAAGCTCTTGCTCAAGCAGCCAGGGCAGCAGGCAGCTTTTTGGCTATAATTGACAATACAATCGGAGTAACCCACTTCCTTGGCTGTTGGTAGGGTTGTGATCAAATAGAAACAGAGGTAATGTTCTATAACTTTCTATTTTATGTCAACACATTTATCCCATAGAATTCCTTTCTGTACCCAACAGTGGGGGCCAAACCAATTTTGTGGCCATGGTGCACAGGCTGTTCCTATGACAGATAGATATAGATAGATATTGACAGATATAGATAGATATATATTTACTCCTGAGAATTATTCCAGATATTATGATTGATTAAAAAGATCTGATTTTTCCACATATTTTATTCTGCTTCCTTCCAATCATAGTTTTTAATTTAAGCCACTTATAATGAACAGGACATTAAAATGAGGTGGCAAAGGGATATGATAACCGTATGTTTGACATTTTTTTCTAATGACCTCTCCGTTTTCATTATTAGGCTGCAGGAGTACTGACTCCTCCACCTCCGATAGCCATTTAGATGAGATATTATAGATTATTTATAGATCATTGCATTCTTGCTGCATCCCCTCTGTGTCGTTTTTGTATGCCTCCTGTATCCAGTTCCACCTCTTCGCACCGGTCTCCTTCTCCTCTTTTCGGAGCCTTGTCTAAAAAATCTGAGGCATGAGTTTGTGATTGTCCTGCCCCATTAGCCTCATTTTGTTAGCCCCAGGGAGCCATTTATTTTCAGGGCGACTATATGAATGCCTCTCCCTGTTGCCTCCCATCCAGGAATAAATATAGCCTTTATGGTAGTCAGAGGCATCACTTTCATATTTAGTGTGTTTCTGGCGTTCACCCTCCTTACGGTAACGTTCTAATTTCGCCGTAAGCTGTTCATTTAATTGGGTCAAATCATTGCCTGTGCAGTTCAGCTTTACTAATGTCCTATCGGACCTCTTATAGCTCCTTATTAATATATTCCCAAGTCAAAAGCATAATGTCTAGTGAGCACCTATCAAGTATCTGCTTAAACTGTGCACGATAGTTGTCATGTTTAGCGAAAGGAGTAGGATGTAAACTTACTCCTAGTCCACGTGGAATCCAAGCTTGCTTGTGATATTCAGCAAGGGTTAAGCCGTGCAGTTCAAGATCGATTGATCGTTTCTGCAGAGTTTCCAATTTCTTCTGTGTATTTGCTTTTCTCGGAACATGTAGAAACTGCGGGTCTCGTGTAGTGCGAGAGTATACGCGTCACTTCCGCTTCTGTGAATCCCGAAGCTGTGTGATGTGTTGTAGCGTATGTCTCCATTTCGTTGAAAAAACAGTATAGAAGCTGTAAAGGAGGTGCACATAGGCAATGGTCATAATACTTGTATATACAAAAGAACGCCTCACTCACCACTCGTTTAGTGTCCCGGTGCTCTGCTTCGTTGGGTGTGCCGCATCACCCCACAATCGTAGAAACAGTCCTTGTGAATAAAGAAATGACACTTAAGATCAAATTGTAAAAAGTGTATTTAGAAAAATCACAACCTCTACCTGGCTGCATTTAAAGGGAATCACAGGAAATGACATCATAAAATTTGTTCACCATTTGTTAACCCTCAAGGTAATTTATTTCATCTGACTCTTCTAAAAGATATCTTATTCTCATATCTATATAGGGGAGACCACGCAGATGGTAAAGTCATGTATATCACAACATAGGTTAGCCATTAACTTGGGCAATACGTTACCTATTTCAAAGCACTTTGTGGAAAAAGGCCATACCTCTGATCAACTAAAATTCATGGTATTGGAAAGTGTGCCCCCCCCTTCAGAGAGGTGGGGACCGGGAATTAAAATGAAAAAGGGAGGTATAATGGATCAACAAATTGAAATCCAACAGGTCTCAGAGATTGACTTGTTTCTGTTTTTTATGAGAATAAGATATTTATAGAAGAGTCAAATGGAATAAATTACCTTGAGGGTTAACAAATGGTGAACACATTTTATGATGTCATTTCCTGTGATTCCCTTTAAATGCAGGCAGTTACAGGTTTTGCATATAATGTCTTGATAACCTACTTACAACCAACAAAAAAAAGTCCGCACTCAGGTCGTGAAGAAAAAAAAAGTGGATTCATTCAACGTTTCGGCTCCTAAACGCGAGCCGTCATCAGGGGGTGCACGCCCAACACAAACACACACATATTTATACACATTGAAAATCAAGAGCACCAAAGCCCAAGGATGACGCTAATTGTGGGCGTGAATGAGAAGCTGACATCATAAGTGATTGTGTACCCCTCCGGTAACACACACCAGTGTTAATCTTTCCATCTGATGGTCTATGTCCATCAGTTAATGTAGTGCATAAGAGACGGTGAGAAGCAATAGCGTGTCTGAGTGAAAATCAAAATATAAATACATAAAAAGCCGATCCATCTTCTTTTGTGATCGGTAATGTTACCTACATAGTATCTCCCCTGGGTAGTACCATCAGCCATTGTCTGATCGCCTTATATTGCCCCCCCCCCCCCCAATTCAGGTACGGTAAGTCACATATTGCAGAGCAGTACCTGCCAGTCCATGCCTTCCGTGAGCCACTTATTAGGTTGTAACAGCCCGCAAACAACTGGTGCATCACTGGATCCGTAGGTTAGTAAATATGCTAAATGACAACTTTTTATTCCAGCTCGTTCAAGAACCTACTAGGAATAATTCTCTTTTGGACCTTGTCATAACTAATACTGAACTCATCTCTAACATTTGTGTGGGTGAGCATTTAGGGAATAGTGAACATAACATGGTCTCCTTTGAGATTCTGTTGCAGAAGCAATTCTATAAGGGAGTAACTAAAACACTAAATTTCAGACGTGCAAACTTTGACGGTATAAGGGCATCTCTGCAACATATTAAGTGGGAAATGCTTTTCACAGGGTGAAACACAGAACAAGTCTTTAAAATGCTGCTTAATATACATGCACGTATATTCCCCTTGTAAGCAAGGAACGTTGTTGCAAATCAAAACCTTTTTGGTTCAATAGAAGTGTTAAGGTGGCCATACACGGGCAGATAAAGCTGCCGATATCGGTCGTTTGGACCGATTTGACAGCTTATCTGCCCGTGTATGGGGGCTTCCGGCTGGTCATCCCGATCGATATCTGGCAACGATATCGATCGGGAAAGTTGGATTTTTACGCGACCGACCCGTCGGAGCCGCTTGGCGCATCGTAATTCGATCGTTCGGCCATACGGCCGAACGCTCGAATTACCCCCGATATAGCCACGCAGTTTAGTGGCATATCGGGGAAAGATCCGCTCGTTTGGCGATGTCGCCAAACGAGCAGATCTTTCAGTCTATGGCCACCTTTAGTGTTGAGGTGGGTAAGAAAAGACGTGCTTTTAAGGCTTTCAAGTTAGCTGGTACAGCCGAAACATTTATAAGGTACAAGGTGGCCAATGTATCAAAACAAAAACTGTCAGACAAGCTTAAATCAATATGGAAAAGGATATTGCAGCAAGCAGTAAAAAGAATACAAAATTATTTTTTAAATATGTTAATAGTAAAAAGAATGAATCAGGAAGGGTGGGACCTTTAATATCAGAGGGGGACAGCTGGTTGATGAGAACAAAAAAACAACACAGATTCTGAACACAAATGAGGAACCAGTTAATGAAGGTTTCCTTATTAATAGTCCATATTCTAGTTATGCAACGAATGATGCGTGGTTCACACATGAGGAAATTCAAAAGACACTATGATACGTTACGATACAACAAAGGTCCGGGGCCAGATGGTATTCATCCCAGGATACTTAGCGAGCTTAGCTCTGTGATTGTCAAACCTCTTTACTTAATTTTTCAGGATTCATTGAGATCTGGTATAGTGCTGAGAGACTGGCGAATTGCTAATGTGGTGCTGCTATTCAAACAGGGACCCCATTCTGAGTCTCAAAACTTTAGGCCAGTTAGTCTGAAGTCAGTGGTAGGAAAGCTTTTTGAAGGGTTAATAAAGGATAAGATACTGGACTTCATAGCAAATCATAATACTATGAGTTTGTGCCAGCATGGTTTTATGTGTAATAGATCTTGCCAGACTAACTTAATTTATTTTTATGAGAATGTAAGTAGAGACCTTGATTCTGGGATGGCAGTGGATGTGATTTACTTAGACGTTGCTAAAGCATTTGATACAGTGCCACACAAAAGGTTACTGGTTAAATTAAGGAATGTTGGCCTGGAACATAGTATTTGTACCTGGATAGAGAACTGGCTAAAAGATAGACTACAAAGAGTGGTGGTAAATGGAACATTTTCTAATTGGACCAGTGTTGTTAGTGGAGTACTGCAGGGCTCTGTACTAGGTCCTTTGCTTTTCAACTTTTTTATTAATGACCTGGAGGTGGGCATTGAAAGTACTGTTTCTATTTTTGCAGATGATATTAAATTGTGCAGAACTATAGGTTCCATGCAGGATGCTGCCACTTTGCAGAGTGATTTGTCTAAACTGGAAAACTGGGCAGCAAACTGGAAAATGAGGTTCAATGCTGATAAATGCAAGGTTATGCACTTTGGCAAAAATAATATAAATGCAAGTTATACACTAAATGGCAGTGTGTTGAGAGTTTTCGTTAAATGAGAAGGATCTAGGGGTTTTTGTAGATAAAAAGTTGTCTAATTCTGGGCAGTGTCATTCTGTGGCTACTAAAGCAAATAAAGTTCTGTCTTGCATAAAAAAGGGCATTAACTCAATGGACGAAAATATAATTATGCCTCTTTATAGGTCCCTGATAAGGCCTCATCTGGAGTATGCAGTGCAGTTTTGGACTCCAGTCCTTAAGAGGGATATAAATAGGGATATAAATGAGCTAGAGAGAGTGCAGAGACGTGCAACTAAATTTGTTAGAGGGATGGAAGACTTAAATTATGAGGGTAGACTGTCAAGGTTGGGGTTGTTTTCTCTGGGAAAAAAGGCGCTTGCGAGGGGACATGATTGCACTTTATAAGTACATTAGAGGACATTATAGACAAATGGCAGGGGACCTTTTTACCCATAAAGAGGAAAATAACTTTTATTTGAAGCAACGTAGGTGGACGCTGATTCTGTTAATGCCTTTAAGAATGTCTTGTATATCAAAGGCTATTGTGATACTAAACTCTATAGTTAGTATAGATATGGGTATATATCATTTTTATGAAAGTAGGGAGGGGTGTGTGTATGGATGCTGGGTTTTCATTTGGAGGGGTTGAACTTGATGAACTTTGTCTTTTTTCAACCTTATTTAACTATGTAACTGATTATGTAACTATGCAAAAAGTTCATAGGGTGCAAAATCTGGGATCTGATCGGTAGCCCCTATGTGGACTGGTAGTCTACAGGAAGCTCTGTTTGGCAGTACACCTGGTTTTTATGCAACATGAAGCTTACATCCAAGCCTGGGATTCAAAAATAAGCACCTATTTCTTATCTATTTGCATGAGCAAAAATAATCCGTGAAAAGAATTACATACTGTATACATGATTTGTTTTAATGGAATATTTTTTTATGATACATAGAAAACAAAGAAAAACTTTAAAAACTAGTAAAGTTTAGTTCTGTGTTCAGATGCCTTATATGTTCTTTTTGTGTATCTCTCTTCCCTTTATTTCAAAGGTTGCTAAAATCTTTGAGGCTGCATATATTGAAGCAGTCTTATTGAATATATTGGTGTGCTTGACAGGTCTCTGTTTAATTGTCCCATCCCTCATCTTTTCTTCTCAAATGATTGGCCAACCAAGTGGCACACTTCTTGAGCTTTTCGCCGAGCGTTTGTGACTGCACCAAGACAAACTTCCCGCCTAAAATCTAAAATAATCTCAAATTACAAATACTGAATGAATGTATTAATTATTTCTCTAGGCATAAGCATTATATTAAAATACCTACATTTTTCGCTGCATGCTGCTGTATGATAGAAATGTGGAGGGCTTATGTTCACTGTATTGTCCAGTTTTTCAACAAGAAAGTTACAGTTGCCTCACAATTTATCAGTCAGTGAATATAACGCATACCTAAAAATACAGTTTGTTAGCATATCAAGCAGTATCATTCTAAAAAAAACATTCTAATTACAAAGCGTACATAGCGAGGATTTCTCACGGGCAATCGTATAAAGTCCAATGAATGACTACTTTTTGCCTATTGTTTTAATCAGGTAAAATCTGTGGTTTTCATTATTTCTTGAACTAAATGGGAAAGCTGAAGCTACTCCATGCTTGATCTTTGCAAGGTAGATAATGTGATTAACAGTTTACTGCTAACAAATCAGTCAGAGGGTGGGAGTTGTATATTGGTAATATTATTTACCTTACAAAGATCAAACACAGAGTAGCCTCAGTTTCTCAGTTTTCACTGTCTATCACAAGAAATATCATTTTTTGTGAAATATTGCCCCTTTAAAGACTGATAGCCCAAAGGGCATATTCAGCCAGTGAATCAGCAACCGACACCATCTATTTATTTGAATGAGAAAGAAAAGACAACAGTGGCACTCAAAGTGCTTATTACAGCATTTTTGGTCAACGCGTGTGTGCATATAACTTTCGTACCACTGCTTACATCCGGTATGTGTTTGATGTTCTTTAAAATTCCTTGGATACTCTTATATTTTCTTCCTGGTTTAAAAAGATAAAAACTTTTTTTTAACATGCATGACATTTACACAAGCCAATGATTTATTATGGGGCTCTGCACTTTGTTAGCATATATTTAAATTGCACCACAATTAGAGTTGTCATCTGGTATTTCACTGGCCTAGCTAGTAATTAAAAAAAAAAAAAAAAGGTCAAGTTATTATTAAATGACAGAAAATCCTCCTGCTGAGCACTAAGCCACCTGGATTTGGTAGGAGCTCCTGCCACAGGCAGCCATGTTACTGAACAGTGCCACCGCGTTCAAACTATTTATGGGTGACAGGAGCCATTAAAAGAAGCAAAAACAAATCTAAAATTGCAATTTTTTTTGTAGAAACTGTGGCAGCTTTTCTATCATACTGTATGTCGGGCTCACCATGAGTCCCCTTGGTGTAAGCTCTGTACGATGTACTCCAGGTGCCTCTGCATGCTGCTCTTGGCCTCAGCCGCTGTAGCTTTGGTGCTGGTAACAGTGATATACACTCGGGCTCTGTCTAGAGTTGCCACCTGGCTAGTATTTTACCGGCCTGGCCAGTAAAAATGATGCCAATGTTATTAATAGGAAAAAACCGCAATAATATAGGAAGGCTGGTATTTTTTTCCAGAAAAGGTTGCAACCCTAGCTCTGTCACTAATCTGTTGTCCAATGACTATGCCAGCTCTGTTTTCCAACTTGGCCATGTGTAAGGCTGCGGAGTCCGCCGGCTGTATAGTAGCAATAAGATGGGATACGGGCAAAGGAGCAGCCATGGTGGTTACAATGGCAACTGATGCCTATGGAAACCATTTTAGGACATCCTCAGCCATAGTCTGTCTGTGCTATGTGATCTCCTAAGCAAAGAGAATGCGGCTTCTCTTGGTATTTTCCTCCCCCTTCAAATAAGGCTCTATTCACTCTTCCGTCCTGCAGCATATCTCTCTCATATCTCACCCCTCCTGTCACGTGTCTCAGCTTTCCTACTTTAATGATCTCCCCCCCTCTTCCCTGAGCTTTGACCCCTCATTCACCAGCCTTATCATCAGCCAGGGTCCTAGGGAAGATTAATGCTGAGGAATGATGAGACAAGGCTAATAGGGAGGAGATAATTATTGTACGAGAGGTGAGGGGTTAAAGATGAGGGAGAAGGGCTGAGGAAATCATTAAAGCAGGAAAGCTGAGACGTGAAGGCTGAGTAACGTGACAGGAGGGGGAGATATGCGGGCAGGCGAAGGAGTGAATAGGGTCTAATTTAAAGAGTGAGAAACAAACCAAGTAAAGCTGTATTCTGTGTGCTTAGAAGATCGCATCGCTGACACTCACTTTGGCTGATTATGTCCTAAAATGGTTTCAGTAGACGGCTCTAATGCACGCGTCTGCCCCACATACCTGAACGTTACAGATATCATAGATATAGAGCTACAACGCTGCGAAATATGTTGGCGCTATATAATTACATGTTAATAAATAATAAAAATATCAGCCAGTGCAGCGAGTGCGCAAAGTTTTTAACTCTTGGAGCATTCTCCCCACTAATGCTGACCTGTCCGGATTCTTATGGATATATACTTATCAGCCCCAGTCAGTGTTTATATGTACCTAGAAACCCCGTATCGAGGTTAAATAGTTTAGGCTGATTAGTTCTGAATTCTGCAGTGTGCCAATATAATTTGTGCTCACTTATATGGGTGGCGCAGTGGCTGTTAGATTTTATCTGTCAGTTTCTACCTACAAGTAAATGCCTAATAGCACTACCTTTTCTAGATGCCAGGTTGTTCTGAGACTATACATCTTTTGGCCATTTACTTTATAGACCAAATCTAGACAGTATCCCACTGGCATGTCTGGGGCTGCCAACACAAGGGCCAACTACTTTAGACAGGGAGGCCCCACACAGGCATGAATCCCTCCAACTCACTCCATTCCAGTTGTGTATTTATGAGTCGAGACAGATAATTAATTTTGCTTGTGACTGCCAGCAGAAGGTCTGGGTTGGCAGGACCCACCAGGATTTTTCCCAATGGCCCAGTCCAACACTGAATATGGTCCAATTATTTGGCCAATGATAAGATCATAATGAATATCTATGCAGGACCCGTGGGAGAGGACTGTACCAACATGCCAATGTGGCCCCTGCCTAACAAGATTTTCAATCCTACCCCGATAGATATCTTGCCGATTTCATACCACCTGTCTATTGGGGGGCAGTCATGGAGGGTCCATACACGGGCAGATAAGCTGCCTACTCAGCACAATGGAGGTCTGGTGTTACAATTCATGTTGAGGCATTTGTACATTCAAAGTTTGTTCCATGCTGCACTTCACTGGCATTTTAATCTCAACAATATCTGATCTATTGGCACTCTGCTCTTCTTTCTGATATCGTGTATGATCAAAACTAGGCAGAGGCATTACTTATTATCACTGGGATCCCTGCCACTTTCATTCACTGTTCCTTTGCTTTTGCCTCCCCCCAATCTACATATTTCTTGTGTGATACAAAAGCAAGCAAGTATATAAAACAGCAAAATCAAACAGAGAAAACGATGATTTTAGTTCTATCTGAACCACATGGATCCCTATTCTTAATTACATAAAGTGTGAAACCTCCCTATGCTTAACCAAAAGGAACTGCTTGTCTCATAAAGTGAGGAGGTTGCTATGTTTAGTAGTCAGTAGATGGTGCTATTTACCTAATATGCAATATTTCAATAATTTCCTTTTGTCACATTACATAATGGAAACGACAGCTCAAGGCAAGATAATGCTGCATCTGTCAGCAATGATAAGCAATGTTGTTTTCTTTGCATTGACTGTATAATGCGATTGTCTTTTATTATATATGCCAATTGGCATACTAGTAATATCTAGTCCATTAGTGACATTTCATGTAATCTCTTGCATTTTACAGTTCTTTTGAAAGGGGTTCTGAAGTCAAAACATAAACTGAAGTGGACTTGTTTAGAGCACTCTTTTTAGAAGTTTACTTTCATTTTGTATTTTCGATGGTTTCAACGATGCAAACATTCTTACAGCTGGGGAGCTCTGTCTCTGGGCTTCCTGGGCAGAACTTGAGGGACTAATTAAATAAATGCAAGCGGTGTCACTAATGATCTGCATATTGCCTGCTAAGTCCAATGGGAATGTACAGGTCTACTGAGCTGCAGAGAAGGAGCTGCTTCACTCTAGTAAGCTTCCTAATTTTTCCCATTATATGAAATCAAGTGGTTCAGCTTTTTATATGTTGTACCCATTTTTTTCCCCTCATAACACTTGTTTGAAGACTGGGTTATATTAAAATGATACGTCATAAAAGAAAAGTCTATTGAGTGCTTAAGGAGACTCAGCTGGGGGGCATAAAAACCCTTCGAGGGTCACATTTTACTAACTTCCAATTGGACAGCCCTTCTTCAAGTGATCTGACATGTTGCTGTCATTTGCCCTGAGAAAAGTAAGAAACTTACTGCAAAGTAAACCATGATTTTAAGTACCCTGGTTTTAAGTTTCCCCCCATTGTACATTTTTCATTTGTGGCCCCACCAATTTATAATGCATTTGAATGGGTTAATTTGATTTTAAGTAATGTTTTACTGGTTTTTACATCAAAATATTGTCCTGATGTACCCAAAAACTGTTTTTCCCTCTATGGATGTTATTATTTGTGAAATAAAAAGGTTTAAAATACTATATCTTTTCAGTACTTGATAAAAAGTAACTTTTAACACATTTCCCTGATTTTACATTTTCCCGGATTTTACATAATTTTTTCCTGGTCCCATGAAAAATGTAAAATGGGGGTTCTGCTGTATTTCTACTGTCATTACAGCTTAAAATCACTCCCTACCCAGGTAAGTAGGGAACGTTATATATAAAAATATGGCCTGCATATTCAGTTAGAGGAACAGAAATACCAAAATATGAAAGTGTCTTAAAGTAATGTGTCTCTATCTGCTCGTTCATAGCTCTGGCCTCAGATTACAGCAGGGAGAGGAACAAACTGAGCATGCTCACGCCCAGGGCAAGGAGGTTTAAGCTGAAGGCAGGAAGTCTGATACAGAAGCTCATGTGTACACAATAGAAGGAAAGAAATGCAGTGTTTATTTTGACAGAAGACTCAGAGCAGCACTACTTTGAGGGTTTATTGGTGTATTTATTTAGACCTTTCTGATAAAGATTACTTTAACCTTTCCTTCTCCTTAATTACAATCTCTCTTAGTTGGAGACATTGACAGATATGAGATGTTTTTGTAAATCAGAATTTAATATATGTGAAATAGCGGGCCTCATTTGTGAAAATGAAGTAGCGATTTGTAATTGAAACCTTTCGTAAAAAAAAAAACAAAATTAGAACAAGCAACAGAAAAAGAAAAGAACAATAGTGCTTGTAGTAGGGATTATATTTATAAATAACTTGAACATACTTGTAATTTTTATACCTGTATGTTGGAAATTAGAATTAGAATTCATTTGTATTTCATTATGCAAAATTATAGTTGGGTTTAAAGGAAACTTGTTTTCTTTTCCATTTAATTATGTTTTTAGATATATATAACACAGTCTATACATTTATTTGATAAGACTGCTTAACAATGCATTTTTATATACAACGTATGGGCTACCTGTTTTCCATCTTCAAATTTGAAAATGACCGCTAGATGGCACAATTCATGCATGAATGTTTATTAGGAAGTGATGAACTGTGTAATTTGCAAGTTTGAAAAAGAGTACAAGTATTTTATACTCTGCTACCATCTTGTTAAAGCCCTAATAATGTCAGGAAAAGGGCTTTTGCACATGAGAGCATTGTTCAGCACCCAAGGAATGTTGAAAATCACGTTTCAGCTTCAATTCAAGTAACAAGATGTGATTTCTCAATACTCCTATGTGTCTTAATGTGCAAACAGTTTTACTGAAGGAAATTGCATGTAAATCTTAGATCTGCATATTAAAGGAGACAGAACTTGACTTCTTCTTCTCATAAGTCTCTGCACATGAGATATTTTGTGTGCAATTTGCTCTCCAGTGCACGTGCTTCAATGTATGTGCAAGTCTTAACATATTTGCACAGTGCAGAAATTGACACTGAGGCCTATAGCACACTGCAAGATGATTGTTCATCCTGGCTGACACTGAACATTATTCCTTTTAGATTTATTTGTTTGACTTCAGCTTGTACCTTGACTATTCTCCTGCTTGCTGCATGTCTTGACCCCTGCCTGTTCTACAGATACAATTTCTGCGAAGATATTCTACTAGCCCCAAAGTAGGGCAGTGGATGGGGTCTTTTGTTTGTGGTGGGTTTAGTTGGCTATATGTCTAGAAAGGATCCTTGCTGGCCACAATTTCTAGAGCAAAGAGGTGAAGAGGATGCTAATTTCACTAAAATACTTAAAATTGAAATGAGGTGCATCAGTTCAGGTTCAAATGTTAGAGAGAATCGAGGCCGAGCCTTTCTTATTTAAATCTCATACATTTGCTGGGTGGTTCACCTTTGAGTTAACTTTTAGTATGTTATAGAATGGCCAATTCTAAGAAACTTTTCGATTGGTCTTCATTATTTATTTTTTTCATAACTTTCAAATGGGGGCCACTGACCCCATCTAAAAAACATATGCTCTGTAAAGCTACACATTTATTGTAATTGCTACTTTTTATTACTTATCCGTCTATTCAGATCCTTTCCTGTTCATATTCCGGTCTCTTATTCAAATCAATGCATGGTTGTTGGCTGGACCCCAGCAACCAAATTGCGGGGACTGCAAACTGAAGAGCTGCTGAATAAAAAGCTAAATAACTCAAAAACCACCAATAATAAAAAATGAAAACCAATTGCAAATTGTCTCAGAATATCACTCTCTACATCATACTAAACGTGGATTTTAAGGTGAACAACCCCTGTAATTTCTCTTTAAAGCATGTGGTAGCACCAGACCCAGATTAAAAGAACTCTCTTAAACCTTTAGAAAGAAGGTAAATGGAAGTCTGGTAAGGGATTTAAAAAGTTTGCTAAACAATTGTACATCAATCATTCTCAGGGGCAATTGAGGCTTTGAGGCCTGGGTAACTCAACACAATATAATCCACCAGAGGGGGCTGGAAGATATCAGGAGACTGTAGCTCAACTGAAACAAACAACATCACAATAACAATCACCACAATAACCCTAAACTTTCCAAAAAAACACCAAGTACTGATTGAAAAACAAGAAATGTATGGTTCTGCAAAATCAAAGTTCTGATCTAAATTCTATGGAGATACTGTCAGGGGATTTGAAATGGGAGCATGCAAAAAAACCTAAAATATTAGCTGAAAATATTCAACATGGAGTAACGGGGGGATCCAGAGTTATATATAAAACAAAAAACACTTACATGAGGTTGTTTCTGCTACAGGAGCAGTACCATATATTAGATCCATAGGTGTACATACTTTTTCCATATGCTTTGTTAAATAAATTAGTGCAAAGTCAAATTTTCTGGGGTTTTTTTTTTTGCTCAATTACCTTTTTCTTTGGAAACTGCGTGAAGATGAAAGATTGCTATGTCCATATACTGTATGCCAAAACTAAAAAAAGAACATGGCGTGTTCTTTTCACAGAGCTGTATATAATCAACATCCTATCCAATATGAAAACATCTGTGAGAAATCCAATATTAGTGGTAATGTTATTCCAATAAAAACCTATGATTACTGCCACAGAAAAACATTCAAGCAGCACTTATGTTGCTCTTATGATAGAAACTGTTTGCACACTTCAGTCGAGTATCTCAGCTTGGTAATTGCCTCCTCTAGCTTGGTCCGAACTCCAGACTACAGTGCTGATTGGTGTAGGTTTGCTTTCATTTTCTTACAGTTTTGCTTTTTGTTCCTCGCAGCTGGTAGCGGTTTTACTGCTACTGTCTGCATGTTAACCGGGATGCAACAACGTGCCACTTTGACATCTGTGCCTTATTAAAGTCCCCCCCTGAGTCTAATTATATTAGGCATATGCTCCAAAGGGTTTAGAGCATCAGTGACAAAATTGCTGTATTTCGCCATATTGAAGGCTTTATAAAGCAGAACAGTCATGTAGTTCTGCGATTGATGTTTCACTTAAAGACATGCTTGGCATTATTACTTATGTGCTCTGTCATTCTTGTTCTGTTATGCTTTATAGATAATATACATTAAAGGGGAACTCCACACAAACATAACTTAAGCTTTTTGAAAAGTAAACATAATTTCAAGCAACTTTGCAAAATGCATCAATTAAATACAGGGTCGGACTGGGCTGTGCACCCGGCTCATGTAGGCCCCGCCAATGGCCCAAAGAATACACCGAAAAACTTGAATATTCAAATTTTTGATTCAAAATACAACTCAAACGTTAATAAATCTTCCCCCTTGTGTATAAAACTTGGATCTCTGGCATAATGGCAAAATAATGTACTAATAAAGTGACTTGTTGACCCCAGCAAACTTACATAATGGAGTGCTGCTAATTTGACCAAATAAATATGATCAATATCTTAAAACAGTAAATGCTGCTATGGAAATTGAGCAGTTATTTTGGTGACGTCTAGAATAAGAAGTTTCGCAATAGCATGCTGATATAGATGTCCTTCCAATAATTTAGAACTTTCTGGATACAGGGTTTCCTGATAAGAAATCACATTCCTGTATAAAATTGGTGCCAGTTTGCAATTAATAAAAAGCTATTTTTTAACATTGTACTGAAACAACATAAAATCACTACATTATGTATTTATGTATGTGTTTTTCCTATACTCTACCTGCCCTATGATTCCTGTGTGTGCCATACTATACCTACCCTATGTTTCTTGTGTGTGTGCCATACTCTGCCTGCCCTATGATCCCTGCGCGCAGTGTTGGACTGGGATGCCAGGGGCTGAACAGAAAACCTTAGACCATGGGCCCATTCGCCAAGTTAATTTTCTTCCAATTCTCAGTCAACCTTTTTATTTTCTTAGTACTTTTCTTTACATGGTATACTATATTCTCCATCTATCTGGCCCCTTTGTTTGCATAAAGAATTAGAGAATGAACATGAAATTGTTGTAAATTATTAGAAGCAGGAGGGCTCACTGAACCCTGAGCCCACAGAGAGTTTTCCTGGTATCCTGGTGGGCCTGTCCAACACTGCCTGTGTGCCATACTCTTCCTGCCCTATGTTCCCTGTGTGGCATACTCTGCCTACCCTACACTACCTGTGGGACATGAGCTTGGTAGGATTTGTTCTGGAGGTTTGTTAGGGGCCCCTAAGGTGTTGGGGGGGTCGCTGTGTTATCTGCAAGGGAGGAGGAGGCATATGGATTTAAGGGTAAGTTTTAACATGACTTTACATTTTTACACAAGTGATAAGTGAGCACCAACCATTAATGTGGATATGTTCACATGGGTGTGGTTTACAGTGGGTGTGGTTTAAAGGGGGACTGGTCAACACTGACTTCCATTATTGTCCCTCCACCACGTAGAAAAATGCTGACCTTTGGTAACACAAGTTGAACAGCACTTGTCTAGATATATATATAATAAAATCTGTCAAGATAATGTAATAAATACTTATATGCCAATACTTTTTTGTGTACAAGTGTGGCTAGTTTCACTTGCATGATCATGTTGTATGCAGAAAGTGTTAAAACTAAATGGAGAACCAAATACAAATGTTTTAATAGAGAGAAAAGCTCTTTCAGTATGTTTGGATATTCACCAGTCTCAGTTTTTTTACTGTTTTTTCCCTATTTTTAAGCACGTCTTATTTTTTTTCCATTGCCATGCACTTCACTATCCCTTGCTGAATTCACAATCATTACTCATGATCACAGTTGAAATGCACTGCAATTTTCCATGACCATAGGTGTTCTTCATTTACCCTTCTGTCAGGAAAATGGGGCCCAGATCTATAGTTAGTTGGCAGAATTGTTCCTACAAGGATGCAAGGTGAAAGCTGCAGTAAAATATTGAATTATTTTCCATATGTCTGTCCCTCACATTACATTATGGTTTTGTGTGCAGTTTGTGTTTTATCTATTTAATTCCAATAAATTGATATGAGGTATTCAAACTACTAACTTTATTTTTTGTTCTAAGCAGACCTTGTCCTTTTTCTAGTTAGCTATTTTGTGTTGCTACAGGAGATTCTAACAAAACAGCATTTGCAGTACTGAATTTGTTTTGAGTACTCAACATTTCCTCTCTCTGTCACATTGAAAATGAACAATGGCAGGCACACTGTGTACGTTCTTTTTCATGTGGAAAACAATCTTTGACACAGACATTCAGGATTGATTATTTTTGTTGTTAGATTGACATTAAAACACCATGAATGTAATACAGAAATCCATGATAATGTAATTAGTTCAAGAAAATAATTATATCATTTCACAATTAAAATGATTGTGATTTTAGAGGGAAAAGTAGCAGACTATAAGCTATACATAGTTTTTCATCCAAGTAGGGAAAAGGTTTTGGCTGTTTGTGGCAAATACATCAATTAAGACTTCTTCATCTGTATATTTCTTTCTTAAAGCAATTTGTTTGCGCATTTAAAAAAAAAATTGCTATACCGAATCAGGTTATGGTACAGTAAGGAATACCAGGTAAGCTCTTTAGGCTAATTCAAATTACTTCCCCAACTGGAATATAGATACACTACCATTTTATATTTCTTACCTTGAACCACAGTTTTGTGATTTTCGTTGTGCTGCCTCAGAGATCACCTGACCAGAAATACTGCAGCTCTAACTGTAACAGGAAGATGTGTGGAAGCAAAAGACTGAACTTTGTCCATTAATTAGCTCATGTAACCTAACACGTATGGTTTGTTTGTGTGCACCGTGAATTGTAGGATCCCAGGGGTGGACCTTAGATCTTAAAATTGAACTTTTCTATTTAGGATCACCTAATAGCACATACTACTAAAAAGTATATTATTATGAAAGTGGTTTATTTACATGGAGCAGGGTTTTACATATGAGCTGGTTTATGTAATATATTTTTATAGAGATCTACAATGTTTGGGGTATAGCTTTCCTTTAAAGGCTTAAAGACCTTTAGGAGACTAGAGAGAAGAGCAGTCCTCCAGGCAGTAGTAGTAAAAACAGGTCTTTATTGAAGTACAAGTGTGGATAGCAGCCTTACGCGTTTGTGTTCTCACAACAGCATAGGCGCCTATGATTAAGTGTTGTGAGAACACAAAACCCGTAAGGCTGCTATCCAAACGTGTAATTCAATAAAGATCTGTTTTTACTACTGCCTGGAGGACTGCTCTTTGAGTGCCTACCCTACAAACAATACAGTGATGTCCGCTCCCTTATGCTGAAGGCTTGGGGCAGAGCAGCTGAGCCTCCTCATTCACACGGTGAGTCTCTTGAAAAAATAAATGTTGTGATAATACTAGAGAGAAGAGCGTCAGAGATGGGATTGGAGGTGAACTGTGTGAAAACCAAAAATATGTTTTACTCTTAGAAAAAGACAGACTGTGGAAAATAGAATAGTGATCAATGAAGCTTTTAGAGCACCAGTGGTATTATGTAGTAAAAGGTTTAAGCAAGTCCTAGCACATTATGATATCACAGTAATGACCAACATTAAGAAATACAGGTCACAGTAAATTATAACTGTATTTCTACACACAAAAACCTTATTCTAACTCTTATTGCAAGAAGTGAATATAAAATACACCTATTATACTGAAGACTTTCTATTTTGCAGAATACATAGAGCTAGATCAGTCCTGAAATAGGCTTCCACATAAATACATCATAGGAAAGTGCAAACATATACCATTACAATTACATAATGTATAGCTTTGATGAACAGAGCATAAAGTTGTGCTGCAGATGTGTTTCTTGTGGAATAATTCAATTAAAAACAAATAATGCAATGAAATGCAGTTATCGTGGCATACAGTACTTTACAGAAGAATAAAATCTGCTGACCTTGCTTTAGTATTCAGTTTAAGAAGAAGTCAGCAGTTTAACAGAACACTCTGTGAGAGGAGAATTGTTGGTTGCATTTATAAATTAATGGAACTGATTTTATCTGTTACCCTGTATAGGTATTTTTTTTCCAGGAAAAATTAATGCTGATAAGAATCACTGAAGGTAAGAAGGTGACTTTATTTAAGACCAAATAGCAATTGAATATTGACATTAGGGTTTTTAAATGTACCTTACAGTGCCAAGTAGACTTAAAAAACATGTTTGATTGCTAGAATACACACAAAGGTGAGAAGGCTATAGTAGAGTGGGTGGGTGGATTAACCAAGGTTTTTTAGGTATTATTTAATATGTAATTTAATGTAATCACCCTTGTTTTATATATATATATATATATATATATATATATATATATATATATATATATATATATATATATATATATATATATCTACAATATATTTGACAGCACCCAGGCATGAAGAGAACGCTTGACTGGAGTGCACCACAGCTGGAACTTTATATATATATATATATATATATATATATATATATATATATATATATATATATATATATATATATATATATATATATATATATATATATATAGGCCCTAATGTGGGCCGAAACGTTGGACACATGAGTGATGTTGAAATAAACCTTTTTTGATTGAAGATTTGGTGTGCTGGTCCATTTTGAACATTATATATATATATACTTTACATGTGACATCTGTCTGAATCCCAGCAAAATGTGGAAGAAAGTATTTTATACATATCAAATTCCTTATTCTTCAGCATTACAAGGTTTTTTTCAGACAGTTTGACGCCTTAGGAGTGACACAACCTTGGTCTAAATACACTACTGAGAAAAAACTTGATGAGACCGCAAAAAAAAGGGGGGGAATGGCTTTACTGAGTATGCACTATTACCATCTATCTGCCAAGCTGTCCCCCATTAAGCACATGGTTAACACCTCAATACTCCCCATCCCCCTTATTCCACCTGTGGGACAGCATACAGTCTGACGCTAGGGAGGGTTGGGAAAAAGATCTTGGGGTTTGGGAAAGAACTTGGTGTGATAACAGATGACCAGTGGCAGGAGATACCTGACACTCCTTCCAATATCTCAATAAACTGTAGGCATAGAATGCTTCAACTATACTCAGTGCATCAAGCATATTATATCAGAAGCAAGCTCCATAGGATGTTCCCTGTAATATCATCATTAAACTTGAGGTGCTCTAATGTCCCTAGTAGCTTTCTCCACACCCTGTGGTCCTTTCCCAGCATACAAGCATACTGGCAAGGTGTACTGAGCGATCTATGTGTGGTAGTGGGCTGTCAAGTACTGGCCAACCCTCCTCTGCCTACTAGTGGTTCAACATGCCAAAAACAGTAATCCCTCTCAATACCAAATAATTATTCTATGCTAGACCACTCATCATGCTCCACTGGAAAGGTAGCCCTCATCAGAAAGGGTCATAAATCCACACAACTGGAATACTGGCAGGCGTGGACAAATGACACCCCAGAAGTATGAATTATATGTCCTTGTGAGGATAACAAAAATGTTGGTGTAACCTCCCTAAACTATGTTGTTGATGTACACTATAGTATATATGTAAGCACTGTAAACCCCATTGTATTGCAACCAGTTGTCAACTATAATACCTGACTGTATCACTGTGTATCTATGCTCTTTCTGTTCTGTTAATGAAACTTACCTGAGCAAGTAACAGGGTCACCATCAGGAACTTTGCTGTCCTATACAAGTCATCTATCTACGGTTCCTCCCCCATTTTTACCAAAATTGTTGGATACGCTCCTTTGTACATGCTACCTGATTAGATAGCAGATAGGCCAGTTTTGCTGGGACAAAAGGTTAAACTCGATTGGATGGGTTTTTTTTTTCTTTTAACCAGTTACTATGATATCAACTCACAAACCATTTTAAAGAAATAGAATAGAAGACTGTGGGAACATAATGTATAGCTATTGACATTTCCATGTCAAGAGAATTTTCTAATGCTGATTCCATTCGATATTCACGCTGGGCTATTGGCAACACAATCCTTTTATAGACTGGAAAATATGCAGTAAATAATACTCCAGCCTTTTGAAGGATCCCACTAGTTCAGTATGAGTGACAGAACCAGCTCTCCACACTCACATAACTTAAGCCTAATCAATGAGTGTAAGAACTGGCAAATTACACTGGTGTAGTGGGGATTTTTGAACAACAAATATTTCAATTCTGCCTTGTTCTTATCAAATCAGTTGTAAGAAATTAAACCAATTTATTGTTAACGGGTTTATACAACTGAAATCATACTGCCCAAAAAAGCACTGGTTTGTAGTATTGTAGGAATAAAATTCCAAAAAACAAGGTGTCCACATGTTAAATACTTGGTAAAAAAAATATTCATTTGCCTTCAGGGGCTCATTTAAATGGATTATTGCATCCCCAAGTGAGAGTGGATAAAATTTTTTAAACTAAGTTGTCTGATGTATTTTTAAGCATAACGTATTTTTTTCATCTGTTGGGTTGTCTTCTCCTAATAAGGATTTCTGTTATATATTAATGTGATACAGTTAAGAATAACATTTACCATTTTGTCTAATTTAGTCAACTCAATATTCTGTTATGGTTCTCTAAAGATACTTTTTCTGTTGAAAATTGAATCAAGGCTTGTGCAGGAGAAAAATAAGCTACACCCCACTTTAAATACCGCAATACTCACTGAGGCTCTTTACCTACGGAATTTAACAACTGCATAGGCTGCACGTTGTATTTCTTATAGTGTGTGACAATGCATACAGTATGTCCTGATAACGATAACACCGTTAATGCAGAAAAAACTTAATTATTTAAGATAATGACCACCATATTGCTTTTATCATACTGCTGAATGGTGAATTAGCAATTTTGTCATCACAAACCAAATACCCTGTTTTTGAAGATGTATATACTTGCACTAGATACTAAATCACTAATAAAACATGGATCAAGGGAATGTACAATAACCAAACC
The DNA here is from genome assembly GCF_017654675.1 of Xenopus laevis. Lineage (NCBI taxonomy): Eukaryota > Metazoa > Chordata > Amphibia > Anura > Pipidae > Xenopus > Xenopus laevis. Next base: position 94,517,196 of record NC_054379.1, read on the forward strand.
TTTCTATTTTGTGGGACTTGTTTTATAGATAGGAATGCCATTTTATCTATAATACAGTATGTTAAACACAATAATAAGAAAGTATCAGCTGAGATTGGTGAAAGGCCAAGTATTCTGGTCAATTTACAAAACAATTCTTGACTGCTGAATACTAATCATTTCACATTCATTTTTTAGTTTTCAGCTGACCTAATTACCATTTCACCATGTAGCAGGTATATTTAAAAGGTGTCAAGGGGACTTTGCAATTCAGTCCCTAGAAAACTGAACATCTATACAAGCTACTTGTATACGAATGAGTTTCCACGTGCAAGTCTACATTATAATTCACAGTTGATTAGTAATAATCTGGGTTAAAAGGTTTTTTTCAGGATCTATAGGCTATTTTGTGTTTTTCAACAATCATTAAGCACTCCAGAGAACACTGAGCATGTGCTTTTCTAAATTAAATATGGCTTCAGAGGCATGATTCATTCCTTTCATTGGCTACTATGCCTATGGCTTGGTTTGCACAGCAACTCCAATGAATAAGCCAAATTTATTTTTTAGCCTTTATTTCTTCTTGAATCAAAATACCAGTAGGTTAAAAATACACAAAGTAATAAGTATGCCATTTATGGGGATTTTAGGGTCACCCTGCATAGAATCTATAGCACCAACATAATATACCATAGACTCAATACTGTAGATGTTATGGTTCCAGGTTTCATTATGTTCCATGTCATGCCAAATGTTAACTGATACAGTGCAGCACAGCAAGATCAAAGGCAATCAGTGAAATGTAGTGTATAAATTAATGAGTTGTGTTTATTTGCAGTGTTAACAAGTCAGCTGGGAACCAGTCCTGCATTGTGACAAATATTTAGCCTCTGTTTACTCTGTAAAAATAATGCAATAAATAATTATTTGCGGCAGAGACTGCGTTTTATGTGCTCCATCCATACCCTTGTTTGCTGAAATTGTCTGTGGGTCTTCTGGTGTGGCCTGACTGGAGAGTGAGCACGATTACACAGGTGAAGGTGACTGAACGAATCTGCTGAAAGTTACTCTGTAAAAAGACCAAGATCTGTACACTAAGGCCATAAACACACGTGTTTTCACACAGCAGTAACGACACGGTTTTTAAAAAAGCAGACCACTGCGTAAATACGCTAGACAAGTGTGCCATTGCCCAAGCTTGTAACCGCTTAGTGTATGTAAACCGCGGCGCAAACCCAGCCGTAAAATCGCATGTGTGTCCATACCCTAAGAACAAACCAAAGAGAATTTTTTAGAATTATGGATTTCTGATAAGCGCATGGGATCTTATGAACGGAAAGTATTGTATGTATAGTACATCTGTGATCTCTAGTTTCATGCCACTGACCTAAGAGACCAATTAATAGGATTACATTTGTTACACAGATACAGGGTTAAACTATTTATCATGTAGCTCTGCTCTGTACTTTGTACTATGAAATTGTTTATTCATGAATTGCAGAAGGCTGACTCATGGTTTTGCAATACTTTCATGTACTGGCCAATACACAGAATGCTGCATGCTGTGAAAATCAAAGAATATCACAGAGAAAGCATTGATTAAACATAATAATGTCAGAAGCCCTTATTAGTTGGACAAAGAGATACCACGACAACCCGTTTACTCAATTAGAACTATAAATATGTTATTTTTTTCATGAATGTTTATTTCACGATTTTTTTTTATTATTCTGAACGATTTATTATGCATGCTCTTTAGATAATGCTTGGTATAACAGAAAAATGATACACTATTGAGAACCAACAATAGGAGCACACACCGCTAGAAATCAGGTGCCTGGGTGCTATTTGATAATCATTGTAGAAGAAAACAGAGCATAACATTCATCATGTCTTTAAAAAGTTTAGTAAAATAGTTTGCTTGAACCCCAAATAAACTAAATAAACATTTTTTTCACTTTTTAAAGACCTGATGAGTGTTACGCTCTGCTATGCTCTCTCTCTCTCTCTCTCTCTCTCTCTCTCCCATTATCCAGAAAGATCCAAATTACGGAAAGGCTGTCTCCCATAGACTCTATTTTATTTAAAAAATTCTCAATTCTAAATTTTTAAAAGCAATTTCCTTTTTCACTGTAATAATAAAACAGTAGCTTGTACTTGATCCAGACTAAGATATAATAAATCCTTAATGAAAGAAAAAACAGCCTATTCGTTTTATTTAATGTTTATATGATTTTCTAGTAGACAAGGTATGAAGAGCCAAATTATGAAAATATACGTTATATGGAAAGCCCCAGGTCCCAGGCGTTCCGGATAACAGGTCCCATACCTGTACTTCCCTTTTATTCAGGAGCTTGTGACATTATTAGTAAAATGTACTTTTTTACCCAAGCTAAATGTAATAATTTATCCACCAACACACTTGTTCTACATACACTAATGCTGCATATTCCTCTCTACTGATTATAATCATATTAATATTTAACTGTACCGTCTAAAGCTTTCTTGGACTTTCCTGGTTCTATTTGTACCAGTTATAAACCATTTACCTTGAGGATACAGGTATATACAGAGATATATATATAAATATATATATATGTTCATTTAATGCTTAATAGTCTCAAGTGTAATTCCTCACTTATTTTGAAATATTTGTCTGTTTCTGCTTACCAAATTACACTGCATTACAGCTACTTACTTGCCTTACTTTTACTGCTAGCTGCTTGTAAAACTAGAAAATTACATAAATAGTAGGGTCACCAGATCATTTAAAAATTCAGGGACCATTCTAATAAATGCAGCTTGCTGGGCTGCCCTTAATTGCATTTAAATCCAGCCCCTCCAGGTGAATTTCCAAGATTTGTCTTCAGTTTTTACATGATCTGGTAACCTTATAAAAGAGAATATGCAACATACACTCCTGCAATCTATTTGTTTTTGTTATACAATGCTCCAATGCAACTGCACTGATTGAGGTTGTCTTCTCTTTACAATATCAAACTACCTTTCTCCAACCCTTTTCTTCTTGCTCTTTCCACTAGCTCTGGTTCCACTGATGATCTCCTCTTTAGCACACTTTCAGTTACAATGAGCTTTCATGGTTCTCTTCCTACATTTCAAAGTGGCCAATCTGTGTCACCTGTTGTGTGCTCTCTCCATCCTGCTAGCAGTACCAGACTATTAAGGAATTTCAAGGTTTAAATTTTGGCCCCCTAATTTTGCCCACTTTTGCCCATTTCCATATTCATGTTTTGGATTTTATTTGGTTTCTTGTTTTAGATGATACATGACTATCTGCCTTTCTGATACTGTATTTTAATATTTGATAAATCTGCCCCATAATTTGGTTATCCCACCTCACATAGTAATCTTTGACCTGTGTGGTCTTTTGGAAACATCAAATAAAATGTGCATCTGTATGAGACAGTTTAAATATCCATCTCCTTTTTTATTTTGCAGTTGCAGTTGGCCCTTGATAGGGTCACAATTTCAAGAAAGGTGATGGGCACCAAGATGGACATCCCTGTGCTACAGTAAGAATTATCAAAGTCATTTTTTGGTAACAAATTAGTAAAATATGTATATTTCAAAAAGTTTTCTGAAGTTCACTTTTAATAACTTTGGTAACAGCAATTATGCAATGTTATAAGCACTGTTATCCAGTAAAAAATGTTGATTACAATAATTTCTCAGGACACATTTAATTTAAACAGTGAAAATCTCCACTTTGCACCTGAGCATTATGCATTATGAATCTCAGATTCTCTAATTAGTTTTCCAAAGCATGCTTTGCAAATTGATTATTGTAATTACTTATTGGTTGTTCTTCTGAAATATGCTCAGTCAGGACTCCAGCTGGTAAAGAGAGCTGCTTTGGGGTTAATCATAACCACAAAACCCTATATTTCCAAATGTTCTATTGTTGTACTGGTCCATGGGTGGATGGGGAGTTGATTGCAATAGATTATCATTTAAACACATACAGTGTCTTTTTTTTAAAATATAGCTTCTGTATACACTTTCGTTTTGCAATCAGAAAAATGATACAGTGTACTTTATTTAAATCACTATTTGCTTAAAGCTTAAAAATAAAAAGAAATGTTGTCAAGTTGTATTTTTACGGTATTGAGAACATTGGGAATTCAAAGTATTTTGTATATTGTTTTTTTCCCATATCTTTGTTTCTAGATTGTAACACTGTAACCAGTTATTGCAAAGTCCTAGTCCTATTTTTTAAAGTATATTCTTTATTTTAGAGTTTCTCGGAACAGTATAACTAAAGGGAAATAAATCAAAGGCAGTTCCTTAAAGGGTTTGGTAGGAGGGTTGTATTGGGGCAGTATACATGTGGGCAGTTTAATGGGGAAAGATCTAAGATATGCATATGATTGGACTGACTACCAAAACATGAAAATCTTGATTATATCTGTGACTATAGCTTATCAATCTGCGGGATAGGATATTGGGTAGATTGGGTGGAAGGAAATTGTAAAAGTCATGGGCAAGGTTTCCCGACAACACTAGGGGATAACCAGCATTGCTACTATTAAAAATGACTGCTTAAAGGAATTATTCAGAATATATTGAAAAACTGGGCATATAGGCTGTAAAAAAAAGTTTTCCATATAGTTAGTTAGCCAAAAATGTAATGTATAAAGGCTGGAGTGACTGGATGCCTAACATAATAGCCAGAACACTACTTCCTGCTTTGCAGCTCTCTTGTTTTCCACAGATTACCAGGCAGTAACCAATCCAATGAATTGAGGGGGGGCACATGGGTCATAACTGTTTGCTTTTGAATCTGCGCTGAATTGTAAGGATCAATTACAAACTCACTGAACAGTTATGTCTCATGTGGTCCCCCTTCAAGTCGCTGACTAACTCAGAGTTAGAGAGCTGAAAAACAGGAAGTAGTGTTCTGGCTATTATGTTAGACATCCAGTCACTCCTGTCTTATAGATTACAGTTTTGGCTAATTATATTAGAAACATTTTTTATTTTACCCAGTTTTTATTTGTATGCTGAACTGTTCTTTTAAGTTCTTCTAAATGTTATGTATGAGGCATTGGGTTAGTTGTCAATGGCTTTAAAAAGTTTACTTACCGTAAATAGCTGTGGTTCCAAGATATTTTACCAGTAGATATACATACTGCTGCCCTTCAGGTTTGAATATATATTAAAATATAAAGTGCAGTGTCCTGTGTCTTATTCCAGGTATCTTAGAACTGGCCTCATAAAATTAAATACCAAATAGTTCAGTGAATACACCAGTAAAGCTCTGTTTTCCTGAAGCAATAAGATTCACATAAAACCTCATATCAGTGTTAAATTAAAGTAAAATGTAAAATAGTTGCATTGGAATGACATTTTGACCATGCACCCCGAAACGATGACAGATTGGTCTTAAAAGGGGTAGTTCTTGTTAAAATATTTTTCTTATTTTGCTGCAGATTGATTGTTCTTTCTCACTTACATCTGTATATGACTTGTCTTGCAGAGATAATCACATGCGCCAAGGAGAAAAGACCTTATCTATGAAATATTAGCATTCTTTGCATTAATAAAAAGGGATCTCTAAAGGAAACAAAGCCCTATTTTGGAGGTACTGTATTAATAGCAAAAGTAAACTGAATTGACAGGATTCTGTTACACTGATAAGGTAAAGACAAGCAGGCAGTTTTATTTAAAATAACGTTTATTTTGGCAACAGATTTCTTTATAGCATTTTTGCATTTTACGTAATACACAATGGAAGGTATTCAAATGGAAAACGAAAGCTGATGGATGTCTTTGGTTCATCCAACTGATGGCAATGAATTTTGTTATGATGCATAATAATCCATATATGGTATATATATATATATATATATATATATATATATATATATATATATATATATATGTTGTGATGGTTTCCCTTAAATAGGCTTAGCCTTGAAAAGGCCATAGGGAGTACATCAACATTTTCCACTTTTACAACAATTTCCGTTTTCTGAAGCATAACCATGACTTATTTCGGAACATGTGTTCAAGCAGTTAGTGTCCATATTAATCAAAAATATAGAACAGAGGGAATCTGATCCGGTAATTAATCTCACTCCTTAGAATCTCCTTTATACAATGCAACCATCTTTCATCTGTTCTTTAATATGCAAATATGAGGGACACTCTGACAGATAACATCTATTCCAGCCATACTTTTTACTGCTCGAACCTGTCTTCATTTCTAAAATGCCATCCAGGGGAAATGCTACTCCCATGGATGAAAAAAAGCCAGTAGCCTATTAAATTATTTTTCTAACTTAGCAGATAATAGTTTCTCTACATTTGCTGTCAATGAACATTGAATACATTGAATTCTGCTTTTAATTGGTGGAAAACCTGTCTTTCTTGTGAAATGTAATCCTACACAAAAAAGAAATTAGATTTAGTTATCGTTCTGTTGTCATTACTCAGAATCGTAGCAAAAGCGGACGCATACTTTTTCATTTTGTCGACACTTTAGCAAATAATGTCTAGAATGTGCTATTTCACTCAGAAAGTTTGCAAATTATATTAGCAGGGAAGAGGGTGAGAATGGATAACTATGTATTGCTCTCCTGAGTAGGAAGATAGCTCAAACACTAATCTCCTTGACATCTTTATTCACTAAAAAAAAAAGATTTAATTACAGCTGTTTCATACTAACCCAGCACAGGAATTGGAATACCTTCCAATGCAAGACGAGAACAATTATGTCAGATTTATTTTAAACATTAAGATCTTTTTCCCAGTATCATTTACTATCTTTTTTTTCTGTTATTACATCTGATTTCTGAATGATGCACACTCTGAAGAGGAAGATAAAACATAATGAAGGAGACAAAAATGACAGTTATATGACTATAACTGTTGCCATTCTTTTGATTTGCACAAAACTTTTATTTGGACTTGCAGAATTTGAACCTGTTAGCCTGGTGCAATTGTGGCACCTGTGTTTTGTTTATTGCTTTGAAGGGTCAGTTCACGCCTTGAATACAGTGGCGTAACTACCAGGGGTGCAGGGGGTGTGATCGCACCAGGGACTGCACTCCCTTGGGGCCTGCTGGAGCCTAGAAAATGAATATTGCTGGTGGCTGGGCAGGGGGAGATTTTACAGCGTAGGGGGGAGGGCAGGGGTGCCCGGGTGCCCATTATGTACCAGGACCCGTCGGTGAGTAGTTACACCAACGCTTGAATATAATCGAACAGATAGAACTTTATTTGGACAACAGATAAAAGATATACATATAGATATACACACATATACAGTATATATACACACAGTGCTAGTGTGCCACATAAAAAGTTGGCTGCCCCAATTTCTGTTCACTGCCAGAATGGCCTTAGCTCCTATTTTTTCACCTGCTTATGTAGGAAAGTGAAACTTGCCCTTTCCTACACTTGTAAAGCATTTATTTATATAGGGAACCACATAGTCAGAGTACAGGGAGTTAGTTAACCCTTTCCAGTCAGCCATCATTGTGAATGAGACTAGTGCAGCTGCCTGTGCTATTGCTAGGGAAGTAATCCCTGTAGGATAGATAGGACTCCAGCCCTGCAATGAGTGAGTTGCCAGCGTGTACACTGGATGTGCACTGTGGATTTCCCATCATCCTCAGTGACTCCAATGGATCTCCTCAGGATATCAGGAAGCCTTCTCCTACACTTGCATTTCAAGCTCAGTGTGGATTAAAGTTGCCAGACTGCATTCCTGCATTTTCTCTGCCTCACAGGATTTATTTAATTTTCATTACATCACTGAGAGTTTGTGAGACCTTTACTTCATACACCCCTTGGTGCATCAATCTGGTGTTGCAACATGTACCGCTGATCATATTACCTTGTGATTACTAATATACCCCAGGAGACCATATTGTGCACTCTCTATTCTTAAAGTGACAGTGGACATTTCATACAAGGGGTGATCATTATTATATTGCCTAACGTTCATTGTGTTATTGTTATTTCACTGCTCTTATTGCAATATACTAGATTACAGTTTCTACCTATTGTGTGGTTAAATTGAGTACTGTAATCACTGCTACTGCAGTTCCCAGTGGGTTGTATGCTCACCAATACCTGGTCCTAGTCCTGGGTGGAGGCATTTAACTTTTCCAAACCCCACAAATCTCCCACTTAGTGGAGGCTTGGGATCTATACTGTTAGTGCCACAGTGTGGCCATGGATATTTGTGAACAAGAAAGGGTTACATTCAAGTGCCCTCCTTCCATCATCCACCCCCCATTCCTTTCTCCTTTGGGGGGGATGTCTGGGTCGGCAGGCCCATGTGCCCCATGGCTTACTGGGTTTCCCTTCTGCATGGATGTCAAGAAAAACAATCCATATGAAAGAAGAATGACTTTTGTGGCATAATGATGTGATAAAATATTATTTATAAAGTTTGGCAGAACTTCAGAGTTTGAAATAAAGCTAGTAAACACAAACACACATTGTTATACAAGAAGTAAGTAAACTGTTTTCCCACCATACTTCATACATACTGTACATACATCATTTCTTAATGTAAGAAATCGTTTTAGACAAAGATACAAATGTTTTCTGCTGATGCGTGTAAACCTGTTCAACTAGTTAGTGGAAATACTTTCCTCTCTTAGAACATACTGTATGTTATAGTTTCTTAGATGTATAAAACCTATCCAAATAGTGTATACAGCTACAATTACAAACACAAAGAACCCCATGTTGTCTGGTTTAAATTTGTTTCTATGAAATCGTTATCACCTTGTCCAGGTTTTTTTTTTTTTGTTTAAGTTTTATTCTATAAGCAAAATATCTTGTTCATAAAATAATATCACATGCAGTAAACAGCTTTTGTTTGAGGAGGAGGAAGCCCTGTTTTATCCTTATTAATGTACCATATTTCTGATAAAGAGATTCATTTATTCTACTGTAGATAGAACAGAATAGAGTTGACAGAAGGTTTACAAAGAGCTTTATTGGTCTAGCTCCCCCAATAGCTTTGTTCTTGTATTTCATACAGTTTCATTTCATAATTAATCAGTTGTCTGGTTTATAAACAGCTCCAAGTATTAATTCTACTTTTTATTTTTATAAAAAACCTTTTGAATATTTCATAATAAATTGTTTAAATTATTTAAATAGAACTGGAATGCAAGAGTTTGCAAGGACTGGATAAGTGGGAGCAACTGCTTTGCTTTTAGAGGCAATACTCTGGGGAAGTTATCAGTGCTAAATCATTTTAACTGAGCTTTTTGGGAATAGTTGTTTACATTAAAACATAGTAATTGAACAGGAGGAGCTTTGTATTAGATAGTTAGACATTAAAGTGGCCTCTTGTATCTATCTATCTATCTATCTATCTATCTATCTATCTATCTATCTATCTATCATCTATTTATCTATCATCTATCTATCATCTATCTATATGCTGTATAATGTAGAGGATGTCACAATAATGGCACTTCCAGCTGCACATGACTAGGTGTGACTATCAGAGATCACTAACTTCACCAATCTCTCCCACACGCTAGACAAACACAAAAGCATCCCAAAGCCAAACCAATACCCACCAAATTCATACAAAGAACTTGCTGCCACTAATCTCAGGATTTGTGAGATCCCTTCATTTTTTAAACAACATACGTGTGATTTGACGGCCACGAAAGGGTTAATTAGCATACACACATACTAGCATTAGCTGATTTCTTAGATACTAAACATCAATACTGTGTGTCCTGCCCCTGTCCATATATTCCTATCTGGTAAACTGCCATACCTAGTCATGTTTGGGCTCCTTTGAAAGCAAATATTACATTGAACCCATAACTAGTTTTTTATACTGTTGGTACAACAAGAATGGATTCTGGGATGATATATATGTTTGAGTATATGTTATAGTGTGACCTCCACATCACCTATGAGGGGTCTTGATGTGAAATCCCCCCTCCTCCTTAGGCTTTCGCCCCTCCACATGGAACTGCTCTTATAAGTAAGTTATCAGCCTGGGCTTAGAGCAGGACATCACAGGTTGTGATTACTTTCCACATGGCTGATTCCAGACCTTACTGAGCAGAGGTCTGTAAACTATCTGTTATTGGTATGGATATTTTTTTTCATGATACCTTGACTTGTTTTATTAACTTTTACAGTCCTGTATCATGACTTTTACCCTGGTGGTCTAGTGGCCGGCAGGAACACCTGCCGCATGCTTCCTCACCCTCTGAGTGCCGGTTTTCCTATGGTATGCACGGCGCGCACTTCCGGGTTTTACGCACTGGCGTGATGATGTCATTGGGCGCGAAATTCGAATGTGATTAAAGGGATTTCGGATTCGAACTCGTTGCCTGTTGTTAGGTCTAACTTGTTTAGATCCTGGGCACTTGTGAATCCTGCTTGTTATACTGGTATTGACCCTTGCCTGTGTGCCTGACTATTCTGAACTCTGCAATCCTGACCCTAGCCTGAATCATTATTCCAAACTCTCCAATCTTGATCCTTGCCTGTCTGCCTTATTATTCTGAACTCTCCAATCCTGATCCTAGTCTGTCTGACCTTGGTTAAACTCTAGTTCCTCCTGAGTTGTGTGGCCTTCCTTCTAAAATCCTTGGTAAACAATCGTGCCCCTTTGTTTGTCCAGAACTATTGCTAGGCTCCTCTCTTATTAAGACCTGGCGGCATCCAATTTGCAGAGAGCTCCTCCCGGACTAAAAGACGGCTCCTACAGGCGGAAGTGGAGCCGAGACCAGGGAGCCTAGCACTTGTTTTGGATTTAGGGTGCCGATCGTGACAGACAGAGGTTAATAAAGGACTTTAATAGCCTTTTAAATTTTAGTAGGACATATACTATCTTTAGCAGATAATAGTAGTGGCTGATAGTCCTGATATGAAAATTAATTCTGTCATTCCGTCTACAAAATACTATACGTTAAGTTAAAGGTGAGCTACCCTTTTAAGGGTTTTAAAAGTGGTTGGGAGATTTTTAAAGCTACATCCTTTTCTGATTTCTATGTGTGTTCAAGGATCATGTGGGGAACAACTTCCTGTGATTGTCAGAAATACTGTGACAGCAGTTGTTCCTGTTCCTGTCTGTTGAAATTAGGAAGGCAAGGATAATATTTACAGTATGGCGTATCAGAAAATTCCCATACTGTAGATTCTATAGCTGTTCACGTTAATGGTGTATTTATAACAACTTATACTCCAAGAAACAGTTATACTGATATGGCTGAATTGTAGCCTACTGTTTAACTTAGATTGTCCACACCAGGTTTTTTTCTTGGTTACATGACAAATATCATAACAGAACACTCACTGTTAAGTTAAAGTGCTGAGCAAGAAGTTAGGGGCTTCTTTACATATCAGATTCATTGTCACCAACTATTGATGAGACGGCAAATCTTGAATGTCACATAAGGAAAAACAAAGAGATGCTTTGTCAGTCTGGCATTTAGTATTCTCCTTGGACTACACCAGGTTATCTCTCTTGTGCCTCCAGGGGACAGAGGAAGGGAAAACTGGAATCCTTAATTAAATTTGATGAGAGGAAGACTTATATTAGCAAGAAACATGTCAACATGACTGTACACTGTTACCTTACAAAAACACACAATAAGGGGCACATTTACTTTGCTCGAGTGAAGGAATAGAATAAAAAATAATTTGAATTTCGAATGTTTTTTTTGGCTACTTCGACCATCGAATGGGCTACTTCAACCTTCGACTACGACTTCGAATCGAACGATTCGAACTAAAAATCGTTCGACTATTTGACCATTCGATAGTGGAAGTACTGTCTCTTTAAAAAAACTTCGACCACCTACTTCGCTACCTAAAACCTACCGAGCTCCAATGTTAGCCTATGGGGAAGGTCCCCATAGGCTTTCCTAGCTTTTTTTGATCGAAGGAAAATCGTTCGATCGATGGATTAAAACCCTTCGGAACGATTTTTCCTTCGATCGCACGAACAAAGGAAATGCGGTAAATCCTTCGACTTCGATATTCGAAGTCGAAGATCGAGGGTTAACCCTCGATATTCGACCCTAAGTAAATGTGCCCCTGAATGTTATGAGTGGGAAAGGTTTCATGTTTTATTTGTTTCTCATTATTTCTTTTCAAAAATGTTTTTCCTATTTAGGCTTATTTTAGTACGTCTTTTGACAATTTAGGGTGTTTTTGCATGTTAGGGCGATCCAGATCACGATTCCATTCTTATGATTTGTCATATTGTTTCTGCAGATACAAGCTAGTTCACATAGGAAGACTAATATAAAATAAAGTACCTCGACCAGCCCTTTTATTGTAGAACTGAAATTTGCAAAAATGCATTCAAAGTTATGCGCGTATTGATGCTGTTCACAAAAAGTGCTTGCATATATAGGAAGCACTAATGCCTTAATTTTGCTAAAGTGCATGCACTGACATAGGAGAACCATGGAATTAGCACCACCTGAATGAGGCAGTAATTCCCCAGACAGGTTGTGTTGACTGACTAGCACCCAACGGATCACAAGCTAATGCTGTTATTAATGTTGCTTTTGAAGTGACACCATCAAGTAATAACGGCACATATTATGCATCCAGTGCAGCTGGAATTCTGGGAAAAATACAGAAAACTGTACTTAGCAGCATTTGTAAATGAGCCTTACAATATTTTAGGATAAAACAACCCCTTAATGTTTTAGTTTAAGAGAAATATGATGCTGGACACAAGTGCTACAGTACTAACCTAACTGAAAAAGCATTTATGTTTGGGGTCTTGCTGTCTTTGCATGTCTGAATGATGTGCAAACTGGGGGCATACCTTTGTGCTTCCCCTACACGTTTTGAATACAGCGCATGAACAAAGGCAACAATGTATTCATTGGGCACATGCAGATTTCTGCACTGCACATTTTGGATCGCAGAGAGTTGTGGAAATTCAAATAAGTGCAGGGCAGGGTTCAAGTGTGCAAAAACATAGCAGTTTGTACTTCTTTGTAAATAACCCCTAATATATACTGAGAAATCAATCAAAATAATTTACTGTATGCAGGTAAAGGTATTAGGTAAAAATGCAGGGTCCTTAAATAAATCTACACTTTACAAAAAATTTGAAAATACAGGAATAGGAAGGATCAATTATTGGGAAATCCATTATCCAGCTCTGAATTACGGGAAGCCCATGTAAAAAAATGATTTCCCTTTCCCTGTAATAATAAGTACATTGTACATGATCCTTAATAAGCTATAATTAATCCTTTTTGGAGGCAAAACAATCCTATTGGGTTTAATTAATGTTTAAATGATTTTTTTTGGCGGAAGACCCGAGCATTCTGGATAACCAGTGCCATACCTGTAAAATGTTTAATATTCTGACAATATACAAAAATGTCCACTTTCACGACTTTTCAATGGTTTCAACATTTGGCAACCAGTATTTCCTGCTACCTTGGCTTAGGAGAGAGGATTATTCTGTTTATCTTTTGCTACCAGAAAGCCCACAAGCCATTTTCCTTTCCCATCCTGAAGATAAAACGTTTTCCCCAGGGAGGGTATTTTATTTGTGCGATAGTTATATCCTATAGCCTATCAGGGGCATTAGGTGATGCAGCATGTTGGTAAAAAGGGCCCACCAGAAGCCAGTCTGAACTAGCAAATTTAGGAGAGACTCTGTAAGTAGCTAACAAGAAATAACAATAATAATTTTCCTTTTAGAATAAAGGATAAAAATGCTTTTTAACTCCCATGAAGAATCTACTGACATGTCAAAGGAAATCTTGTTTCAAAAATTTAAATAAATGCTTTTTCCAAAGTGCTCCTGTTCAGTTCAGCGATAAACAAATGAAAATATTATGAATTTCTCAACTGAGAACCACGGGTTTCTCTTATGTTAATAGAGAAGGAGAGCAATTCATTTATTGATTAATAGTAATCGCATTCTAATTGAAATGAGGTCAGCTTAAAAATAAGGTTAAAAGCCTTTTTCATGTCCGCATATTGATTTTAATAACACCATACATTACTACTGGCATGTTATCCATTGTAATTGCTAGAAAATGACAGTACTTGTGGTGAAAAGGCAGAAGCCTTTAAATTGCAAATTTAAGCCAATAGCTATGTGTTTAGGAACCTAATTAGTCTACCTTAACTTTCAGCTGTAAAAACCTGTGGTACATTGCCTTATGTGGCTTTAGCTTTGAAATGATTTGAAACTTATTGGATGAATCAATGTAATCTTATGCAATGGTGATTCAGACAGGGGAGCAATAGGGCACTGCCTACTTTATAAGGTCATACATTTCTTTTATGAGGAATTTCATGCTCTGTCACAAGATTTCTGCAAACTCATGTTCATTCTTCCAAATGAAAAGTCGCTGTATTCCTCCAAATAAATTTGGGGAGGGAGAATAACAGAAATAAATTTTATATAGTGTAGTATTTTTGAACACTTTCTCACTGACCCCCTTGGTGTCTTTAAAACAACCGTGCTTCGCAATTCACACTATATTGTGTCATCAAATATCACGTGCCAAACTTAAATTCAAACAAAAGTAAGGAAGAAAGTAGAAATAAAAATATATAAAACATTTTTTTGCGTTAAAGCGTAACCTGTGACCACGTGATTAGTACGTGCAGCCCTTACTGCTAATTTGTCACCTTGTGCACACACAATGGTTACGTAACTTTTAATGTGCTGAGTGTGAACACTGTAACCACAATTCTGGGACCGATCGTGCCAGTAGCACAAACAACTCACCAGACGTGAGTTTGAAAGATCAAAGATGCCGACTCCAGCCTCCGCTGGTTCCAACGATTTTGCTGAGGGATAAAAGAGGTTCATGTGCAGATGAACCTCTTTTATCTCTCAGCAAAATGGAGTCGGCATCTTTGATCTTTGATCTTTCAAACTCACGTCTGGTGAGTTGTTTGTGCTACTGGCACGATCGGTCCCAGAATTGTGGTTACAGTGTTCACACTCAGCACATTAAAAGTTACGTAACCATTGTGTGTGCACAAGGTGACAAATTAGCAGTAAGGGCTGCACGTACTAATCACGTGGTCACAGGTTACCCTTTAACGCAAAAATTTTTTTTATATATTTTTATTTCTACTTTCTTCCTTACTTTTGTTTGAATTTAAGTTTGGCACGTGATATTTGATGACACAATATAGTGTGAATTGCGAAGCACGGTTGTTTTAAAGACACCAAGGGGGTCAGTGAGAAAGTGTTCAAAAATACTACACTATATAAAATTTATTTCTGTTATTCTCCCTCCCCAAATTTATTTGGAGGAATACAGCGACTTTTCATTTGGAAGAATTTTCTAACAGGTGGAGGAGAACCTGAGTTGACGCTGGACTTTGGGAGTGATCTAAGCTTCCTCGGAATCGAACTATATTTGGACTTTGTTTACTAAACTCATGTTCATGTTTTAATCTTCCTTCAGAACAGAATATCTTTGCAGCCATAAATTCTGCTTATTTAGGGGCATCTTAAGGTTTGTCACTCCTATGGTGCAACTGTAGGGTAACAGTGAACTATACTAACTGGGGATGCAAAGAATCCATCATTTTTGTATTTGTTTAAATACCTTATCTTCCTCAAAAGTTAAATCAAAATGGCAAGCCAAATCCTAATGTAATAGATACACCACGCTCACCCGGGATTTACTTACTCACTCTGCAGTAGGGGTGCTGGTCATCCATCGTTCAGCAAGCCCGTTAGCAACAGCAACTTTATATTTATGGATCCACACACACAAGTTTTTCTGCAGTTGGGATAGCACCCCTTCTTTTTATTTGTTTACACCACCAATATCAATTTTTCGGGGGGTACAACCTCCCTTCATCAGGATATAATTCTAAATGTGAAAAAACACCTTTATAGGCATAACCCCGCCTCTTCACTCCATCACATGTGAACCTTATCTCCATTAACCCCTTATTGCCCATACAGTATTACCAATTAAAACCCCCAATATAATAGTGTATAAATAGTGAATAAATTATTTAAACGTCCCCCTGAGGAAGTGCAATTAACTGAAAATGATGCAAATGACCCCTCCTCTGGAACTCTCTCCCACGGTCTGTCCGACTTTCTCCCAACCTTTCTGCTTTCAAGAAATCTCTTAAAACGCACTTCTTTCGAGAAGCCTACCCTCGCTCTGCTCAACTACCAAACGCAACACCACATACAGTACCACATTTCTCACCCACTTAATTCGATCTTGCCCACTCCCACACCTTGTGTATTACTCCCTTCCCTTTAGACTGTAAACTCTTTTGCATAGGGCCTTCCTCACCTTTTGTACCTGTATTGATTGTGATGTATGTAACTCCATATGTTCTATGTATAGAATCCATGTGATTTAGTTGTATAATCACATTTACTTTACAGTGCTACGCAATATGTTGGCGCTATATAAATACATGTTAAGAATAATAATAAAATTTGATTTGCAGATCTTTAATTAACCAGTACGCTAGGCCGGCTATAAGATACATTGATACATAATGACACATATAGCAGTCATCCCTTACTAAAAAGCTGATATTCATGGATACTTTTAATTCTCTACTACTGCTCTACTACTGCATATAACCACGAAATATTATGAGTCAGGCACGTAACTATGAATCCTTTATCATTGTGTCAGCTCATCAGAATGTTTTAGGCTGCTTTGAACAGTCAAACTCAGGTCTGCGTTGTGAGGTTTTAGAGCTCATATTGCAGACCTAACCTCTAACACTCCATAATGTTGATTTGATTAGTGAATCAGCCCTACTCATTAGTTTTTTCCATGGGGCAGGCTTGGGTGTACAAGTAATGAGGGCACTCTGGGCGGATTGCATGGTTTTTGAATTATGGATTGGCACAGACCGACTCATGCATCGCTACCGGTAAGTAAGTCAGCCCCATCTGTCTCAGTAGTCTTGTTTGAAAGTTTCTAAAAAACAAAAACACATTTATATAGATGAATACAATTCTAAGCAATTTTCTTACATTCAGTGCTTTTAAAGATAATTGTAAATATAATTGCTATTGAAAGCTTTGACTATTCAAACCGTCTAGCAGAAGGCAGATCATTAACAGAAGAAGGATGCAAGGTATTGTAAGAAATGGAATCTTGACTGGAAGAGAACAGAATTCAGATTTTTCCAAGAGCCAGAACCAACAGTGCAGAAAGGGACAAATAAATACCACAATTACATTTGCAGATAACTGTAAAAACACTGAAAGATTTAATTAGGGTATATTGCAAACTTTTTTCTTAATTGGGCACAATTTTATAAAAAAAAATAATTCAACTGTAAGATTACAATGTAACTAATTATATGCATATTCAGCGGTGACATTGGAATCTAGGTAGATCTGAGTTATAACAAGGACAATTAATCATGTGTTTTATCATTTCACTTCAATACAGTTGACAGAGTGCACTTCAGGGCAGAATCCTATTTTAATATATACAATAATGAGAACTCTGCAGGTGCTATCATTTATATTAGTGAAGCAGGGACATATAGTTCTTTTTGACAAGTAACAGTACATTGAAATAATAACTTACAATGCATTGGCTGTTGAACATATATATGCATACATATGTACATTGCCATTTGCTGTGTACAGAACTTTAATGATACCCTGCCTGGGGACACGTTATTTATATTAAATGGATACTGTCATCAGTTAATAGTGCTGCTCCAGCAGAATTCTGCACTGAAATCCATTTCTCAAAAGAGCAAACAGATTTTTTTATATTCAATTTTAAAAATCTGACATGGGGCTAGACATATTGTCAATTCCCCAGCTGCCCCAAGTCATGTGACTTGTGTTCTGATAAACTTCAATCACTCTTTACTTCTGTACAAGTTGGAGTGATGTAACCCCCCTCCCTTTCCCCCCCAGCAGCCAAACAAAAGAACAATGGGAAGGTAACCAGATAACAGCTCCCTAACACAAGATAACAGCTGCCTGGTAGATCTACACAACACTCAATAGTAAAAACCCATGTCCAACTGAGACACATTCAGTTACATTGAGAAGGGAAAACAGCAGCCTGCCAGAAAGCATTTCTCTCCTAAAGTGCAGGCACAAGTCACATGACCAGGGCAGCTGGGAAATTGACAAAATGTCTAGCCCCGTGTCAGATTTCAAAATTGAATATAAAAAAATCTGTTTGCTCTTTTGAGAAATGGATTTCAGTGCAGACTTCTGCTGGAGCAGCACTATTAACTGATTCATTTTGAATTTTTTTTCCCCCCATGACAGTATCCCTTTAAACTAGAAGGCAAGGCTGTACAGTTTACACAACTGCAGCTGTTGAATACAACTCCCATCATTCCCCTAAAAAAGGTCTAATAAAAATACAACAGTTAGCCAGTGCTATATTTCGGTCTGGTGCCACCCTAGGCACTGGACATAAGGACATTCCCTTGTCTTCCTTCTGCGCTTGCATGTATGATGTCACTAACGTTCATGTGACATCACTAGGTCCACACAAATGACCACAGCACCCCTCACCCCTCCAGGTCTGATGCCGGATTTAGACAGCAAGGTCTGGCGGTGGCTGGAGAGATAGGTTATACTTTCTTAGAAAAAGAAATCACATTTTATATCAGCCCTGCCCTGCAGTTAGCTATGATTAGTCTGCTTCTAATGAAAGGAACGGTTTATAGGTACTTGTGCGTTACTGCACCGGGATGGTAAAAAGAGATAGGGGGCTGCCTAATTTCAGAATTCTGTGACTTAAGGGGATCTTCCATCATGTTAGAGATTTCATATATTGCGATAATTTATAAATTTAATATAACTTTTGAACTGCAGCTGCCGAAGGAGTCTCTCCAGCCTGAATTGGCAGTGTGTAAACAGGGTTGTCCTAAGCACTGGACTTCAGCCCACCACCTCAGTGCTCAATAATGGCATGCGAAGCCCACTATTTTAGGGAGGCATGCTATCAAGTTGCTTCCCATGCACTAATGAATATGCACATTAATCAAGGGGAAGCAGCGGGAAGGACAAGTGGTAGGGGGCCTAGGGCGCCCGCTATGTAAATCCGGCCCTGCATGTGACCAGGGCAAGTGATATTAGTACCAGTAATTGAATTCCTTCATGCAAGTATAACAAGTAACCATTTTCCAGCAAGTAAAGTATGTTCTTTGTCAATATCCCTTTTATAATGTGGGGATTCACCTTTACGTTAACTTTTAATATGTTGAAGAATGCCCAATTCTAAGCTGCTTTTCAAGTGGTCTTCATTATTTATTTTTTATAATTTTGAATTATGAATTATTTGCCTTCTTCTTCTGGCTCTTTCCAGCTTTCAAATGGGGGTCACTGACCCCATCTAAAAACAAATGCTCTGTAAGGCTACACATTTATTGTTATTGCTACTTTTTAATACTCGTCTTTCAATTCAGACCCTTTCCTATTCATATTCCAGTCTCTTATTCAAATCAATGCATGGTTGCTAGGGTAATTTAAACCATAGCAACCAGATTGCTGAAATCAGAAAATGACGAGCTGCTGAATAAAAAGCTAAACAACTCAAAAACCACAAATAATAAAAAATGAAAACAAATTGCAAATTGTCTCACAATATCACTCTCTGCATCATACTAAAAGTTAATTCAAAGGTGAACAACCCCTTTAAGGGTCGAATTGGAAATTCACATTTTTTTTTTTTTTTTTTGGTCAATACTCTCAAATTTGAATTCTTAATTAAACACATTTTAATTCAAATTTTGAGATTTATCATACTCTGGCCCATTAAGAACTTGAATTCTACTATTCGCCACCTAAAACCTGCCGAATTACCGTATAAGTCAATGGGAGCGGGTCAGGGATCAATTATGGTGATGTTTGTAGCCTTCCTGACATTTGATTTTTTTTTTGGAGAAAAAAACTCAAATTGAGTTTAGTCAAATCGAGTTTTATGTAATTTGAATTAGATTCGATTCGAGTTTTTGGGTCGTTTAAATTTGTTCGGGTTTAAAAAATAGGATTTTATTAATACATTTTGACTAGTCGCATTTATGGGAGTAAAAAAACATGAATTCGAAATTCAACCCTTGATAAATGTGCCTAATCGTGTCAGAGTTCATATAAAATGTATATTTGTAGCATCGTCACAAAATGAAAGACAATAGCACGCAGCTTTTCTTCTAAATGTAGCAGAAAGATTGTTTATAAATCCCCATTTCATGCATCCCTGCAGCTCTCCTGTAGAAGTGGCAATTTACGATGTGAGATAAAGTTATGAAATGGCTTAGAAATCTTATTTTATCCAGTCTGTAACTTTCTGACCCGTCGCTTTTTTGTATCATAGCGTAAGGCCCAGGCACTGACATGTGAGTTAAAGAGATCACTGACACTGAATGGGCAAAAAATAACCCTAACCAGCAATTTCATCAGTATGAACCCAAAGAAGATCAATTTATTTTTAAGCCTTCCTGAGCTCAAAGGAACCGACATTCTGTCGCCTTAAATTAAAGAGCCTGGCGCACATTCATATTGTTTATTGCAATCTCCTGAATGCACAAATGATTTAAAAACTATTTACAACTTGGAAATCCTTGAAGGGACGTGTCAGGCTTCACTGAAATATATTTTACAATAAACAATTCCATTTTTTTATAGTTCATTTACAACTGACTTCCAGTACTGCTGAAAATATCGAGCATCATATATGACTCGCTTACCTTTTTTTCTGCTGCCAAAATATTTTAATGTTTAAAACTTCTTATTACGCAACATATTTTAGGTTTATAAAGATTAAATCACAATAATGAGCTTTATAGTTTTCTGGAGCATTGTCTCCCCTTAGTAAAATAGTTTTCTGCAATATTTATGATTCCTGCATTTGTTTGTGGTTTGGCAGTTAAAATTTCCAGGGAAATTTGAATAGTGACTGCATTTTTATTTTGTGGTTTCTTTTAATCGACAATCGAATGGAACAGTTATAATATTATACAGGAAAATACATTATATTGACTCAGTGTTCTGTCTCTGAGAATAAAATGTTTTACTCGTCCTAAATGTAAAGCTAGGCTTCTATTTTTCATGCTAATGTTTGTATAACCTCAGTAGATGACACAGCACTAATCAATAATATTGCTGCAGGAGTATTTTATCCAATATTTATTTATCATAGGAACTGGTGAATATTGCTGCAGGAGTATGCTATCCAATACTTATTGGATGAAGCTCCCCTGTTGAACCAATGAAGCTACGGAGCTCACTGTGATCACAAACTTCCTTCATTCTCTGCCTGAGTTTGGACTAGTTCTACTAGTTCTACTAGTTCTGTGATGCTTTCCTGTTAATTCTGATGTTCGAGCTGTAACTGTTGAGCTGTACAAATTTCCTAGCTGCTGACATTATAAGTTGTTTTCTAACTTTATTCATTCTGCCTTGCCTTACTTATAAGCCTGACTGACTTATCTCTCCCTATCCACTACCTCGGTTCTGGCTACATTACAGGCCTTTTTTAGAGCTTCCTTATGTCATCTTCTGCTTCTGGCACCATCAGTAGCCTTAGATGACACATCTGATAGATCGATAGATCGATAGATGATAGATAGATCGATAGACAGATAGATAGATTGATCGATCGACAGATAGATCAATAGATAGATGATAGATAGATGATTGATAGATAGATAGATAGATGATAGATAGATGATAGATAGATAGATGATAGATAGATAGATAGATATACTGGCCCTGCCAAAACTGAACTACCTTGTGTAATAAAACTATTTCATTCACCAAATCCTTAAAGTGCTTCAATCTGATGTCAATGATGCTACCAAGGTAATGGTACTTGCTCAGCAACTGTTTATTGGAGATACAGCTAGCCTAGTCATATAACTATCTTAAAGGACATATAAAGCCTACATTTCTTACCATGTTTATAAGTTGGGCATATCTTCCCCACCCAAGCCACATTATTTGTACTGCATATACCCCTCCATTTGCCAGCGTCATCACATTTTACTAAAACAAATAGCAGTTTTCACCCGGTGGCCATTTTTCCTCTGACACATCATCAGTAACACTGACATCTGCAAACAGGACATGTATGTTGTAAAGTTCATGCAATGCAGAATGCAGTTTACACAGGCACAACATACTTTGATAAAAAGTCCTGCTGGGGTTGATCACTGTAATGATTAAACTGAGCTCAGGATCAGATCAGACAGCTATGGGAACCAGCAATGCTATCTCTTCATTGGCTGTTAGACTGTGGAGTGTGTTTAGTAACCTGAACTGAGTAGAACTGAGCATGCTCGTTAGCCAACAACCAAAGTTAATTCCTGACAGAGGGGGCAGATTAGGTTAGAGGAGGAGAAGAGTTTCTAAGTGCTGCAGCCTTATTATTAACCTTTTAACAACCAGAGTGGCAGGTATCTAAAGATTTCAAAGACGCTGTTCACTGATTACATTTTTGTGGAGGGGATTTACATGTCCTTTAAAGGGGTTGTTCAACTTTGAGTTAACTTTTAGTATGATGTGTATGATGTGAGTCAGGCCTGTATTTCGGGCTTAGGCACCCCTAGGCTGCTCGGTCCTAAGGCCTGGGCCTTTGTGGCATCGCCACGAATCCAAGCCTGTAGAGAGTGATATTCTGAAACTATTTGCAATTGGTTTTCATTGTTTATTATTTGTAGCTTTTGAGTTACAGTAGAACCCCCATTTTACATACCCTGACTTTAAGTTTTCCCTCATTTTGTGGTCCCACGTATATATTATATAAGTAGCAATAACAATAAATCTGTAGCCTTACAGAGCATTTGTTTTTAGATGTGGTTAGTGACCCCCTTTTGAAAGCTGGAAAAAGTAAGAAGAAGGCAAATAATTCAAAAACTATAGAACAATCAAAAATGAAGACCAATTGAAAAGTTGCTCAGAATTAGCCATTCTATAAAATACTAAAAGTTAACTTAAAGGCATATATATAAGCATGACAATAATGATGATATAGAGAGCTGATGGCTTTCATGAGTGGCATAGTATTTCATTTAGGGAATTTAGTGAAATAGTATTTTTAAAAAATGGTTTATATGTAATCAAGCTTGGTTTTGGCAAATATTAATAGGTGAGAATTTGTACCTTAAAGATAATGAGGGGTCCATGAGGGCTGGGAGCATGTGTTGTACTGTGTTAGCCATAGATCAAAACCAAAAAATATAATGATACATTTTATTATAAAACATGAGCATTCAGCACTACTTAGGTCCATTCTTCAGGCATGGTTTATACAGCAACGGGAAAAACTCATGAAATATGGAAGTCCTCCATGACTTATATTCTTATATTTTACAATAGGGGGTACTTTATTCCTTATATATTTAATTAAATAGCACAAACATGTTACACAGCACTATATAGGTATTGATTCAGAATGTTCAGAACCTGGGTTTCCGTATGCGAGTCATTCTGTAATTTGGATCTTCATACCATAAGAGTACTAAAAATTATTAGAAATGTCATTAACCCCAGTAGGATCGTTTTACTTCCAATAAAGATTCATTATATTTTAGTTGGGATCAAGTACAATGTACTGTTTTATTATTACAAAGAAATCAATTATTCAACTAAAATGGTCTCTATGGGAGATGGACTTTCCATCATTTCGAGCTCTCTGGGTAATGAGTTTCTGGATAACAAATCCCATACCTGTAGAGAGAGCCTGCATTCCACATTCTCTCTTGCATTCATACAACACTCACAAGGGTACATTTTAGTGGAGTCAATCAATCTACAGTACCTTTTTAAAGTGCATCTTCACTTGGTTTTAAGGGAAAACATAACAGAAAGGGCAACATTTCCTTCAAGGTTTATAACCCATGTATAGGTTTTTAGACATGGAGCAAACTCTGCAACAGTTATTGAATTTTCAGCCTTGGCTGATGAAAGGTATAAACTGAAGGGGTAGGTTAATTAGTCTACATTTTAGTGGCTTTGCTTTTGAGGTAAGTAAATAGCAAACCTGCCAACTGTCCCATTTTCTTTTGGACAGTTCCGATTTTGACAGTTCAACCCATAGTCGGGGGTTTCTTACTGAAACTCTTTGATCTTTGATCTCCTGCACAGACTAGAGAAAAAGATACAAAGTTTCTGAAAACTTAATTAAAATAAGAGGCTTTTTGGCAGACAGCCCAGAACACTCAGCAGCTGCACTGAGATACTTTTGAAAAAATTTAAGATAAGCAAAGAAACAATTGTAACTATTTAAGATAAGCAGATCTCTTTGGAGAACTGAGACTACAATTCGAAGGGCAATTCACTTTCATTAGCAAAACCAGTGTCGTACTGGCCCGGCAGGACTCTGGGAAAAAACCCAGTGGCCCCAGCCCTCGCGGGCCCCACCGGCCCAGATCCATTCCACAGAGTGAGACCTCCTCCCCCTCTGCCTGGTTGCCTGGCTCTGCCTCTTGCCCCGCCCACTCCACCCACTTGCCCTGCCCACAAACAGGTCTCCCTGTAGTTATTCACTGCCAGGGGGGGCGGGAGAGGCCAGAGGTGAGTTTGCTGGGAAGGGCGCCTGTGACTGGGGAGGGGGGCTCTTGGGGGGCCCTGATGTGGCAGCCCCGGTGGGCCCTGACCCCCCCAGTCTGACCCTGAGCAAAACTGTTATAACACATAAAACATTGCACTTAAACTCCCAGATATGTGTTCAAACTTTTTCTTGAAGTGCATACTTATATGGAAAGCTGCGTAGAAATGCTGCAGAAGGCCGTAATGTTGGGACCCACTGCTGATTTATAATACATTCTGGCAGCATTCACTTCTTAGCACTCAGCTGGTGTACACTGTCAATGCAGTGCAAAGTATCATGCAGTGCAACTCGATTTATCAGTGTTATGAATAATGCCACTATATTGCCACGATATTGCCCATGTTAATAAAAACCGTCAATGTGCAGGTTAATAAAACTATAACTACATAGTGAAGACGGTATTCAGAACTAATTAAATAGCTGGAAGCACAATAGTATCTAAAACAACCTAAGCATATAATTAAAATACAAGGACCATTGTGGATTTTCTAATGATTTATAAATAACGATTCATTCATTATGATCTGAATGTTCATCTTAAATAACCAAGCAGTACGAGCAGGCAGCCTATTTTCTGATTCTTATACAGAATATGACATGAATAAGAATAACAATGCTTAATTAAAGAAAATATTGTAAAATTGCTGTTCTTTTTTGAGATTTGTAAAAACAACTATGGCACATGCAAAATCTGCTGCAATTCACACAGCATGTAGACTTTTCCTGCAGCTTTTTTCTTTAGCGTAGTTATTGTTTGAAGACCTGTTAATAAGAAAGCTCAGAAATATGGCAATGCCATGTCTATTATTGACAGATGTATCCTTTTATTAGTAGTAATTCTAAAATATGCGATTTTAGCATGAGTTTGTTTTTTTAGAAAATAAAAAGCTTGTCTGGTTTTCTGTGGCAATGATCCAGGACTTAAAACTTGTCACAGGGGGTCACCATCTTGGAAAGTGTCTGTGACACTCACATGCTCAGTGGGCTCTGAGCAGCTGTTGAGAAGCTAAGCTTAGGGGTCATCACTAATTATCCAGCAGAAAATAAGGTTGGTCTGTAATATAAGATGATGCTACAGGGCTGATTATTAAATTCTGATGCTAATTGCACTGGTTTCTGTGCTGTCATGTAGTAATTATCTGTATTAATTACTAATCCGCCTTATATTGTGACATTAATATTCTATTTGTACTGTATATTGTGAGTGACAGCAGCACAGAGCAGTGAATCAGCAGAAACGAAGATGGGGAGCTACTGGGGCATCTTTGGAGGCACAGATCTTTACTGTTAAATGGCTGTGATTGCCTTGGGCTGGTACAGAAACCCAAAACATAATGTACAACATTTCTAGCCTAAATCTTTAGTTAAACTTTTGTTCTACTAAAAAAACATTTTAACATTAAATACACCCAATTAACTTGTTTTGCTTCCTATAATGATGAATTATATCTTATTTGAGATCAAGTACAAGATACTGTTTTATTATTAAAGACAAAACGGTGATCATTTTTAAACATTTTAATTATTTGGATACAGTGGAGCTTATGGGAGACAGCCTTTCCGTAATTCGGTGCTTTCTGGATAATGAGTTACTGGATAAAGGATCCCATACCTGTATTAATAATAACAGATTCCATAGGTGTACTTCATAGATGAGTTATGTTATGTATAGTTGCGTTGGAAATATCCACCATCTTTTCAGCATCAAAAAATGTTTCAGCATGAAAATTAAATGTTTTTATTTGTTGATTTGCTTTCCTTGCAACCCAGAAACTAAATAGATCCAACCCGTACTTCAAATGATTCATGTGCTTATTTTTCTCTAAATAAACCTGGTGTGCAGGAGAGTTCAATCCAGTCCTCCTTCGGGCCAAAGCACTTTGCTTTAAAAAGTTGCTGCATGTGTTTAGCCTACTAGATATGATGGCTTTTGTAATAAGACTGTAGAAAAGGTTACTTTCTGTCATTTCTCAAATGCAGATAAATGTTCTTTAACGAAAGCTGGACCGTGGAACAGTGGACAGCTATTCCAGGTGCAAATTAACATTTTAGCAGGTTGTTTGCAGTGATTTATGACTCGTTTTACAGATCTGACCATTTGTCTGCAATTCTATTATCATTACTATTGCAGTTCCTTCATGAAGTATCAGCATCTTGTACAACAATGTGCTTTACATTGGGAGAAAAGTGTGACATAAACAAACCAGATATAATAAATGCAACAAGCAAACAGTAGGACTCATTTACAAAATGGGGATAGGTGCAAAGTGCAAAAATTGTTCAAAATGAAATAATTTCCACTTTGCAACCAGCCTATATGATTGTACCGTGAAACACAACTCTTCTAGCTCCTAGTATGTTGTGGACGAGTTGTGTTTCACACTGTATGCATAGCTGCTGTATTGTATACAGTACAGGTATGGGATTAGTTATCTGGAAACCCATTATCCATAAAGCTCCAAATTATTGAATGGCCGTCTCCCTTAGACTCCATTTTATCCAAATAATCCAAATTTTAAAAAAAAAGATTTCTTTTTTTTCTGTAATAATAAAACATTACTTGATCAGAAATAAGATATAATTAATGCGTATTTGACGCAAAACAATCCTATTGGATTCAATTAATTTTTAAATGTTTTTTTAGTAGACTCAGGGGCGCTCCGCCAATGAGGAGAGTTGAGACACTTGCAAAAATGCCGCTCCTGGTAACTTTAAGACCCGAATTTCCGGTTTTGCGCTCTCTTCACTAGAGACGTGGACAGCCCCGTCCGACGATGAAAAGGTGAGTGCCGTGGAGACGGGGGATGGGCGGTAAAACGAAGGCCGTCTCGGGTGGCAAAATGGGCAGGATCACCCCTGAAGCTGGCCATAGACACAAAGATCCGATCGAATTGAGGATTCGTACGATTTTCGGACCGTGTGTGGAGAGTCCCGACATTTTTCGAACGATCGAATCTTTGCATCTATGGCCAGCTTTAAGGTATGAAGATCCAAATTACAGATAAGAGTATTGACAAGTTGTTGACGAGAGTGAAGGAAGCCAGAAAGCTGAACTCTTTAACAGGAAAGGGTCCTGTGAGTACAGGGGTGAGCCAAACTATACTGTTTTGTTGTGCTGGTCGTCCACAAGGGGCCCAGTCTAGTCGTGGACTGCTTCAAAGTGTGAAGTTAGTGCCCAGTGGGCAAGGTTTTTATTTTATGATTTATGTTTGTTTGCTACAATGTTCACCCCTGTGCAAAATTGACTTTTGTTTAAAAGTGGGAAAATAAACCCGTGTTTTCCTTGAAGAAGCCTATGTGCCCACCATTGACTAATCCCCCCCAAAAGTTACATGTGCAAGTGCCAGTTTGCCGCAATAGTCAGGAACCAAGCTTCATCTAGTTAAACATTACATATAGTAGGGTAACTGCATAGTTCATTTAGGTTGAAAAATTACAACAGCCAGTCAAGTTCAAACCCTCCGAATGATCCCCCAGTGCCCATATATACATACATAATGTAAATATATAACTGTAGATGTTGTGATTGCTGCAGCCCTAAATATTATTCTTATCCAGGAAGTTATACAAGCCCACATAAAGGAATGGATTGCAGGTGTCTGTCAATAAAGCGATACTGACACGTTCCTATAAAAATCATAGGAAAGTGTCAGTATGAAGTAAATGCTGCACACGGAATAGTTCCCCGCAAAGCCGCTCAGCCCTGCCAACCTGTGTGTAGCAGACCAACTCACACAGCTCACTGATCTTCTGCATTGCTTCAGTGATGCTGGGCTGGGGCGGAGCGATCTTTCCATAGGCTGAAGTCCTGTTTTGATTCAGCCTATGAACGTTCAGCCGGGCCCTACGTCTCCTGTATCTGTACCGTACTGACTGATTGTTGCCGACCCGGCCTGGCTTTTGACTACGTTCCTTTTTTCCCATTCTACTACCACACGCCTGGTTCCCTAGCTTGCTCAGAACTCTTTCCTTGGTTCTCCCACAATAATACCTGGCTGCATCTGCATAGCAGAGTGCTCCACCCAAGGCCAAAGGCGGCTGCTAAAGGCAGAAGAGTGGGTCGAGACTGTAACCTTGGACTTAGTTCTGGGTTTGGGATACCCCGCATTACAGTACTTTTGTTCTGTGTAGTAAAAGAAATACAATATATGAAATAATTGTATAATTTATATATAATATTATATAATATATCTAATATGTATATACCATATAACTTGCCTCTATGAATCACACCAGTGATCCCCAACCAGTAGCTCTCCAACCCCTTGGATGTTGCTCCCAGTGTCCTCAAAGCAGGAGCTTATTTTTGAATTCTAGGCTTGGAGGCAAGTTTTGGTTGTATAAAACCAGGTGCACTGCCAAACAGAGCCTCAATGTAGGTTGACAATCCACATAGGGGCTAACAAAATGGGCAATCACAGCACTTACTTGGCACCCCAAGAACATTTTTCATGCTAGTGTTGCTCCCCAACTCCTTTTACTTCTGATTGTTGCTCATGGTTTCAAAAGGTTGGGGATCCCTGAATCACACTAACTTTTTCCTATGTATTCTCAAGGTCATTTTAATTTTTCTAGGAAATTGTAATTATGTTTTTAGATCTGTATACGCTCCCCTTTGTTGGACTAATTAGAAAGTGTATTGTTAAAAATAAGTTTACCTTAAATACAGTCTTTGTTTCTCATACAGTGTTAAGACACATGGGTGTTTGCATCATTAACTAATACACTGAGATTTTATTCTGCTTGTTGCATAACCCAGACTGCTTAATGCAGAGAATACTTCATAATTATCCTGTTTAATATGCACAACAGCTCATCCTGGAATCTAGATTTGAGCTGTTAAAACTAAGCAATTTAGGGCTGTTTCTTCCAAGATAACATAATCAGAGTGCAATATTCTGTTTTGACTGCTAATGTAATCATGATGTGTGAACAGTTCTGCAAGATTATAGTTACATGGTTGGCTGCCTAATAGCAAGTTGATGACACATGCAATTTCTGTTTGTCATTGGAAAAGCACGATTGTACGTAGGGTTTATGACAGCTGTTATGTCATTGAGGATGATTTTTACAAAGTGCTAAAACATCATTAAAACACATAAGGGTAATATGTACAATACTGGGCTGGTGAAAGTTTTGCCTGTGAAGTGCTGCTAAAAAGAATGGAATCAATTTCATTTAGTAGGGATTGTAAGAAAGTAACACTAACCCAAACATTATTTTCTCTTTTAGCATTTGCTGCAGGGTAGAAAGGTATAATTTTAGGTTTAACTTGCAATTACATTCTTATTTCTATAAAAAAGGAATTTAACTAAGAAAA
This sequence comes from Xenopus laevis, assembly GCF_017654675.1. NCBI lineage: Eukaryota > Metazoa > Chordata > Amphibia > Anura > Pipidae > Xenopus > Xenopus laevis. Next base: position 94,547,040 of record NC_054379.1, read on the forward strand.
TAAGTTGTAACACAAATGTTTTCTTGCTTTGTTTCATTTGATGGGTAAAATCAGATTTTTTCCTTTACTCATTGCCTGCAGTTTTATAGTGATGTCAGAAAAAAGTGCATCAGATACGTCTGGAACTTTCCACAGGTTGCTTCAGAAACAGAGAAAATAGACAGATTAATGATTTAGCTTGTTTATAATAGTCATTGCAGCATCTGAGTTAAAAAGTAATAAAGAAAGCAGGGTGCACAAACGAAACAAAAAAAAAAAAGAAACAACTTCCCAATCACTATCTACGCCACTGGGAATCCTTGTTTTCAGATTAGAAATCTAGAAAACTTCTCTTTGATCTATAAATCTCTGAAAGGAATCCCCTGTGGGTCTCACCTTAACTGCTTCAATTGCTTGGAACCTTTAGACTTGAGCAGTGGTCTCAATTTTTTTTTCTGAAGCTGCGAAAAAGACCCAAAGCCACAAAAGAAGCCGAAGCTGAAGCCCCGTAGCCGTGAAAAGACTCAAAGCCACGAAAGGAGACTAAGGTAAGTTCCACAGAACAACAATGTGTATATGAAACCCCTGGCCACCAATGTATTGTTTTAACACTATATAGGCCCCTGGCCACTAATGTTTTTTTTTAAATATTCTATAGGGCCCCTGACCACCAATGTTTTCTTTTAACTTGAAAGGGAGGGGCCATGACCACCAATGGTTTTTTAAAAACTTTTATGGGGGCCCTGACGTCAATGTTTTTTTTATTTATAGAGGGGCCATGGCCACCAATGATTATTTTTTAACTTGTAGGGGGACCCTGAACACCAATGTTTTTTAAAAACTTTTATGGGGGGCCCTGGCGCCAATTTTTTTAACATATAAAAAAACATGGACCACCAGGATTTTTTTTAAAAACTTTTATGTGGGACCCTGGCCACCAATACATTTTTTAACTTATAATTGACCACCAATGGCTTTTTATAACGTGTGTGTGTGTTTGGGAGGAGGGGTTTACCATTTTTAGCTCTCTCTGTGTGGACTTTTTACTGTGGTGGGATCTGGGGTGGGGCTTTGGGGCTGGGGTGGGTGGGGACCATGGAACCCAGAAAATGTTGTTGTACAGGGCCCCATGATTTCTGATGGCGGTCCTGGACAAGTATAATATCCAAGGCTATTGTGATACTAAACTCTACAATTAGCATAGATACTGGTATACTGTATATAGTTTATTAATGTGAGTGTATGAAGGGGCTGGTATGAGTATATGGATATATGCACACTGGAGTTCGTTTGGAGGGGTTCAGTTTGATGGACTAATGGTTTGAACTATAGAACAAATAGCAAGTACTAGATAAGATTTAGCAGACGGTTCTAACAATACAGAGGAATAATACTATTCAGCTTTCACCTGATATGACCAAACTATCTTTTATTCTACAATTCTTTTCATTTACATAATATTATTTTGTTCTCCATTTTTCTACTGAATTGAAAGAATTACTTACCCCTGAAATCTTTTTTTTTTTCATCTGCACTCCAGCAGCTTAAAGCCAGGTATTTAGAATTAGAATCAATATGTTCAGCATGGAACAATAGGAAACCTTGCTTGTTCGATTGCAGAACTACTCCTAAAACTCAATTCAGATATTGGCAAGATCACATTACTAATTGCCTGTCTATGGGAAAATTGATTCCTTAATAAAAGAAGAACTAGTCCTAATAGTATAGGTTGAATAAAAAAAGCCATGTGTGGATTATGCTGAGGTTGAAAAGAGTATTATTATAGTTTATATGGTCTCTGCATTTACTTTTTTCAGCTCATAGCTCACCATCCAATTGAATTGTAATCCCTAGTGATTATTAGCGAGACCTTACTAACAGGTTTGTGCTCAGCACTCCAGGTTCAGCTGACAAGCTGGATTCTCCAATACAAACTGCAATTTCATTATTTTGATTCTGCCCTTAGAAGCTGCAGTTCAGTTGATGATAATGAAACAACTTTAAACTGGCTGTAAATCAACATACTGTATATATAAATGGGCACTGGTCCATTGAAAGCAACTGTTGTTTGCAAAATGTTCTTCTAAATACGTCAACAGAAGCCATAAACCAGTATTTGGCTAAAAGAAAGGACAGACATGGTCTACTACTCTTCCATTTTTCCTTTGTGGAAACTAAGCTAAATGAACTGTTCCTGTGACATTCCATGTTTCATTTAGAACTTTGATCAATCTATTGAAAATTACCGGTGCATGTTCATTTCCTAAATGAACCTTTCAGAATGACCGGCCTGCTGTCGTTTTACAGGTTAATCATTATAGACGACAGTTTTGTGGGCAGTAAGACTTTTAAGAATTTTAAAGGCAATTTTAAATGTAAAAAAACAGGCTTCGTCTACAGTACACTGTATAAAGTAATTACTTATACGCTGCACAAAATGAGAAGAGAAAATGAATTTATTATAATGTACAAGACAATAATATTAATCGCCTCTTCTGTAGATTAATAAAAGTAGATTAACTCATAAGTTATCCCTGTGTTACCTTATCCCCTGAAACCATATCTCTGCTCACTCACTGGCATATAAATGTAACTGGCATAAATGGAAAGGATTTACCATTTACATTATGATCAACCTAAACTTCTGGAAAGTTTCCACTATTAAAATCAAGCCTTTTCCAGATGGCTCAGAGAAGTTTTATATTTTATAGGTCGATGATTTCTTAAGAGCTGAATTATTTAGTATTTACATTCCATTTATTTTAACGTATAAATTTGTAACTTATTATGCATGGGGCAAAAATTGCATTTTGTGCCCTGCCCTTGACATAAAACAATTGCTGTCAAAATGGAAAGTGGAGATCTATGTTCCCCGTGATGAATTGCCTGCATTTGGCAGCACTGTACTCATAAGGGGTGAACAGAGAGAGGTATGTATGCACTTTTGTCTGGGGCCTTTGTAAATCAACTTCATTAGGATCTATTAAGAATCTTATAGAGAAATGTAATGTAAAGGCATAAAGGCACCTCATCTAGTAACCCATGCTTACCAATAAGATGTCTGCTTTCAATCAGGTGACCAGAAAATGCTACCTGCTAAATGGCTGCTGGATTATTAGACCTATAGCTTTTGTAAATATGCAAGTATTTTGACCCATCTACTAGAGAAAAAAAGTTTGCCCACATTTTTCACCAGTATGCAATGTATGTAATTAAACTTCTTACTGAAAAAGATTTAGGTTCTAGAAAAATGTACCGTGTGCAGTTAATATTGGCAATGTAGTAGCTTTACTTTGCAAAATGCAAATTTATCTTCTTGTGTATGCAAATTAGTATCTATTTATGACCTTTTTCTTACATTACTCCAATAAACTTGCCCTGTATGGATAATTAATGTTCCTGCATGTGTTTCTTGACATGCCATGTAGATGTCTTTGAATGTCTAAATATAGAATTACATTAAATTAACTTTGAGTATAAGATGAACTTTTACAAACATGAATGCAAATATTCAACATTTTGTGCTTTTTTTTTTTACCCTTGACGCATATCCTGGGGATAACTTTTCTTTTCCTTTTAGGTTTAGGATTAGTGCGTAATTTTGCTTGTTAAACGGGATATGTAATTTTACATACATTTAAATAAATAATTTCTCAGAATTATAGATACAAGTACTACAAACACATTATTTTATATGCTTTTATACACAACTGATTTTGAAAGCACCATATACCCGTGAGCACCCCAATACCAAATATATTTAATCTTAATGAGATTGCTGACTTGTAAAGATGAAAAAACCAACAGAAGTACAAAAGAGGATTTACAAATTACTGCCCCAGAAATAAGCACACTTCAAGGCAAAACCAAATTATAAATGGGCAAATATACTCCCCACACCCTATATTTTTTTTAAAGTAAATAATACAGAATTGAAAACACTGCAGCATAATCATTACTAAAAATGATCTTTCACTAGGTTTTAATTAGACTTATCATTAATGGGGAAATGCTAATCCATAGCAACCAATCAGATGTAACCATAACAAAATATTTTTTGGAAAGTAAACATTATAAAGAATTACAGGAGCAGTAATATCAAAATGTAAATCTATAAATGAACTATTTCTTACCAAGAAATGTATACGTACTACATATCATATATAGGTATGGAATCTGTTATCCAGAATGCTCAGATATCATTTCCAGATAATGGATCCAAAATCCACAATTTGGATCTCGATACTTTGTCTACCAGAAAATCATGTAAACATTTTGGGAGTTATTAAAATTCGAATTTATCTCATTATTTGAATTAAAAAAACACAACCAAACTCCCATACGCGATTTTGCTTTATTTATTATTAAAAAGGTTCAAAATCACTTCAGTTAAAACCTCAATAAAATTGAGCAAAAACCTGAATCGTACAATTTTTTTATATTTTTTTTTTCCTAAATCGGATTTTTGCCTGAATAGCCTGAAATGGTTGGAATTCCAGCGCAGACCACAGAAACTTCCTGTAAGAATCTTACCTGGTGGTCTAGTGGGGGGACGGCAGGGACGCTGACTGTAGGCCGCAGGCGCCTGTTCACTAGGGGGTGTAAATCTCCACATTGAACTTCACATTAGAGCAAAAATGGTGAAACTAAACTCATGATAGAGCATTGTGACTTGTAACTAACCTGTCTTCATTGTATTCTCATTTACTTACATGGCTTTTTTCCTGTTTTTACAAAAAAATTCTGTTTATATTTGTCACAATGTAAAAACAATAACTGTAAGTGATTCTTTCTTCGTGATCTCGAATCCCTTTCTTTTCTGTATTCCCCTTTTCTTTGAATTTCCTCGAAAAAACTCAATAAAAAGATTTAAAAAGAAAAAAAAATGTTGAAACTATAGTGCAGATCTAATTTCCTGGTAATTGCCAAAGTAACAGAAACACATAGGTCTTAGAGATTATATATTTATGTTGCTATATACAGTAATAGAAAAATATAAAGAAAACATAATTTTTGTACCTCCTGAATATTTTTCAGAATTTTGAATCAGAAGATCCTTGATTGGCTGCCATAGTCCTGCCATTGTCATATTAGTCACTCTACTATTGTTTTAGGGATATCCTCAACTGCATGGCCAAATCTCAACCTCAACGGGCCTTCAATTCCAGATTGGAGGACCAGCCTGAAGACCAATTAGGGACAGTTTTGCCTATTTGCTCTCCTATATGCTCAACCTTGAGTACTCTGAGCAATATTTGATGTCCTAGTTATTTTTGGAACAATAGCTGAATGACTTACAGAAATATTTGTACATGTTTACAACTGTGTATTGTGAACCTAGCAAGTTTGACTTCTACCGCATTCAAGTAATTCACAACATCCTCAAGCAGTTTTGCAGATAATAAAACCCCATTGGTATATCCAAAGCGGTGCTACATTCTTCTTAAACTCTAAAGCAAGACCAATTTTCACTGGATTTGTGCACAAAACTTTTTGCAATATGAGCAAAACAAATATAAAATATGAAACTGCCCTCTTCATGTTACCTAACTGAAACAATAGTTTAATTCTAGTTATAAAGAATTGTTATTGTTTTATTTTACTTTAAGAATTGCTGTAGTCTCACATTTTTCCCTGTAAGTAGCTGAGTTAGTTAAATGAGTCACAACGAGCTCTGTATAACCAACCTCTTCAGTATGTTGAGACAGTTTTGTTTTACAGAAGTCCATACTGTAGTGGTTTATCCGGGCACTGGTTGGATTTGCTACTTTACAAGAACCAGGAAGTTAGAAACAATTTTTTGTTTGCCCTGTATAACTCAAGAAATAACAAAACATAGATTTTTCTGAATAAAAGCAATAGACAAAAATATGTATATTTGATCAAGGAGGTATGTTATACCTTTAAAGAATAAAAAATCAAAGCGGAATCGTGTTTATTCTAATTTAATGACCATTAGAGAGTGTTCATCCAAACACAAAAAGGAAACTGAACTCACCCAAGACCTGAAGGTTTAATCAGCAATGATTTTAATGTCAGTATTCCCTGAAAAGCACAATTCTCACAATTAGCTTTCATCGGCCAGTCTCCATTAGTGTGGTGCACTGTTCACTCAAATCCAGTACAGTATTAATATATAAGCTTTTTTTTACTATAACCAGTCACTTTCACCTTGTGCTGCTGGACATCATTAAGGTTATATAAGATAGAAGCCACCTAATTGTTTTGCTATTCAATTAAAACTGTTTTCCTTTATTCTGCTGAGTATAATTCTTCTGAGCGGTCCAAAGGATTCATTTACAAAACAACAGCAGGAAAGGCAATTGAAAACATAGTAATTGAGAAGTAGGTGAATCAGTAGAAATTTGATGAACCATTTTTTTCTGATATATTTGTATCAGCATAATAAACTATGAGCAGTTTGCTCAGCCCTTCTTAAGAACCGTTGATGACAAAACACTTAGTTAACACAAATAGGAATTGAATATATTTTGCAAACTTGGTCTTTCTATTGCATAAAATATTTACACGAAAAGAATTGACAGAAGTTTTTGTTTCATTTAGCAATTATTTGGGCAATGCAATAACAAGTACAACATTTGCATGAATTCTAATAATACACAGCAACCAATCAGAATGCTCAATTACCAATGCAAGGCATGATGCTAAGCGCACTATTCAGATGCAAATTGCTGCCATGATTTTGTCCCAGAATTCCACCATCAGTGCGGCCATGTGCAAAGTTGCATCTGGCAAAATTGTGTACAATGTGCCATAACAGATCTTGTGCTTTTCTGTGAGTTGTGTGCAAGTTGTGGGTAACAATCGCACAGTGGACTTGCTGTCTCTTCTGGCAAAACTGGTCTGTAGTTGGGAATCCAATTAGCAACTGGCTGTTCTAAAACTCAGATTCTTAGCTTATAGGGCATTTCATGTACATGATGACAGCTATTTTAGGACTGATACTGGGTTTCATTATTGATATTCTGCTGGGTAGCAGCTTTTTAGTTTTAAGCAAACCAGTCAGAAAGCTCAGAATTACAGGAATCTCCCAAAAAGTCAAATTTTTTAAACAATTCTGGTTATGTAAAATGTACAGAAGTTATGGGTACATTGTTACAGGGGTGATAGAATCCATTATAAGCAATTTATTCTAATTCATTCTAATTTATACAATCCACAACCCCATTATCCAGAAAGCTCTAAAATATGGGAAGATCATCTCCCATAGTCTCAATTATAATCAAATAATTAAAAATTTAAAATATATTTCCTTTTTCTCTGTAATAATAAAACAGTATATTGTACCTGATTCCACCAATGATATAATTAATCTTTATTAGAGCAAAGCTATCCTGACCAGTAGCCGGGTTCAGATTGGGGCAGGTCGAGGTCGAGGAAAACTCGACCCGCACCTGCCCCAACCCGAACCTGGCCCAGCCTGCTCTGTCCCCTCTATTCATAGACCCGCCCCATGGTGACATCACAAAAGGGGCAGGGCGGGCACATCACTACTGACTAGAGAGGACTTGGAGAGGGCTGCTTTGAGTAAACATTTGAGCTTTAGACATTAAGAGAGCCCAGTTTCTGTTTCCTGCATGTGGATACTTCGACCACACGTAACTCCCCAGGGTGAGGACAGGTTTTGTTCATGTACCTGCCATGTGGGAGTGCTACTAAGTCCAAAGTGAAAGGTACTTTGGGGCAGGTTGTGCTACCTGGGGACATAAGAGCTTGTGGGGTAGGGGACAAATTGCAAAGAACTGAACTGTGCTAATTGGTATTTTACACCCAGAGTGTGGGACTGTGGCATTGAAAGACTGTGACAAGGGTTTCTATACAGGTTCCCAAGTGCAGGGTTATACTGTTGAATTGCATTATTGTTTATCTCTTTATTATTATTATTATTATTATTATTATATAAAATTATATTTGGTTTACTGCAAACTGTGTAGTTTATTTTCCTAGTAGTGCAAAGTCCCCAGTGCTCACTAGATGGAAGCACTGCGCTGTAAATCCCAGTTCCCAGTATCTTTCATACAAAGGGAATTCAGGACCCTGGATTGCAGAGGGTTAATTACTATTTAAGTGAGTGTACCAGCAAAGGGTTACACATTCATCTTGAGATGAAAAATAATTAGTTACCTTTTGAAACAAATCACCAGCGTTTGCAGAAAATCCATTGTCATCCTTGTCTAATGATGGGATCCTCCTCACCTCTAATATTTACTAACACTCCATCTTTACTTTGCATAATGCACACTTTACTGGCTGTATTCCTGCATAATGGATCTGTGACATTTGAACAGTTATCACAGCTAATATGTGTTTCTTACTGATGCAAGACAGGTTATAGCATCTTAATTTGCAAATGTGCCCATCATAGATGAGCCAATTACCACAAAGAGTGGCTAAGCTGTCAAAGCAGTTTTCTTATATAATAATGAATTGCAACAGGCCTTAAATTAAACTGTATGTCCTTTGTCTGATGACAATTACATTTTGGCACCAACATTTTCCACATGAACCCCTATGAATATATATTTTCCTCTTCTGCACATCATTGTGATAAAGTAGCTAGTGTTGAATCCTCAGTTAGTTATGAAGCTATGATTGATCATAATGGTATCATGCTTAGGGAAATTGTAATGAAGCATTTATTACTAGCAAATTTTGAAGACCCATGTAACCGTTTTTGTCACGGTCGGCACCCTACACCAGAACAGATGCCAAGCACCCTGGTCTCGGCTCGACTTCACCAGTTAAGTGACCGCCTTTGGTTTGGAGGTGCAAGGCGTAAGTTCTGGCAGGCAATGGGGCACGACTGTTTACAAGGCAGGCCGGGCCAGCACAAGCAGATAGAATAGTCAGACAGGCCAAAATCAGGATAGAGATCATAGAATACTCAGAGGACAGGCAAAGGTTTCAGGATTGGAGAGGTCAACGTAGTTTCAGACAGGCAAGGTCAGGATTGGAGAGATCAGCGTAGTTTCAGACAGGCAAGGTCAGGATTGGAGAGATCAGCGTAGTTTCAGACAGGCAAGGTCAGGATTGGAGAGATCAGCGTAGTTTCAGACAGGCAAGGTCAGGATTGGAGAGGTCAACGTAGTTTCAGACAGGCAAGGTCAGGATTGGAGAGGTCAGAGTAGTAGCAGGCAGGCAAGGGTCAAACACAGTAGATCAAGACAGGAATCACAGTAATAACACCCAGGAACAAGCTAATTGAACCTAACAACGGGCAAGGTCCTGTAATCTAAATGGGCTTTATATACCTTTGAATTTTGCGCCAATTTCGCGTGATGACGCCAACGCGACTGCGCATTTAAATGACGAACACGCGTGCGGCGCTCGCCCTAGAGGAAGCCGGCACAGGAGAAGGAAGCAGCGCGATGGGCGTCCACACCGAGGACGATGCGTGGACCCCTCTGCCGCTAGACCACCAGGGTAAGTTCCTTACAGTTTTCCATCTGAAGTAAAGACTCTATTCACAGCATATTTTTGGTTACCTGCTCAGTAGTATCAATTCAAATTGTTACAATTGTTACGGCCCAGATCCACTCCTGCATGGCTGGCATAGCCGCTCCCTTCCTGGCCTCCCCCCACCCGACCAAAGCTCTAAGAAGAAGATCTAAGATATTTTATGTAACAGGCCATCTATCTCAGAGCATCAGTGGTGTCCATGTGGCTTCACGCCTCACGCCTGCCCTTTCCTATCCTTATCCTTAAAGGCACAGTTACTGGGCTTTACACTGTATCATGAAGTAGGAAGATGTCCTTAGTGGGGAGGGAGTGATTTCTAACTACTGGGTTTCTTTGAAATAATATACGCTCTGATATCATCTATGTAAAGCTGTTATTTAGTAGGGCATATTAATCATTATTTATGTGGCCACACGTCACCTCATATTGGTGATTGCATGATTGGATTGGCTTTCTATGACCTTAGAAATGAATAACAATCGTGGTCGGAATACGTCGTTGGAAAAGCTGAAGTATGGCAAAACTGTGAATCCATTACTATATCACATGGTAGCAAATCCATCATCAATATTTTTAGTAAATAAGTCTGCAGGGGCTTCTGTGAAGGTCAAATGTTGCTTCTTCTAGAAAATACGTCAAAAGAAATATTACAGTGCATCAATAGAGGAAACGGATTAAATAAATGGTATTTTTACTGTGACACTACAATTCTGTTTTATTATGCAAAGAGACACCGTGGTACAAATGATCATTCATTGTTTCAGGCAATTCTAAGACTTAGCCAGAATGTTGTATTTTTGCACAATCAGTAGTTGTTGGTAAGAATAAACAAATTGGTTTTAGTCAAGGGTGCATGGCACAGTCGCATCATTACTGGAAAACTCAATTTCAAAGCATGGGCATAAATAAATATATCCTCTAATGGAAAATAAGCATATGCTTTGAAAGAATGAATTAGGAGGCATTATGATCTTATAGGATCCATGCAGTAATACATCAGTTTTGAAAACTAGTTACTGTGTCTCCATAATAGTTTTCTCCATACTGCAATGGTTTTGATCAATATATATTGATCCCTTCTTTGAAATAGAATCCCATTTCAAGTTGCCTAAATGCTCTCTCTCATTCAGCAACATGCCTCTGAGGGCAAACATATTCCTATGAAACGAAACTAAATGGCATCCGTAAGTGATAAATTGCTGCCACGTGTAAGTACAGTCATTTTCACAACCACTCTTTAGACATCACATAGGTGTTGAAGGCAAAATCACCAGTTTGTCTATGGACATGATTTACTCTTCTTCCTTCTCACAAGAAGAAGCACTGTTTAGAAAAATAAATATCTAATAAAGGAAAAATATATTTCTGGTAGAATGTCCAGTACCGTAAAAGAAAAAGAGCAGGAGTCAAACTCATTATGTCCATAGAGAGACATAGCGCCAACAAACCAAGAATTAGGATTCACTTCAAAATACCACTGGGAACTTCAGGATCTTGAATGATATGATATATTGTATGGCATTGTTTATTAAAACATATATGTGCCATGTCATCTACTTCCAGGTGGAGTTTCAGTGGCCCACTGTACTGACACATTGGTTCCCCTAAATCCTGTACAGCAAAAAGTTTAATGGACATAAAATCAGTCTTGTATGCCTTAACTTTAAAATGCATATTTAAAGGATTTTGTAATAATAGAGTTGCAAATTTTTATGTTTGATTGCCTCTTTATATTGCAGTTTGTCATGTAAATATGTGCGTATTTGTACAACAATGTAATGATTTTTTACAAAACAGAGAGTAAAACATATGTACAGGGGTGTATTAGCCATATAGGCACTTGAGGGCCTTTGCCTAGGATGGCCAGGCCCAGATTTGTGGAAAGGCCACCTAGGCCCGGGCCTTGGGCGGCAGGATTTTAGGGGACGGCATGCGGCCCAACCACACCCACATTGATTCAAAAACACTGGGAATGCGCTAGAGATACAACCATTTTTTTCCCCGTGCACCAATCCCCATTGCTCCAGTCCAGATGATGAATAATTTACATGAATAAAGGGGAGGGGACAGGGGCAACAAACACCAGTGGGCCTAGGAGCGCCCACTATGTAAATCCGGCCCTGAGGATGGCAGCTTTAATGGGCACGAATTGTGTAAAAATGCTATCCCCAACAAAAGGTGCGGGCTAAAGCCCACATTCCGGTTTGGGATAACAGTAGTTTTTTTAAAAAAAAAATGCCACCGCCAGTGCTACGTTACCCGCACCAGGAGCAGCCATGTCCCGTCACTCGCATGCACATAACAAGCAATTCGGGGCACATTTTCATTATGTACATGCGAGTGTAGGACATGGCTGGAAGTGTTGCGTTGCGGTGTATTGTAGGTAAATGTATATTTTCACCAATAGATGTCGGTAGAGAGTTTTGTTATTAATATTATATGGGGCCAATTACTACAAGTCTTCACCAGAGGGTGCTAGAGAAAATGAGCCTCCCTGGAAAGCATCTAGAAAAGAGGGAGCCCAAAAAACCATAGAAGGAATGCAGCATCTGATGTGGCTTTCTCTGGCCAAGTGAACACATATGGAAGCAAGCCGGGAGCCTGATGCACCAAACTCAGTTAAAAAGGAACCAGAAGGAAGGCGCCAAGTGGAAGAAGCTGTCAGGGTAGTTAGGACAGGAATAGTTTTTGTCATAGATCATCCTAGGGATTAGAGGCAGAGAGGGAACAGCTAGCAGTCTGTGCCCCATCCAGGAGTGAGAAGGGGTTAGTACCTTTGGCAGGTAATCCACAAGTTAGGGTCCAAATAGTGAGTTTAGGATATAGGAAGGGCCCTGATGAGCTTAAAGCAAATGCCGTTGAAATAGTGAGTTTAGGATATAGGAAGGGCCCTGATGAGCTTAAAGCAAATGCCGTTGAAGTTGTTCAGAGGGACCAGAAGAAAGCACCTGGCAAAGCTGGTCCCATTGTGAAAGGGGGTGTGTGAGTCTGGAAAGGTACTGGAGGCTGAAGGTGAAAGGCGTGAATGAACAGAAGGAAGGGCAGTATATGTAAATACTTGGGACTAACTGTAATTCTTCAAGCGTACAATTCAGTTTGGATGATGTGTACCAACTGTGGATATTAATCCTTTCGTGTGCAAAGAATGTGGCTGAATAAAAATTGTGTGTGTTGCAACTCCCAGAATACCAGTGTTCCTTGGTCAGATGGGCAATTTCTACTTATGTGGGCACACTGCATCTAAGTGCTTGCAAATACACTGGTACATATATAAAAAGGAAACAATAGAAACAGGCAATGTTTAAAAAAAAACAATGACATCTAACATGTTTTACACACTCACTGCTGTCTATGACCATAGTCTCATCATTGCTCTAAGGATTTTTATACTTCTAACCCTACAAGTTATTGCTGCGTTTAATGCTACTATCTACAACAATGATCCCCAACCAGTAGCTTGTGAGCAACATGTTGCTCCCCAACCCCTTGGATGTTGCTCCCAGTGGCCTCAAAGCAGGAGCTTATTTTTGAATTCCAGGCATGGAAGTGAGTTTTAATTGTATAAAATTAAGTATAGTGCCAAGTAGAGCCTCCTGTAGGCTGCCAATCCACATAGGGGCTACCAAATAGCCAATCACAGCACTTATTTGGCACCCCAAGGGACTTTTTCATGCTTGTGTTGCTCCCCAACTCTTTTTACATTTAAATGAAGCTCACGGGTAAAAAAGGTTGGGAACCCCTGATCTACAAGATTAAGGTACAGTACCATCAGACAGACATTTTGCAGTGCTGGGTGATTTAAAGGACTGTTTTAATAAGTGGAGAGGCCCATTGACTTCTATGCACCTTCTTCCACAGCAGAACAAACTTTTTTTTGATTGAGATATATTTTTCTAATTTTCAGGCATCATTGCAGGGGCTGCTGGACAGTTGTGCGTATATTCACTATGGGGTAGATTTATCAAGGGTCGAATTTCATAGTGGAAAATACTTCGAAATTCGACCATCGAATAGAATCCTCCGACATTCGAATTCGAAGCCAGAGGATTTTCTTCATCGTACGATCGTATTCCAATTTTATCGTACGATTTTCCTTCGAATACAAAAAACGTAGAAAATTGCTCTGGAAGGCCCCCATAGTCTAACATAGCACTTCGGCAGGTTATTGAAGTCTAAGTTTTTTTAAAGAGACAGTACTCAAATTGTCGAATAGTCGAGCGATTTTTACTTTGAATCGTAAATTAGAAGTCGTAGTGTCCTATTCGATGGTCGAAATATTCAAAAAATTACTTTGAATTTTGAACTTTTTTACTTTGAAAATTCCCTCGAATTCACTTTGACCCTTGATAAATCTGCCCCTTTAAGTGTTGTGTGTACAGTCCACCATCTTCTTTAAATCCAAGATATTTGTAATATAGTTTCAATTATGGTTTCATCAATTATGCATTGGGATTATACAAAAATATTCAATATATTACATTGAAAAGATTGACTGCATTTTCCCCCATTTGTGCTACAAAAAATCATTATATCATCGTACAATCCACAATCCAAAACCAAAACCAAAGTATTTTCATATTTAAGAGAGACAATTAATAGAAGAAAAAAATAATTTAATCTTACTTCTCTCTGGGGTTTGATTCAAAATGTGAAGTTTTGCACTCAATCTCTTTTTCTTATATGCATCAATAATTGCCCATTGCCTTCTGTTGCTCTGGGCTAGGGGATTAGAAATATAAGATTCTCAGCACCTTCCTTTATTTTTTTTTTGCCAGGGAATAACACGTGTAAGACTCACCATCTATAGCTCTATTACAAAAACACTAAAACATCTCATTATCCATTTCCATATGCTGAGTTATTTAAATCTAATGCTCGTCGTTTGGTTATTCTGTATCCTGCAGCTCACAAATATCTTTTCTTTCTTTTTTTCTTTATTGGGGTGGGGGGGGGGGTTACAAATGTAATGCTAAGTATGTTGTTTTTGTACTGTATATTAGTAGAATAAAAATCTGCTTGCCTGTTATGATGGTATATTCAGTACCTTCATATCTTCAGCAAATTGTGGCAAAGCAGACCTATTGGCATTTAACTACACTGGTTGAATTGAGGAGACAGATAAACCGTCAATGAAATATATTTGCAAGTGCAAATATGAAGGTTTTACTCAGGGGGAAACATTATGAAAGGCAAAAGACACAGAGATGATAACCAGCTGGGACTGAAATCTAAGCTTTGCAAGAATGATTGTTCTTCTAAGACAAAAAAAATGGTATTGTTATGGCTAGCAGACTGTTAAACTAGTAACTATTTTGCCCCAAGCTCTTTGGCACACAGGATAGTTTTACCAGCACGGTCATCTCATATGAATATAAAAACATGCATCAGATGGAAGACAGTGGGGGTTGCTCAGTAATCCTCATTTCCCAATCAACCCCCTCCTAATAGTGCCTGTGTTTGCCATTGATAGCACATTCCTTATCTGTATGAAGGTGGCTGCCTAGGTGTGCCATAGGGCTTAAAGGGATCCTGTCATCGGAAAACATGTTTTTTTCAAAACACATCAGTTAATAGTGCTGCTCCAGCAGACTTCTGCACTGAAATCCATTTCTCAAAAGAGCAAACAGATTTTTTTATATTCAATTTTGAAATCTGACATGGGGCTAGACATTTTGTCAATTTCCCAGCTGCCCCTGGTCATGTGACTTGTACCTGCACTTTAGGAGAGAAATGCTTTCTGGCAGGCTGCTGTTTTTCCTTCTCAATGTAACTGAATGTGTCTCAGTGGGACATGGATTTTTACTATTGAGTGTTGTTCTTAGATCTACCAGGCAGTTGTTATCTTGTGTTAGGGAGCTGCTATCTGGTTACCTTCCCATTGTTCTTTTGTTTGGCTGCTGGGGGGGGGGGTGATATCACTCCAACTTGCAGTACAGCAGCAAAGAGTGATTGAAGTTTATCAGAGCACAAGTCACATGACTTGGGGCAGCTGGGAAATTGACAAAATGTCTAGCCCCATGTCAGATTTCAAAATTGAATATAGAAAAATCTGTTTGCTCTGTTGAGAAATGGATTTCAGTGCAGAATTCTGCTGGAACAACACTATTAACTGATTCATTTTGAAAAAATGTTTTTTTTCCCATGACAGTATCCCTTTAAAGAGAAGTGTCAGTTGTAAACCATAGTGTCACTGAGCAAGATAAGGGCACTCTTTTTAAAGTGGGATAGCCAGAGCAAGTCTTGTATTGAATGTTGAATTAGATTGGGCGAATTAGCTGAACACCTTTAGTGCAGAGACACACTTAGAGATTCAGGGAGAGTAGTTGCCTGGTGACAAACCTCCTCTTCTTCGGGCGACTAATTTCCCCGAACTGCCTCCCGGCCAGCTAGAATGTAAATCGCCATCGGGATGGTACTCTTAGCACTTTGTTTTCCAAAATCGCCCAAAGTTTCCTTGTGAGGCAACTTCAGGTGACTTTGGAAAACGAAGTGCTCCAAGGCCATCCCGCCAGCAATTTACATTCTAGCCGGCTGGGAGGCAGTTTCGGGGAGAAGAAGAGGCAATTTGTCGCCGGGTGACTAAATCTCCCTTAATCTTCTCGTCTGTCTCTGCCCTATGTTCCACTGAGAGCATCATTTGGTCTGTTTGTTATCAATATTCTGTTCCTAACCACCCCAAGGGGAGTTTATACCCCCCTGCTACCAGCAGTGTTACAAAAATGTATTGTTCTTATTATTCATTATAAAGCACCTAAACAAGTATTAAAGGAATACAGGTATGGAACCTGTAATCCAGAATGCTCGGGCCTGGGTTTTTCCGGAGTGGATCTTTCCATAATTTTCATCTTCATACCTAAAGGGGGGTATTTACTAAGACTTGAATTTTCCCTATTTTAATATTAAAACAAAGTTGACCTAACTCCCATCTA
Organism: Xenopus laevis; assembly: GCF_017654675.1. Taxonomy (NCBI): domain Eukaryota; kingdom Metazoa; phylum Chordata; class Amphibia; order Anura; family Pipidae; genus Xenopus; species Xenopus laevis. The sequence continues at coordinate 94,563,428 of NC_054379.1, forward strand.
CAAATTTACATAATTAATTAAAATATCAAAACGAAGTTGGTGCTGGAAAAAGTCGCACAAAATTGTGCGTCAAATCAAACAGTGCGTCAAATCAAACTGTACAACTTTTTAGATTTGACGTGGAAAAACTTGACTTTTTCAGATTATCGAACAAAAACCAACCTGAAACCCTCGAAGATCATGAAGGTAAGAAACATCTTCAAATTTTAAAAGAATCATTTGCCATTAACTTTTACATGACTTCGACCAGTTTTAGTATTTTCAGATTCAGCAGCTTTGGAGCATAATAAATAAGTTTCCCCCAAAAAACTAGACCAGAAAAATTCAAGGGTTCTACTAGAAAATCATGTAAACATTAAATAAACCCAATAGGCTGGTTTTGCTTCCAATAAGGATTAATTATATCTTGGTTTGAATCAAGTACAAGCTACTGTTTTATTATTGCAGAGAAAAAAGCAAACCTTTTTAAAAATTTTGATTATTTGGATAAAATGGAGAAGGCCTTTCCGTAAGTCGGAGTATTCTGGATAATGGGTTTCCAGATAATGGATACATATTAATCAAGCACAAGAAGGGGCAAGACATAACACTGCAACTATGAAACTTCTTTTTTGTCATAATAGAATACGTATATCTCTTTACTTTTGCATTCCATTCATGTACTGTAGCTCGATAATTCAGCATTGATTCCAGACTATGGAAACTTCTAGGGCACCCTAATTGAAGGAAAGGAGTTTATTACAGTTTTCCAGCTTCACTGTGATATTACTCGTATATTCTGTTGCTGTTTTAATACATTTGGCAGTTGCTGTTGCTCATGTTAACTTGTGACATATTCAATTTCCTGCTCTTACAGGTTGCAGGATTGCTCTGCCGTTCCACATTTGGAGCAGGTTCTGCACAGACTTGTAGATGAAAAGGTACAAAAATATGCCTATGCCGCAGTAAAACACATCTATGAACAATATATAAAGAGCCCAGGAGAGGCAGTGCACATCTGCATTATTAGAAAATCTTGAGCAGTTCGTAACAAAAGAAAGCAGATTTTCCGTCTTCACCATTAGATTTCTAGGAAAGATTTCTATTAGGTTTCTTAGAAAACATAAAGAAGAATAGAAAGTCAAATGAATAACAGCATGCTAATTAAATATCCTGCTGTTGTGGAGTAATTATGCACATTCAAATCTTATAATTGGACCTGTTTTTCTCTTCTCTCAAGCTCTCTAGTCAATGCCTCAGCTTTTAAGGCATGCAGAAAGTTGAAAAGAAATCAGGTGCAGTCCTTTAGCATGGGGAAGTGTGTGTGTGTGTGTACAAGCCCCCAGATAGTTCACCAAAAATAAACACCTTTTTGAATTACTTTCTATTTGTGACTGTTTTTCTAATATTGAAGTGTGAAGTTTCATTTTTCACCTTCTTATTAGTGATGTGCGGGTCAAGCTTTTTATGACCCGTACCTGCCTGCCACCTGCCCAAGCTCTACTTCCGGATTCCTTTTATAGACCTGTGCCGATCCACCCCACGATGATGTGTCGAGACGCGCGTCTATAAAAGTTCAACCTGGAAGTCGGAAGCAATTTGGAAGGTCGCTCAAACTGCACTTGCGACTCGGAAAGGGGGGTGCGAGGTTGGCCCGAACCCATCTGACCAGCGGGTCCCGTGGGTATCGGGCCGGCCCGCACATCACTACTTCTTATGTCTTTCTAAAGCAGCTTTGGGAATGGGGGGGTCACTGACACTGTCACTGTTCTAAATTGATACATTTAGTTGAGGCATTTCTTATCTTGTGTATGTATGTATCAAATAGATGTATCAACTAATATAGCAAATTGTAACAGTTCAGAATCTGCACCTGAATTACTGAGCTGCCAGACTGAAACACCAGAGACACGAACATTAAAATGTAAACTTCAATTAAAAATAAAAGATGGAAAGTGATTGAAATAAAGTCTTTATTTCTGGTGAACAATCTTAAAACAACTCAACTTTAAAAGTGTTTGGAAGGTGAACAACCCCATTAACAAAATATTCAAAGGCACCCTGAATAAAATATATTCCAGCAGGCATCAAGTTGCTTTGTTTTTCACAGTTGTTGTCCTTAGTTTTCTAACTACACTTCAAATGTGTATCCCTGGGCAAACTCTGGAAATGATTGGCCATAACATATACATAAACTGAATAGTAGTGCACATCATCTAATAGTGTAACTGTATGGAGTACAGAAGCTGTGATCACTACATTGGACTCAAGTCTGGGAGCACCCAATAGATTTTAAACTGCATTACTAAGTATTTTACTCCCATACAATAGAACTGGGGTTATGGGGGATGGTAATCTAATAAATTGCTTCTGTGTTGAGTAATAAAATGTTCTAGTGGACTATTGGAGTTCTAGTGGTCATAAAGAAATTACATATTTAAAGAAGCAAGAACAAAAACCCTAGCCCATCCACAACTCCTCTAAGCTCCCTCCTTGCAGCATCTATTCTGTTCAAAAATGTCCCTGTGTGCTGCCTTAAATCTGCAGAGTTGTGCAGCCAAGTACAAAGGCATCATCTTTCCCTGTTTTCCTATTCTCTTCTGATAGTTTGCACACATGAATCTAAGCCCTGATTTAGCCTCACCGTTGCATGCTCCTACAAGATTCATATGAGCAGACTAATAGAAGAGAATCAGAAGACAGGGAAAGATGGTGCTTTTGAACTCTACTGCACAACTCTGCAGATTTATGGCAGGTTGGCACACAGGGGAACTTTTATATCAAATCAAAATAGGATTTTGTTGTGTTTTCTTTTGATCACAAGGTTCTCTTTTCACCTTCGCATTGTTCTGCACACGACTATCAAATATTTTATGACTTGTTTTACCTTTGCTGCAGAATGTTGCATGTTTTGAAGCTGGTTTTGAGGAAGGCCTTCAAGTGATGGAAGTTTTGAAGCCGCTTGAAAGCGTAGAAGGGTTACAAACAATCATTATATGCAACAAAAATATGTCCCTAACCTTAGCCTTGCTAGAAAATTATTCTTATCTTTTAAACCCTCCTGGAGTTCTTGAAATGTGAAAAATAACACATAAAAAGTGGTGCTGTCGCATGCTGAGACCACCAGTCAGATTCCACGCAGTGAGTTGTTCCTATAAAGGCACAAATGAATGCCGAATATCAGTCACCTCCGAAGTCTCAGAAGAGATGCTCTAAATAGACAGCTTACTGTAGTGCAAGCTATTGCACTGAAAATGAAACCCAAATTAACGTTCAGAAAACTTGCCTGGAATGAGGCACCGCTGATATGTTGCATGATTAACTGAAGAGCTGTCAGCTTGGCAGAGAAAAAATTATATATATATATATATATATATATATATATACACACATGCACAAATATGACAGCTTTTCACACAAAAAAGTCACTTTTCCATAGATGTAAATAATGACAGGAATACATTCATACATGAATAATATTTAAATGCTGGTCTGTATTTAACATAAGCAGATACTGTCCTCAATTCAGAAAAATGTTCCAGTGCTGATTGCCATAGTGATGTGTTGGTTGACCTGTGAAAGTGGAACTTCTATGGCAGAATAAGGAACTTGTACCTATGAAGCAACATAGAATACAAAACAAAGTGATGCAGGCATACATTTACTATACAGTTGCCCAAATAATTTAATTTTGGGGGCAGTTCACAAATGTGATTTTTTTTTTCATAATGACAACTCTTGTACAAGGGGGTATACTGTCCCTTTAATTATCTCTGTCCCTGCACCCCCTCTGTGTTTCTCTTTCCCTGTTACTATAGGGAGACTTTCATTTGCCATGTCTTTATTACATGTGTATATATATATATATATATATTTACATGTGTATATATATATATATATATATATATATATATATATATATATATATATATATATATATATATATATATATATAACAAACAAGGGAAAGTTGTGCTCACCACTAGTTTTTAAAACCATTAGGCGGGAGTGCAATGAGGGTGTGACCACAAAATACATATAGACAAATACAAGATTCCTCTGCACTCAACCCATTATCAATATATTTAAGACAGAGACATTTTGTGCATACTGCTACTGAAAAATGCCTTACCCTTTAAACAAAACAGGGATTGTTTGTCCATATATTGCAATATATTTAAGCTGGCCAACTACGTCAAAGTCATCCCATATCTGGCCAGTAGAGATGTCGCGAACTGTTCGCCGGCGAACTTGTTCGCGCGAACATCGGGTGTTCGCGCTCGCCGGAAGTTCGCGAACGTCGCGCGACGTTCGCCATTTTGGGTTCGCCATTGTTGGCGCTTTTTTTGCCCTCTCACCCCAGACCAGCAGGTACATGGCAGCCAATCAGGAAGCTCTCCCCTGGACCACTCCCCTTCCCTATAAAAACCGAAGCCCTGCAGCGTTTTTTCACTCTGCCTGTGTGTGCTGAAGAGATAGTGTAGGGAGAGAGCTGCTGCCTGTTAGTGATTTCAGGGACAGTTGAAAGTTTGCTGGCTAGTAATCGTTTTGATACTGCTCTGTTATTGGAGGGACAGAAGTCTGCAGGGGTTTGAGGGACATTTTAGCTTAGGTAGCTTTGCTGGCTAGTAATCTACCTTCTACTGCAGTGCTCTGTATGTAGCTGCAGTGGGCAGCTGTCCTGCTTCTGATCTCATCTGCTGACTGCTGCAATAACAGTAGTCCTTGTAAGGACTGCTTTTATTTATTTTTTTGTTGTTTTACTACTACTACTACTACTACTACTACTATAAGAGCCCAGTGCTATTAGTCTAGCAGTGTTGGGGAGTGGGACTGGTGTGCTAATCTGCTGCTCCTAGTAGTTCAGCAGCACCAACTTTAATTTTTTTTTTTTAATATTCATTTTTTTTTATTTTACTTTTTTTATTTTACTACCGCTGTAGTAGTGTATAAGTTGACCTTTTAGGCATTATTTGCCCAGTTTTTTTGGCCACAGCCACTGAAGCACAGAGGCCAGAAAAAATATGCCATATAAATGCTGAAAATAGTCATTTTTTGCCATACGTTGACTCAACGTATATGGCAAAAAATGACTATTTTCAGCATTTATGTGGCATATTTTTTCTGGCAACTGTGCTTCAGTGGCTGCAACCAAAAAAACTGGGCAAACAATGTCTACAAGGTCAACGTATGGCGAAAAATTACTATTTTCAGCATTTATATGGCATATTTTTTCTGGCAACTGTGCTTCAGTGGCTGCGTCCAAAAAAACTGGGCAAACAATGTCTACAAGGTCAACGTATGGCGAAAAATGACTATTTTCAGCATTTATATGGCATATTTTTTCTGGCAACTGTGCTTCAGTGGCTGCGTCCAAAAAAACTGGGCAAACAATGCCTACAAGGTCAACGTATGGCAAAAAATGACTATTTTCAGCATTTATATGGCATATTTTTTCTGGCAACTGTGCTTCAGTGGCTGCGTCCAAAAAAACTGGGCAAACAATGCCTACAAGGTCAACGTATGGCAGTTGTTTAAAGAGAACAGTAGATTACTAGCCAGCAAAGCTACCTAAGCTAAAATGTCCCTCAAATCCCTGCAGACTTCTGTCCCTCCAATACAGAGCAGTATCAAGCAGATTACTAGCCAGCAAACTTACTATCATCTGTCCCTGAAATCACTAACAGCTCTCCCCCTACACTATCTCTTCCAAGCACACACAGGCAGATTTTTCAGATACATTTTTGCCCTTGATCCCCCTCTGGCATGCCACTGTCCAGGTCGTTGCACCCTTTAAACAACTTTAAAATCATTTTTCTGGCCAGAAATGTCTTTTCTAGATGTTAAAGTTCGCCTTCCCATTGAAGTCTATGGGGTTCGCGAACCGTTCGCATTTTTGCGCAAGTTCGCGAATATGTTCGCGAACTTTTTTTCCGACGTTCGCTACATCCCTACTGGCCAGTCCTATGCTCAATTTTCATTTGATTCATTAAGAATTCTATGGTTTCATTATACATTTTATAAAAGGGACGAATGCGTTTTACCTGCAACTTACTTGCTGCTTTCAAAGTAAAACTCCCAAACTTGGCTGCCCTTTTATTAGACACCAGTGGGATCACCTGACTATAGTTGGAGGGGGTGGGAGCTACAACATGGAGCTGGTCACTGCTCTTGTAGAACTATAACAAACAAGGGAAAGTTGTGCTCACCACTAGTTTTTAAACTAGTTTTTAAAATCATTAGGCGGGGGTGCAATGAGGGTGTGACCATATGAAACCATAGAATTCTTAATGAATCAAATGAAAATTGAGCATAGGACTGGCCAGATATGGGATGACTTTGACGTAGTTGGCCAGCTTAAATATATTGCAATATATGGACAAACAATCCCTGTTTTGTTTAAAGGGTAAGGCATTTTTCAGTAGCAGTATGCACAAAATGTCTCTGTCTTAAATATATTGATAATGGGTTGAGTGCAGAGGAATCTTGTATTTGTCTATATATATATATATATATATATATATATATATATATATATATATATATATATATATATATATATATATATATATATATATATATAGTCATATTGTTGAACCGGCACTCGAAAGAGAGCAAATAGATATAGTTAGGAGCACTCACGGGTGTTGTGACAAAAAAGGGTTTTATTGGAGTGTTACAGTCTACCCCACATCAACGCGTTTCGGTTCTCTCTGAACCGTCGTCAGGATATATATATATATATACGTATATATATATTATATGTATATGAGGCTGCTTTTAAAGTATGGGATTTGTAATCTTTTGTAATTTAATTATGGGATAGTTTTTCTTTATGTAATGTAACAATAAAACAGTAGTGTGTACTTGATCCTAAATAAGATATAATTAATCCTTATTGGTGGCAAAACAAACCTAATGGGTTTAATTGATTTTTAAATGATGTTTAGTATACTTAAGGTATGGAGATCCACATTATGGAAAGATCCCTAATTAGGGAACCCCCAGGTACTGAGGATTCTGGATAACAGATTCCATATTTGTATTAGTATACCAGAAATGCAAGTCTACACACATCCTATTTAGCAAACATTCCTTCCTCTGTGACCAACGGTAGTTGAAAACTCAAACATTCTCTCTCTAAACTGTATTTCATACCTTCCTAAGGTGTTCCTAAGCTTCAATGGGGGGCCCAATCCCCTCAAATAACTTAATGTTTACTGACCAATCACAAGTGGACACAAGTGTAGGTGAATAGAATGGGTTAAGGTTTAGTTAGGGACAGTGGTGCAACTATAGAGGAAGCAGACCCTGGGGGCCCAGACAGTGGGGTCTACTTTCTCTATAGCGTTTGAATCCCCCTCCCTGATACTCTTTTTATTCTTCTAATTGACGCACTCACACCTGTGCAAGCTTGTGGGGGGAGAGAAGGGCTGTGAATGGAGGTTGGTTGGGTGTGGGGAGCGGTTGTGCACATTGGGCCCCCCAAAAGGCTTCCTGGCACAAGCTTGTCGACATTTGTTATTATCTGCATATGTATATATTTGATGTTGTTTTGTAGTTGATATTTCTGTAGATGTGTGTAAGTTATCATTGAATAAATATATATTTTCATTGAACTATCTCTTTTACTAATGAATCCTCAGAACCAGGAATATTTGTGTACATATTTATATGAGAATAAATACAACATATATTCCACTACATAATTATAACATTTGGTAACAGTGCTGCCAAGCCAGATACATTACCTTTTATTACATGGGTATTTGCTATACAATGTATTAGGTTCAGAACACAGGACGAGCCGTCAGTTAGGTGGTGGCTGATATATTAGGCTACGTGACAGCTGTGACTATGAAAAAAGTAAAATATATACAGTATATAACTAAGACAGGGATCCTAAGTAGAAACTCGCGCACCAGTTAAAAATGACTTAGATTTAGGCTGGTCCATTACAGATATATGTGGCAGATGGCATATTAGATTACATGGTACAATCTTAACTCAGCTACAATGGTGCCAGAGGCTTAAATATATATTAACAAACAGGCAGTAGATTGTATAAGAGTGTACATCAATACTGTGCATCTGTGCTGTATCAATGGTAATAGAATCAGAAATCACAATGTTATAAGCAGTTCCTGTCTCTCTAGGACAGTGATCCCCAACCAGTAGCTGTGATCAACATGTTGCTCTCCAACCCCTTGGATGTTGCTCTCAGGGTCCTCAAAGCAGGTGATTATTTTTGAATTTGTGTTGCTCCCCAACTCTTTTTACATTTGAATGTGGCTTACAGGTAAAAAGGTTGGGGGGGGGACCCCTGCTCTAGGATACTCTTAGACACCTAAGTGGAAACCTCAAGCACTATTACTATCATTTCACTTGAGGGCAGAGTTGCTTTAAAGGGGCAGTAAACTCCACTTGTCCACTATGATTTAATAAATGAATAGGGCTTGTGCTGAACATACTTTTTGCCTTCTGTTGCTTTCACAAAAACAACTCGTTTATTGAGCTAAACAGGGGACAAAGGGGAAACTGAAGCTGCAGTACTCCATATTGTCTCCTTGTGAGCTAGATAATTTGCTTACCAGCAGGGCCGGAACTAGGGGTAGGCAGAAGAGGCAGCTGCCTAGGGCGCAATGATTAGGGGCTGCTGGGCAGCTACCTCTTCTGCCTACCCCTAGACCGAACTCACCTGGAATTTAGCGTAGGCTATATCTCCCTGAACGATATTGCGCATGCGCGCGAGCAACATTGATGCGCATGTGTGAGCGTCATTATAGATCAATCCTGCGTCATTACTGCGCATGCGCGTGTGATGGGGGAAGGGAGGGCGGCAAGCTAGCAGCTGGGTTGCCTTGGGCGCTCAGGTTGCCTCGCCCTCCTCTGCTTACCAGTATACAATCCCCTTCACCCGTTGTTGTGACTGTTTTGATTTACAGATTTACAGATAAGCAGAAGCCCATTCTGCAGGAGGATTTTCTGTGTACATGTATTCATACCATCAGACCATTCATTCTACATTCACATTATTCAGTCTATAATGTGAATGTAGAATATCCCAAAAATGGTTGACCCTGCATTTTAAGCAACTGGAAGGGCTCAACAAATAAAACAATTTTATTGTCTTTCCTTTTTTTTAAATGTCTGTTGCAACAAATGTCATTATCTTTCTAATGAAAAATGGTTATTTTTAGTAGAGATCTTTTTTGTTCTTGGTTCTCTATTTTGTTACTACAGTTTATCTGTTCACTTGGTTGTTACCACACATTCCTTCAATTAGCACAGACCATTTTTTAACTGCATGCCTTATTATGGTCAGGTTCACCTGCTTGTGAAGTAACTGCAGGGGCCCACCAATGAGATCTTTGCTGTTATGCAGTGGTACCTTCAAGTATCTCTGCATGGGGATCTACACTGGCACCTTACTGTAATGTTTTGGGGAGCATAGGTAGGCTCCTCCCTATTCCTTTACTGTCTGTCAGTCTATAGAGAACTGCTAAAGGCGAAAGGTTATTTAACTTTATTTCTTTATAGGAAATGAGTAATGTAAATACATGTAGGGGGTTATTTATCAAAGTCCGAATTTATCACAATATTTTCTGCTACAAACTCCGATCAAACCCACTCGGGTTTTTTGCACTTATTTATTAATTTTCCTGAAAATTTGCTTTGCGGGAGAGAAAAAATCAGATTTCGAGGTTTTTTAGATTTTTCATCTGATTTTCAAATTTTTTTGTGAAAACTCGCATTTTTGCCCAAAACTCCAAAAACTTCGGGGTATTGCATGAAACCCAGCGAGTTTACTAGATAACCCCCGTAGTGTAAATAATCATAAAGCAGAAGTGATACGTAATGCAGTCCCAACAGACTAGACTACATTCATCTTATACCCAATGGGGCAATTTGGATGCTGTTTCAGTGCTCTCCCTTAAACCATAAACCAAATCATGTATCTGAGACTACCCTCTTGTCAGATATTTTGACAGTTTTTATATAACTTTTCAAAAGGGGTACAGATCGGAAAATGTGTGTGTGGGGGGGAGTACAGTACAAATGATTTGCATCACCTATACAGATCTTTTGATATCTAAATGCAAATTCAATTTCAGTAGCAAAGTATGAGAGTCTCTTGGATGTTCCATCAGAAGAGCAGAGCCACAGGATAAATACTTGCATACTTGTGCCCTTGGTAAGTACCATGTAGACACCTGCCCAGAATATTTAGAGACATAACTGCTTATACAGAGGCTGAATGTGTGAAGTTGGCGATATAAGACACCGCAATGAGTAATCTTAACAAGAAATGCAATCTTTCCTTCCTGTGAATATTACACTTTGAAATAACCTCTACATTAATTAGAGTTTTCAGAGCTATAATTACAGTACATGTTTTGCTCTACCATTTGTTTTTTTCGAAATTTCTTCCAGCAGTAATTTCCAGCCTATAACCTTTTTACATTTAAGAATGTTAGCTTGTGCAGCATAATGGCCTTTAATGATTTATTTTTCAAGCTACCAAATTGTACTTAATGAGATCTCTCAACTTATACATAAACCCTATGGATATACCATAAAAGGGGGGCAGGCAAGCACTTGTGATAGAATCCCTTTAATTTCTGTGTTCTTCTGCATATCACATCTGGGTATAAATTTTAGGTGCTGCTACATAAAGGTACATACCTCCCAACATTTGAAAAATTGAAAGAGGGATAAAAAGATCTGCTGCGTGTAGGGCGCTGAATATTTTTTGACCACCCCCATTTTGTGGCCACACCCCCTAAGTACCGTGTCCATTTTACAAAATTTGGCCGGTTATGGAAAGTTTGAACCCCTTTCTGGGTGTTTTAGGATTATGTTTTATGTGTTATTACAGTTTTGCTAATGAAGGTGAAATTGCCCTTTAAGCTGTTCTGGGCTCAGTCAGCTTTCATTTTTTAACTTGTAGTAGACTGACTGCTGACTGTTTGCCATAGGTTTTGGCAATTGTGCAATTTAGTAGCTAAGTTAGTTAATCATCCCCCAGAATTGCAGCACTAGGTACTGTTTGTAAACATCAGTTTCCATTTTCAGTTTCCATTATCGAACTCCATTTCAGTACTAACTGGGATAGCCCCTCCCCCCCTGCTCCCATCAGAAGGACCCTCCCCAAACCTTTAAAAGGCCAACCACACCCACCCACCCCACCGGCGTCTTTTTTGTCCTTCTCTTTCTTGCTTTTGCTCCCTTTTGAAGCAACATTTTTCTTTTTATCCTTGGGAAAACATAGACCTGCCCATAAGATGTCCTAGAGACAGGAGTTTTGGTCCATGGGGCCTTTTGTTTCCCAGCACATTGCTTCATATCTTGGAGTCTTCTGGTTTAGCTCTTGGATCAGGTAAGACACTCATGTGCATGTTTTTTGGTACCCTTGGTCTGCCTGTTGCCTTCCTGTTTGCTCTATAGCCTTTATAGGAAAATGGCGGCAGACCTGGGCCCTTGTAATAGGTACCAACACCAATTGTCCAAATTGTCTCTGTGTAACCTCAGCAGTTGCTTTTGGTTACCTGCCTATGCATACAGCAGCTGAGTATAATCAGCGGGTTCCACTGGCTATGTGACCCCCCACTGTGTGCAATTATATGATTTCTCTGTCTGTGCAGACACCATCTAATCCTTTGCCTCTGTCACTGTGGCCCTGACTGGCAAAGCACCCCTGGGGCACTTGCCCCTTCCTTCCAGCTACTTAGTCTACCTACAGTAAGTTTCATGGAATCTGGTCTACTACTAGCTTGTCTAAGGCCGAAGTCACACTTAAGGGCTCATTAACTAACATTCAAATTTGATTTTTTTTCTACAAAAATTTGCGTTTTTTCTATTTTTTTTTTTAAAAAAGGGAAAACCACGAAATACAAAATTTCCCCAGATAAAAGTTGTTGAGGTCCTATAAAAGTCATTTTCAGTGCGTACACATTTGTAGTTTTAGAGTTTATGAGTTTAGTCTTGGTCTCAAAAACCTCTAAAATCCAACCTTTGACAAATAGGCCCCTACTTATACTAAATGCAGGTGGTAAGAAGCAGATACACTCTCATCCACAGCCCTTGTAGCTGCACTGACAGGTACAATGCCAGCCTGAGTACACAGCCTGAGTACAGCTACAGAGAATTCCTGAAAACCCCCTTCTAAAGGGGTTCCCCATCCCACACTGCCATCTAGTGACTGCACTAAGTAACAACAGCAAATTAACATTATATTAGAAGCTTACAGGCAGATTCACATGCTTTGTCCCATTCTTAATGAATTTCAAAACAGCTCTGACTGCCATTAAACTTCAACATCATCATCTCCTGGGAACAGAACATTGCAGTCCTGGTAAGTGCAGTGTTACTTATGTTACACAAATGGGAAAATGACTCCTTAGAGCTGAAAGCATTCATTAAAAACTCTTGACATTTCTCCTGTCCTTGTTCATCATTCTCCTGACTGAGTGCTAAATTATCATCTATTCTGCATCGAATGCACGTGTAAAGGCCAAGGAATGTATATTTTACTGATATCTGTATATTTAAACATACAAATCCAGTTCAAGCCACAGTAGCAAAAGAGCTAAACAAGTTTATTATATTCAGATAGTGTTGGCTGAGGCTATAGTTATATGACCCTTTTGATAATAAGTGGCAACCAGTTTAAATTGCAGTAATAATTTTGGCATAGTTTGCTTTGTGCAATTCAGGTTACTATGGTATATACTGTATGCAGCTTCATGGCTTAATCAATGTAAAATCTGGGTCCTAGCACTCATTAGTTTAGATCCTCGAAACTTCAGTGTTGTTTAAAACTGTTCCATTTCTCAATTGCCATTTTTACCCCCCTAATCCCTTTATGTACATTGATTATTATTTGATTATTATTAAATGAAAGTAGAAATTACTATTAAATAAAAGTAGAAACTTACACACACACAGGGGCCCATTTATTAAACCTACATTTTTTTCTGGTCGAGTTTTTTAGGGGACAAACTCGAATTTTTATAGATTTATTATACCACAAAGCTGCTAAAAATCCAAATCTGAAAATACTCCATCTCAAACCTGTCAAGGTCATGTAAAAATCAATGGCAGATGTCCCTGGAGTTGTTTCGTGACATTGTGGTCTGTGCTGGATAATCCGATAAAGTAGGGGTTTTGTCTAATGATCCGAAAAATTTAGTTTTCGGAATGTCAATTGTGTGATACGTATTGTTGCTCAATTTTTTTTCGTAGCTTTTTTCACTAGATAAATAGATAAGTTTTATTTGAAGGGAGTTTGGTCGAGTTTGTTTTATGAAAAAATTTGATTAGTTTGAGTTTTACTAAATAGGCCCCTAAATGAAACCATAAACCATATAAACCTGCTACTGCTACTTAAATCAGGCACTGGGGCAGAGAATAGTTTGCATTTTCAATGTACCATGTAGCTTTTTATTCACACTTGAGATTTTATTGTCTTATTTCTGGCCACAATCATAATCCTAGATCTACACAATCCACCTGCTAATCCTCACTAACCCTGCTCCTTAATGCACAGAGCCCTAAGGCAAAGAAAGTGTCCAATGTAAACACATACAAGTATACATTTATATCTCTTTCTAAATTCTCTCTCTTAAATTCCCGTAGCTTTTCTATAATGCTTGCTCTGTCTCATACCACATTTAAAAAAAAAAAAAATAGAATCCATCAATTTGACACAATATAAAACACTGAAGGGAAAGGAAATTAAACATATGAATGTTTTACATTTTCTTTAGAAGGTTTAGCTCATATCTATAGTTTAACATAAAGAGATATGGCAACATTTGCACATACTATAGCTGAATGGAAAGTTACAAATCCTACGCAATTACTGTAGACGTGAAACTAAATAAGATGGGGGGGAGGGGACAGATTCCATTCTCTGCACAGTCTATTAAACCCAGACACAACTTTTCTTCTGCACGATTTGAGATTTCCGGTTATCCAGTTGTGTTAAGGAATGTACTTGTATATGATTTACATATCAAATCAGTTACACCAGTTCCTTTTCTTTTCCCATTTGCTGACTTGTTTCTGTGCTAGAAATGGATGTTATATAATCCGTTATGTCTGGCAGAAATATAAATGCACTTCTTCCATCTTATGGGACATCTACTGCTGCAATGCAGTGGGATTCATCACATTTCCAGCTTTCTAAGACCTGAGTATGCAATAAGTAGTAGAACAGCATTTGTGCTTGAAATTGGGAGCAATTATATATACATTAGTGGCTCATTAAGGACAATTAAGACAACAATGCTGAGTTGCTGGAAAGTGCACATAAATAATGATGCTGTAACATGGAACCACTTCCTACTGAAGTGTAGTAACACAGTTTCAAGAGCTTGCTGCTTATGTTCATTTACATGGAAAAGAATCCAAATCCATTGTCTCTATATGAAACAACACAACGTGCTGCACAGGTTACATTGTCCTAATTACTGTATCTCAAATGGAATCCACAAAATGGCTATAGAATAAAATGTGAAACAGTTAACCTCCCCTAATGCATGTTATGGGAATTATCTATTCTATAAAAGCTATGGGATCCCATAATTCTTTCACTCTAGAATCTGGCAGCAAGCCTGGATTTGTGGAAAGGCCACCTAGGCCCGGGCCTAGGGCGGCAGGATTTTAGGGGGGCGGCATGCTGCCCAACCACACCCACATTGGTTCAAAAACACTGGGGGTGCGCTGGAGATACAATCATTTACACTAATCCCCATTGATGATGAAAATTTGCACGAATAAAGGGGAGGGGACTGGGGCAACAAAGGGGAGGGGACAGGGGTGACGAATGGCAGTGGGCCTAGGGTGGCAGAAAAGCTTTCAGCAGTTCCCATTGGCGTCAGTGAGAGCTTTCCCACCTGATAACATTCACCAGTACAGTGTCGGACTGGCCCACCGGGATAGCAGGAAAACTCCCGGTGGGCCCAGGTATCAGTGGGCCCTCTTGCTTCTAACCATTTAGCATATTCCATGATCCTTACCTATTCCTTTATGGGGAAAAATGCTTAATGGAAAAATATAGTAAGTAGATATAAAAGACAAGAAGAATAAAAAGGCTGAGAGAGGAATAATAGTTTGGAAAGTAGGCCCACTGTCTAAGGTTTTCTGGTGGGCTCCTGGCATCCCAGTCCAACACTGCACCAGTGTACTTTTAGGCAAAAAAGCTCTGACATCCGCACATCCCAAGGGGGGGGGTCTTGTTTGCTGGCTTAAAAAAAACTTAACAGGGGGGTTGATGTGCCTGTAGGCAAATGGAAAAAGAAATACAGACTTGAAATGACATCAAAACTCTAGTGGTAATGAAGGGACATCTCAATGATTATTACCCCCTGAACAATGTAGGTCTCTATAAAAAGAAATTGCATAAAACAGCTCATATGTAAAACCCTGCTTCATGTAAATAAACCATTTTCATAATAATATACTTTTCTAGTAGTATTTGCCATTGGGTAATCATAAATAGAAAATTTCCATTTTAAGAAATAAATTCATTTGTGGGGTATAGTTGTCCTTTAATTCATATTAACTAGAGTAAAACAATCTATGTTAATAGCTGTTAAACATAGCTTGAGATATGGAACTGCTATACAGTAGATTGTCAGAACCAGTTTTCAAAAACCGAGAAGAAAGACAAAAATAAGAAGAGGGAATGCCTGTAGCACATTTCATCAATAGTTGTTTCAGTACACAGCTGGGACATTCTTGTAATATTTGCCACCCTGTACACCTTGTAAAACATCATTGAAGGGGTATCTATTATTTTGCTAGGCTGACCTATGCAAAGCCCACTATACTTATTTACACTGATTTAAATAAATTCTGGAATTTGAATTTGCTCACAACTTTTTTACTTATCCTGACATCTTACAATTGTATTAAAAGTTGCATTTATATATATTTGTATTTATCACACTTCAGCCTTTAGGGCAGAGACACACGGGCAGATTCAGGGAGATTAGTCGCCCGGTGACAAATCTCCTCATTTTGGGGCGACTAATCTCCCCGTACTGCCTTCACGCTGGCTAGAATGAAAATAGCCGGCTGGATGGCACTCGGAGCACTTCGTTTTCCGAAGTCGCCCGAAGTTGCATTAGGAGGAGCGAGTTCAGAAAACGAATCGCTCCGAGTGCCATCCCGACGTCGATTTTCATTCTAGGCAGGGAAGGCAGTTTGGGGAGATTATTCGCCCTGAAGAAGAGGGTCTACTCAGTATTACTTTCTACCTTCAGGCTAAAAAAAATGTGGTCTTTAGGCTGGTGGCACCAAATTAGTTACCTATCTCATATTATTTGGTGGAGCTCTTTGTACCTAACCTCTCTGTCTTGTACTCTTACCCGAGAACCCAGCAATGCCTTGTTTATATGGTCTAATTTACTAAGGTTTTACTCTTTAAGATCTGTACCTATCGCTGCCTTCCTCCTTTGAGCAGGAATCCCTAAGAAATTATAGATTCCTTCTATAATGGGGGGGGGGGAGCGTTACCTGTCAATCATATCCACAGTAGCACTGTACAAGCTCTCAATTATTCTAACACAGGAAAACAAGGTAGGTTCCATTTTATTTAATCTATGGGAAACTAAAAGTAGGGGGCACACAATAGGCAGATTTGGCCTTCCACTAAATCCCTATGAGAACACACTTTATAATTCTGGATAAAAAATATGGCCTTTAGTGTTTTTTCCCCCCTCAAAATTTGTATGAAGCTATTAAACTGAAAATCATTACTATGTAACGAACAGACACACTATTTTATATTCAGTAACATGTCCAAGTTATGAAACAGTTAAATGAGAATTGAAAAAAAATATTTCTCAATTTGTTTACATGTATAATAAATAAGAATATGTGAAATGATTCTAGAAACAGATAACTGTTGCCATTTCTTCTGTGAAACCACTTTCCATAATAGATGGCTGAGATGCACTCATTCTGGTGTGCGTAGAAAAGGTCTGGGAGAAGAGATCGATCATTGATATTCTCTCCTTTTGAACAGTTGGATGTCAACTTGTTTTGTCTCAGGAGAAAACACATAAATATGTTATTACTGTTTGTTTGATTAATTATAGATGTGGCTGCTAACATAATAACACACTGTAGCATAAACAGAATAAAACATATGCCGGATGTGTGTATTTGTACACATCTCCGTTTCCTATTGAAACTTGACAATGTACAAGGCCAGGCATCTTTCATATTTAATCACACAGTTGTAAATTATCCAAACTCCTTTCCATAGTGCTTTGGTAAATGGTAGTGATGGGCGAATTTCTCCCGTTTTGCTTTGCTGAAAAATGTGGGTTTTTCCTGCAAAAAATTGTGAATTTCCTGAAAAATTCATGAAAAGGCGAAAAAATCGCAAAAATCATGGAAACGGAAAGTTCACAAAAATTCGTGAAATTTGGCTGTTTTCATGAAAAATTTGTGAAATTCGGACGTTTTCACTAAAACATTCGTGAAATTTGGACGTTTTCACGTAAAATCGAGCAATTCTAACCTTTTCTCAAAAAAAATAGAGCATTTCGAACATTTTCACAGAAAAATCGGAAATTGCCGCAGGAGAAATTTTCACCAGTGAATTTTCGCGTGAGATTCGCAAATTTTTCCGGCTGTGAAATGAGGGAATTCGCCGCAAATTCTTGCCTGGCGAATTTATGCGCCCATCACTAGTAAATGGTTACAACTGATTTTATTTCCAGGCACACCCAACACGCACCAGTTAAGAATTGTTCTCTAATGCAATCACTTTGGGGTTGACCCTAATAGCACAATAGTTGTGGGCCCTTTCTCTCCTGTGATTCTCTCTGCAGACTTGACCACTTCTGCTGCTCTTTGCTGGTTGCTCGGTATCCAGGGAGATTAGCAAGCTGATTGAGGATAGGAGATGAACATTTTACTGAAAGCACTTCAGGAAAGTAGGCCAGCAGGTTTTCAACCCTTTTCCGAGTGATAATACTTACATCTGGTGTATTATTGTAAGCTTATTGGATCCATCTGACCATGTATAAATATGCCATCCTAGTCTATACAGTCACAAAAGCAACTTACAGAGCACCCAGAGCTGTGTATTAAAAAATGTATAAACTTTAATAATCCATGTTAAAAAGTAGTTTCAGCATGTCAGCATACATATCATGGGATCCTGCGCTTAACGCGCTTCATGGCTTCTCGCCATATCCGTTAAAGCATAACTATCAGGGTGCCATCTCTAACCATACAGATTTGGTCTGATAAGCAGTTTCAGTGTGCCCTATAAGATGGCACAGGAGGCTGTTGAAATTCTGCCACATGTTCCATTTATACATACTTATTATGCAAATATGAAGCAGATTTTACATATCTTTAATAAACATCTGAGTATTTTATCACGTGCATATCCGCAAGTGGCAGGATTTCAACAGCCCCCTATGCCATCATATAGGAGAGCCAGAAATTTCACATCAGTGCGGTTAAAAACCCACCAGTGTTAATAAACTGGCAACTCATGGTGATATCAGGTCACTGAGTTTAACAATGTGATTTTTTAGTCAACATTTAGGCAAAACTGACTGAATGAATAATAATTACTTACAGAGCCATGAAGGGTAGATCAGATATTTCAGCCTGCCTGTTTGATGCTAAGTAGGTTTTAGTCAAACAATTGCATGGTTTTAAGCTTAAGTTTTGATCTATGAACCAACGCCAAGAAAATGTTGTTGAAAAAGACCATACAACTCACACTTAAGTGGCCAGCGTTAATTATATATACATATATATATATATAGTGCTATGTTGTAACAAAAGGCAGTCTATAGGAAACGGGCTTCCAATCTCAGGGAGAGTTGCAGAGGAGTATTGTGTTAGTATAATTCTTCTGGGCTAAAGCCTTTTACAAAAAGTTGTGTCAAACAAAATACTGATCAGCAATCAAAATGCTTATTATCATACAGAATCTGTACCTCCACATTCTCCACAAATCTCGGTCACAGTTATTTATGCTGGCAGTTTCCAATAGTTATTAAACCATAACTGCCATTTACCAGCCAGCAGTTTTAGCAGTCCGCTTTTCTGATTTTAATTTGCAGGGGCAGGATTCTGTGTGTGGTATATATATATATATATATATATATATATATATATATATATATATATATTCCTAACAGAGGCACGCACTCACAGGACTTATAGAGAAAAAGAAGTATTTATTAAGCAATTTTTTTCTCCCTAAATCCTGTGAGTGCGTGCCTCTGTTTGGACTAGATGCTTATTTTTTGGCTATTTGCACCCAGGCATTTTTGATTATACACACGAGAGTTGTGCCGGCACAGAGTATATATATATATATATATATATATATATATATATATATATATATATATATATATATATATATATATATATATATATATATATATATATATATATATATATATATAATATTTAAATACAATATTTTCATCTATCCAGAAAATATTGTATTGTGTATTTCCCAAGAATATGTTCCGAAGCGAACTCTTTGCTCTACCCCCCACCAACCCCTTCCCTCTGGTGAATACACATATTAGCAAAAAAAGGGAATGAAGCAGCAGGGAAGATAGATTTGTAAGGGTAGATCAATATTTCTGTATTCAGTATTCAATGTTCTGTATTCAGCTTGAGGTAAGATGATTTCAGACACAAACAAGTAGATTTGATCCAGATGACCACATTTCACCCAAATTACCAAATAGTATCAACGGTAGTCTTTCTGTTAACTGCTCACATGGCTATTTTAAACTTCTGTTCAAAAGGTCCATCAATGCATTGCACTGTTCATTTCGCTTTGATTTAGATGTGTTTGTAAAGATATATATATATATATATATATATATATATATATATATATATATATATATATATATATATATATATATATATATATAATTTCCACTGACAAAAGGTGCACACCAGGATTTTTCAGTTTAAAACTCCATATTTATTAAATAGATTTAAAACAGGAACTGGCCAACGTTTCGGTCTTTTTCTAAGACCTTTATCAAGACCCTGTTCACAGTAAAACATCAGTGTTTAAATACCTAAAAACATGACACTCACCCCTTTGTGCACGCCCACATGATTATGTGAAAAAAGGAAACACCTGCACCAAAAAAGAGCAGAGAAGAATTAAGCACATTGTGGCAAGTATGTACAGATTGCATGAACACTTCAATATAAGCAGAGAATAAATACATTGAGGATATAGATTTTTGCAACTTTGTATCCAAACCGTTAGTGTTGCTCAAGGAAGCATAAGTAGGAGCAGTATTCATTTAAGCCTAAAGGGGCTATAGTGTTTAATTTGCGTATCCAGAACGCTTCCCGCTGAAGTAATATTTTAGACCTGTCACCCCCACGTTTCAGGGGCGGAATATGGTCAATAGCTATATACTTAAAAGTGGGTAATCTGTGATTCAGTTCCAAAAAATGCTTTGCAACAGGTTTGTTGGTGGTCCCGTCCCTAAATGCTGTACTGATGGCGGACCGATGCCCATCCATTCGTAATCTTAGGGTCTGGTCTGTCTTCCCCACATAAGCAAGACCGCAGGGACAGGTGATTAAATAAACCACATGCGTGGTAGTGCAGGTAGATTCACATGTGAAATTAACTCAAAGAAATTACATTTCCTTGATATTGAGTTATCTTTGAATGATCATGGCCTTACCTATACCCTCTTCAGAAAGCCCACCGATAAAAATGTGCTGTTACACTATGGAAGCTGCCATTCGCCCACCATGAAGCGATCCCTTCCCATCTCTCAATTTTGTAGGGTGATTCGTAATAACTCCTCAGAACAACAAACTGAATTACAGCTACGTGAGATGTGGGCTCGCTTCAAAGATCGCGGCTATCCAGACAAGGTACTGGACAAGGCCCTTGCGATAGCAAGGAATAGGTCTAGTGGTGTAAGTGAGACTAAGAAAACTACTTCGAGGCTGGTTTTCACTACCACTTACAATCCAAGCACCAGTATAGTCAACAAGGGGGTGAGGGACCATTGGAAAATTATAGAGGCAGACTCTGATTTACGTAGACTGACTTCTAGTCCCCCAATGATGTGTTATAAAAGAGGCACGAATCTTAGGGATTTGCTTGTCAAGAGTGACCCAATTGACTGCTATACAAAGAACCCTGGTGGTTGGTTACGTGATCTAAAGCTTGGTTGCTTTCGCTGTCCATGCTGTACGTCATGCAGATATATGTCTCCTGGCACATCTTTCCTTCATCCCCAAACAGTCAAGCGCCTGTCTATTAGACATCACATTACCTGCACTACCACGCATGTGGTTTATTTAATCACCTGTCCCTGCGGTCTTGCTTATGTGGGGAAGACAGACCAGACCCTAAGATTACGAATGGATGGGCATCGGTCCGCCATCAGTACAGCATTTAGGGACGGGACCACCAACAAACCTGTTGCAAAGCATTTTTTGGAACTGAATCACAGATTACCCACTTTTAAGTATATAGCTATTGACCATATTCCGCCCCTGAAACGTGGGGGTGACAGGTCTAAAATATTACTTCAGCGGGAAGCGTTCTGGATACGCAAATTAAACACTATAGCCCCTTTAGGCTTAAATGAATACTGCTCCTACTTATGCTTCCTTGAGCAACGCTAACGGTTTGGATACAAAGTTGCAAAAATCTATATCCTCAATGTATTTATTCTCTGCTTATATTGAAGTGTTCATGCAATCTGTACATACTTGCCACAATGTGCTTAATTCTTCTCTGCTCTTTTTTGGTGCAGGTGTTTCCTTTTTTCACATAATCATGTGGACGTGCACAAAGGGGTGAGTGTCATGTTTTTAGGTATTTAAACACTGATGTTTTACTGTGAACAGGGTCTTGATAAAGGTCTTAGAAAAAGACCGAAACGTTGGGCGGTTCCTGTTTTAAATCTATTTAATAAATATGGAGTTTTAAACTGAAAAATCCTGGTGTGCACCTTTTGTCAGTGGAAATTGGATAATGCAGCTATTTTCAGCATAGCACCCAGGTATGTGACTAATCATTGGAGTCTCTCATGGATGGTGTGCGTTAGGACTTTGAATGTGTATATATATATATATATATATATATATATATATATATATATATATATATATATATATATATATATATATATATATATATATATATATTCATGTAGCAAAAATAAGAGCACTTATAGGACTTCATTTAAGGTTTCCCAGAGACCATTCCCAAGACTAAACCACTGACCTTAAATAAACCATTTTTGTTCACTATTTCAAGACCCTTACAGTGCTGCAAACTTTTCTATATCAATATATCTATTTTTTTAGAGGCACCTGGACTAGTTATGTTTTTTTATCTTTGAATGTCTCACAGTAAATCTGGCCATAGATGTTGAGATTTTTAAAAGATCAGATCCTGATCGTGAGACCACGATCTTCTCAGAACGATCGTACGATCGTACGAATTTACCATCAACTAAAAAGACCAATTTGTCAGGAAAACAAAGGGGAGTTGCCTGCTTGGCCCTGCAAACATAGATAGATTGCACTGGGACTGACAAAGATTTTTTGACCTGGCCGATCAATTTCCTGACAGATGTCAGCCGAAAAATCGTAAGATGTACGATCGTTCGAATACCACTAACCACACGATAATTGGTCGGGCTTCCCTAAAATCGGTCGTTCAGCAATAAGAATCGTCGCGTCTATGGGGAGCTTAATACTTGTATCAGTATCGCAGTCTCCTTTTCCACTTATTTTGTCAGAAAATCACAGAAACAGCAAAATAAATTCCTGCTTTTCTGAACACTAGAAACCTTTTTCTCTCTATACAAGAACCTCCTAAAAGATACAGGGAATAAAATAATGTACACCCACTTTATCAACAGTATGTTTCACACTTAACCCGGAGCTCAACAGTCCCCCAACTACATGCAGAGAGACCGCTTTTTTCTAAATCAGTTGCAAGAAGCATTGATCAAAAATACTTTTTTTGTTATACATATACTATAACTATGAAGGGAATCATATTCCTTGCACTGATTTACTGGGCAACCATGTTTCTTGGCGATTCATTATGTGCCGAGCAGACACTTCGTTTTGTAATTGAACTGCAGTATAATTGACTGAACCCCTGCTGCTTCCATATAGGACTTACTGCACATATTGCAGAATACACTGCACAGCAATCTATTTTTCAGCATTGCAACATGACCTCTGATCCATTACCTGCAATTTGGGAAATAATGAGTCCTCGATCACACAACCGATCACACAACTGATTGTGTCTGTATTGCTGTGCTGAGACATATTGCCATACCCCAGGTTCTGTAGACCACATCTCAAAAGCAGTAGCAAGTAGAGGTGAATATTGTGGTGTGTCTCAGTAAATGCTCAGCAAATCTGTATTATATAACAAGAATATAAGTGTCATGAAGAAAATTAATTTGTAAAGTGAATGAATATTTGTACAGTATTTTTAGAATCTGTTGTCACTATTGATTCAACACTCATACGCACTGGTATATTTTCTAAATATATATACAGGTATAGGATCCGTTATCCAGAAACACATTATCCAGAAAGCTCCGAATTACGGAAAGGCCATCTACATTTTATCCAAATAATCCAAATATCAAAAATGATTGCCTTTTTCTCTGTAATAATAAAACAGTACCTTGTACTTGATCCAAAATAAGATATAATTCATCCTTATTAGAAGCAAAACCAGCCTATTGGGATTATTTAATGTTTACATGATTTTCTAGTAGATTTAAGTGATTAATATCCAAATTATGAAAAGATCCATTATCCGGAAAACCCCAGGTCCCTGGCATTCTGGATAACCGTTCCATACCTGTACTTATTTGCTATAAAAATAGATCCACTATAATCCATATTGGGGAGAAATCACTCGCTTTTGGGGAAACTAACCAGACTGTAATTTTATGGCAGATTCAAGTTCATAGCCATAGACATTTGTGAGCCTCCATGTGGAACAGAGGTACAGAAGAAATCCTGTAAATATTTTAGTATTGAATAAACATCTGGTTATACCTAAAATCAAGTTGTTGCCGTATTAAACAGTTACGGATTATTAACATTCAGCAGGTACTACTAATCTGGCTGCTGCTTGAAACCCTTCAGTAAATAATAAATCATCCCTTGGCGGAGATAGGTGCTTGCAGACCCAAGATTTTTTAGGGTAAGCTTGTGATGGTTACTGAAGCTTTCCTGCTTTTATTCCATTGCATAATGAAACAGACTGCAACTATTACAGGTTTTTAATGATAGCAAGCTGTCCCTTCCTAGTCTCCTTAACAAGTAATGAAACTTTGAACCACTGAAACAAGGAGAAATTCAACATTTTCATCAATCATTCGACTTTCTGCCAATTGTAAATAACTCTGCGTAAATGCTGAAGCTGAGAGTTAAAAAGGAATGTTCTGCAACAGAAAACTAACATATTTAAAGGCACTATAATTATGAATTGCCTTTCTATAACCCATTATCCTTAACTGGCAAGCTATATCGGTGTTTAATATACAATATAGATAGGGCTTGTATTGGGTTCATAAGGAATATTCAGGAATATTGCATATTGCTGCTTTGTATGGATGGTTTAATGGCAAAATAATAGCGATCATTTACTACCGCAAGCAAAGTTTTGTTACTGCAATTTTCCCAACAGTCAATTGCACATTCTTTAAAGGTACGTGCATCAAAATGTGTTCTTTGCTCTTCCGTATAGTTGAGCTCAGCACCACTCAGTTTTTTTTATTTGCGGTAAAATGCGTGCAAAGTTGTGTTAACACCCTTGTGACCACAATGTTGGTGGGTATTGTGTCTCAATATTTGCTCACTGCACTTGAGGACATAAATGAGCGCTAATGAATCATAGGTATTATTATAATATAATAACTGACATTAACATGACATCATGTACCAAAAATAGGGTAAAACAGGCACATGTCAAATTTCTCTTACCTTCATTCAATTATAATCAATAGATTCAAGATCCAATCAAAACAAAGGGTAAGTAGTAATATATTGTATGTAGCATGCTGATTGTGACAATATTTTAAACATCACCCTTAGCTACATTTCTGACTTCCAATAGAAATGTATCTGTATTCTTTAAAACTCTATAAAATTTGAGATTTATTTAGTGTAAAAACCACAAAAAACTCGAATACAAAACTTCTCCAAGTAAAGGTCCCATAGAATAGGAGCTGCACTGATCCTATTGGATTTTTTTTAAGCATCAGACTTTTAGAGGTTTGGAATTTTTTTCACTAGTAATTATGAGAAAAACATAATTTAGAGGTTTTAGAGATATTCATATTTTTCTGCAATTTTTCCATTCATACTTTTTCCATTCTGATCTTTCAATAACTTTCATGGCCATTGTGATGTTAGAGAAAAACAGTTTAATTGTGGTTTCCAAAAGCTCTAATATCACTAAATTCGCCCTATAATAAATGGGCCTCCCTGATACATACATTTTTCTTGAAATGTTTCAAGCAAAGCATTTTTTTTTAAATGATCTTATCGGAGTTCTCTTAATTTAAGACATGTTTCTACTTTCTTTGCCATCTTCTACTTTATTACTCATCTTCCTGTACCCTGTTCCCTCTGTGCTCCCTAGCTATACAATTCTTTCGCTCTCCAGCCCCAGAGAGGAATGCAATGCTTATTTATTAAATAAATCCTAGATGATGGCAGAACAAACAGACACCTATTGAGTGCTATCAACACTATTTCTGTAGGTGGGAAGAAAAGCAAAGCAGGCATAGTGACCTGTTTAATCCTTGCCACTTCTCTTTCACCTTCATTTTCCCAGTGTTTCACCTTAAAATGTTTTCCCCCAGGCATCATCACCTTTACTTGTCACCCAGTAGTTTACTTCCATAAAAAGCAATAATGGAATACAGCAAAAACATTGCACTCTGATACATCCTTGTAATTGTGAAAAATACAGCTTCAGAGTATTCAGGAAGACATAGCAGCCTCAAATAAGATATATTTCTATAAAATACTTTACATATACGGCAATGAAAAAAGGCAGCTGATGCTTTGGGCGACTCAAAGTATGAGCATGAGAGTTCTAGCTCACAACGTGCTTTATCAAGATAAGTGTCAGACTAACATAAAAATTGCTAAAATTGCATGTATTATATAATATCACAGGGTATACAGCAAATGGATGTAGCAAGATTGGTTGCTATATATTAATTCAGAGTTATACTACACAAGCATTTTCTGGGCTTTCTAAGATAAAGTGACACTTACTGCAATACCTGTTACAATAAACTGCTATTCCACCTACACTTGCACTTTTAAATTCTACTCTATTTAGAAAAGGCAGAATTACCGGGGTTATATAATAAATTTACAGGTTTTTACACCCCCCCTCCCAGTTTGATTTCCAAATTATTTTGGATAATTATCATAGATGTATTTGATGAATTTAAAATCAATATTTTTCACCAGAATCACCAGACTGCTCACTTTTGTCTAAAAAAATAGATAATCAAGGTATTGGAGGAAACATTTTCTGCAGATGAACTGTAACGCTATAATATATTGCAAAAAGAAGAAAAGTGGTTTTATAACAAAGATCAACTTACATAGGGGGTTACACATTAATGGTGCTAAATGTTGTGTCCTAAAAAATTAGAGTTTTTCAAGGGTAGTTTCACTAAAAAAACTCGAATTATTCAGGGTAAAAAAAACTTGAATTATTCAAGATTTATTATGCTCTGAAGCTGCAAAGCCCAAATCCAAAAATACTCCAGCTAAAACCTGTCGAGGTCATGTAGAAGTCAATGGCGGAGATCCCTTTAACCATCTGAAGATTTTCATGATTTTCAGGGTTTTTTGGTGGTTAGCACTCGAAAACTTGATAAGTTAGAGGTATTCAAGGATTTTTTAGCTCATAACACGATAAATTTGAGGTATTCAAGTTTTTCCCCCCGATTGCATTCAAGTTTTTACATTCGGGTCTTTTTCAGCAAAGAATCAGAAAGATTCGAGTTGTGGATTTATTAGAGGTAGAAAAAAAACTCACTTGACCTTTGATAATCCCCTAATTTAGTTGCTGAGCACAAAAACACTGGGGCAAGTTTGAGAGCATAGTGGTATAGCAAGAACAATACATTTGTAGCCTGTCAGAGCATTTGCTTTTTCCCTTCCATTTGAAAGCTGGAAAGAATCAGGCAAATATTTCAAAACTATGAAAAAAAAATGAAGATCAATTGAAGAGTTGCTTATTCATGATGATCCATTGCAGAAGCTGCTGGGGGAAAAGTTATTACTATTATTAAGTTATTATTATTCAATGCAGAGGCTTCTAGAGGAGTATCAAAATGACAGGACTCTACACAATATTAAAAATTTTTGAAGGAAGAGGTTGACAAGATCTATTGTGATTACAGTATCCCAATAAATATAGTATGGAACGTCAGTGTTGATGAGTCCGTGGGTGCAGATGTAGAACATTTGTTTTTAGGCTATTGATGTTGGCATGAATGATGTGCTTCAGGCTAGCCAATGTGTCATATTAGAAGCCAAGTACTAGCTAAATGTTTACAGAGAGCCAATAATTACGAATCCATTAACACAGGATAACATAGCCTAATAAATTAAGCTGGCTAATCACTGAATTGTGCAACAAGCCAATATGCCGTATCCATCTCCAAGCACTCCACCCCTTTTCTGCCACAAAATGATACATTTATTGCACAGTACTTCTGTCTGGGAGGAACAGGCTGCCCATTAAACTCTTCTGCATTTAAATGTCGGTTGATACGGTTACTGTTTAAGAATGCAGCAAAATAACGGTAAGCAGAATTTATATTTCACATTTTTCTATTCCTAATATAACACACATTCACATTCTTTCCTTTTTTAACTGCTTAAATTATTGTGCAAATTCATTGTGATATGGAAGATAATGTACCCATACTGTATTCATAGTTGTTTACATTCGGGGTTTTTTCATAAATAAGCAAACATTTAAGTAGTGAGTTTATTTGAGGTAAAACCTCACAAACTTCACAAACTCAACCTCTTAGGGGCAGATTTACATAGGGTCGAATATCGAGGGTTAATTAACCCTCGATATTCGACTGCTGAATGTAAATCCTTCGACTTCGAATATCGAAGTGGAAGGATTTACCGCAAATAGTCAGATCGAACAAAAAATTTAATCCATCGATCAACCGATTTTTCTTCGACCAAAAAATTGATAGAAAGAATATGGGGACCTTCCCCATAGGCTAACATGGCACCTCCGTAAGTTTTAGGTGGGGAACTAGGGGGTCGAAGGTCTTTTTAAAGAGACAGTACTTCGAATATCGAATGGTTCGATTTGAAGTCGTAGTCGATGGTCGAAGTAGCCAAAAAAAATTTCGAAATTCAAAGTTTTTTATATTCTATTCCTTCACTCAAGCTAAGTAAATGGGCCCCTAAATGTTAAGGACACAGAACTAAAATTTTTATTAATTCCCTTATACTGGTCAATCATTGCCTTACTGAACACAACAATTTGGGCCCATTATCTCATACATAATTACATTTTATGACTCCTCCTAATAAGTCCCATATTTTCTTTTTTTGGTCTGGTGATTTGGGGTAGTAAATGATACACATGGGGCAGATTTATCAAGGGTCAAAGTGAAAATTGAAATTCGAATTTGAATTTAAAAAATCTAATTTACTAGTTTATTTTAGTGTAATTCCACTAGGGAATAGTTAAAATTCAATTTGAGTTTTCAAAAAAATTTGAATTCAAATTTTGAAATGTATCATCTACTGGCCCTTTAAGAATTTGAATTCTACTATTGCTGTTTTAGCCTATGGGGGATGTCCTGGAATTCATTTGGTGTTGTTTGGAGACATCATGAAAATCGAGTATTTTTGGTGAAAAAACTCGAATAAAAATTAGATTCGAGTTTGCGGGTCAATACCATTCACCCGAATTTATAAATTTAGATTATTTTTTTTAAACATTTTTTGATTGTTCCTTTTTTTTGAATTTCAAGTTCATGGGAGTTTTTACAAAGTCTTATGAACTCGAAATTCGACCCTTGGTAAATCTGCCCCATAGTAACATACATCATGTGGAAATAGAAAATGTGAAACTAATTAAAAGTACAATTTATACAGGCAAATGTGACAGAAATATGATGATAGCTTGTTTGAAGGAGAAGAGTTTGAAGAAATGACTTTATTTGGATTGAGCCAATGCTAAGTGCAGATAAACACTCTTAGGTTACAGTATTTATCAAAAATAAACTCACAACTCGAATGTTTGCTTATTTACAGAAAAACCTGAATGTAAAAAACTTGAACTGAATGCAATTGAGGGAAAAAACTTGAATACCTTAAATTTACCAAGTTACAGTATAGTCTAAAAACCTTGAATACCTTGCATGTTTTTAGAGCAAACCACCAAAAAACCCTGAAACTCATGAAGGCAAAAAACATCTTCAAATGGTGAAAGGGACCTCTGCCATTGACTTCTACATGTCCTCAACTCAATAGCTGGAGTATTTTTGGGTTTGGGCTTTTAGCAGCTTCGGGGTATAATACATCTAGAAAAATTCAAGTTTTTTTTTACCCTTGAGAAACTCACATTTTTTCAAAAAAACAACTCGACCTTTAATAAATAACCCCCATAATATGTACTGTACCGGTTAGTATTGAGACATACGGACACAAGGGCCTCCACCTACTTATCTTTTAACACAAAGGGGAAAATGTAATAAAAATGTAAACAGAAAAAGATTGCACAACTAAGAAGAAAAATTTGTACTCCACAATGTAATATTCTTTGTTAGACTGGTATTGCACTGCAAAATGTATTTACACATAGCACACTTTTAAGACTTGCTTGAAGGTGGAGTAATCTTGTGAAGCAGACATAACTTTTCAGTAAGAAGTTTTATTGCATACACTGTGCAGTATTTCTTCCAGTGCCGGAATTGGTTGCTAAACAGTTCACAAAGGCTATATTAAATTTGTGCAAATGCAGAAATGAATATTTCTGCATTTGCATTTGCATTATGAATATTTTTCCATTAATGACTTTTATTTCATTCCCTCCATTAGCACTGAATCTTAATTGTAATTGTATTACTGCATGTACTTGTAGACTTAGTGGCAGATTTATCAAGGGTCGAATTTCGAATTGGCCAAATTCGATAGTTGAACTTTTCTTTTTGAATTTTTTTGGCCGTTTTCGGTCGAAGTAAAATGGTTCGACCGTTAGTTGAAATCACTCGAATCGAAGGATTCGAGCAATGTTTTGCGATCGATCGAAGGATTTTTATTCCACTAAAAAAAAAACTTAGAAAAGTGCTCTGGAAGGTCCCCTTAGGCCAACATTGCACTTCGGTAGCTTTAATTTGAATAGTCGAACGATTTTTACTTAGAATCATTCGAATCGAAGTAGAATGGTCGCATATAGCCTATTCAATGGTCAAAGTACCCAAAAATTTACTTCGAAATTCGTAGTTTTTAAAATTCGAACATTCACTCGAGCTTAGTAAATCTGCCCCATAGCCAAATTTTGGCTATAGGTTCTAGGAGGTCCCCATAGGCTAACATAGCAATTCGGCAGGTTTAAGGTGGCAAATTGTCGAAGTCGAAGTTTTTTTAAAGAGACAGTACTTTGATTTTGGAATGGTCAAATATTCAAAGTATTTTCAATTCGAATTGAAGTCGAATTTGGCCTATCCGATGGTAGAAGTACCCAAAAAATACTTCGAAATTCAACGTTTTTTCATTCGAAAATTCACTTCGACCCTTAGTAAATGTGCCCCTTAATGATTTTTTCCCTGTTTGTTCTGTTTATGTATTATTTTACTGTGCTGTACTACGTATACAAAAAGCGCTATATAAAATGACATGGTACATACAGTAGCTGCTACAAATGTGCTTGAAGCTGGCTGAACATATCCAGATATTGCAAGAATATAACCACTTAAAGGAATGCAAGACATAAATTATGACGGTAGACTGTCAAGGTTGGGTTTTTTTTCTCTGGAAAAAAGATTCTTGTGAGGGGACATGATTACACTTTATATAAACATTAGAGGACATTATGGACAAATAGCAGGGGATCTTTTTTTCCCATAAAGAGGATCACGGCACCAGGTTTGGTTCTGGAATGCCCTGTCAGATGATACTATTTCTGCATTGTGAGGTAACATCCATAATGTGGAATCTACACACAATCACTGGCGCCTGAAGGCAACACCTGAAAACTGTCTTCCATTGATGTCTCAAAACCACATTTTCGCAAAATCATTGTGGATTGCAATTAAAGACAGGCCACTGTTCTACATTGATCCTACTATGCATCTTGACCCACACATGCTTTGATTTTCTCTTCCACTTAATGTGACGTAGGAAACTCAAGTATCTCATCTGTACCTTCTTTTATAGAAGTACTGCTTAGCAATACTGCACCACTGAAATGTCTGATGACTATTCACTAGAATACAGCGCCGGATTTCAATGAGGGGCGCCCCTAGGCCGCGCGGTCCGACCAGGCGGCCGCGCGGTCCTAGCGCCCACCTCACCTCCCCTTCCCAGCGCGCCGGCGAAAAAACGCCGGCGCAGCTGCTGTAATTGAATGGGGAGGCACGCGTCCCCATAATGCGGCTGGGCGGCATGCCGTCCCTATTTTTTTGCCGCCCTAGGCCCGGGCCTATGCGGCCTTGCCGCAAATCCGGGCCTGCTAGAATATATGTGAATAGGTTGCTCTACAATGAGCTTACTAATTATTTCTACACCCTACTAGTGATGGGCGAATTTATTCGCCAGACGCGAATTAGCGGAGAATTTGCGCGATTCGCCACCAGCGAATAAATTCGCGAAAATTCGCCAGCGTCAAAACATTTTTTTCGAAAAAAACGGATGCCGGCGTCATAAACGGGCGCCGGCGTCAAAAACGAGCAAATTCGCCCATCACTACACCCTACACTATTGAACAACTCCCTCACATTCTTTAAGTGGAAACAGAGGAATTATGCACATTTCAGTTCACTCCATCCCTACTGATATATTCAATAATACCTTACTGTATGAATTGCATTTTCTAGCACATTGTTTTATAGAACATAAAGCAGTTGAAGGAGCTGACTTATTGAATTGCAAGATGGGATTCCATTACAAAGACCAACTTCCCACGCTGGAATTTTCTTAGTAGAGAAAACAGGTGTCTAGAAGATGCTACAATAAGATAATACAAATAGATCAAGGTCAATATAAAGCTGACTGGGAAACTGTTCATGCTTGTGAAAAGAACAAATACTTGTAAGAGACCTATAAAATGTTGAACTGGCTAAACCAATATATCCTTTAAACATAAATACAATATTATCCCATTTATGGTTTACAGGCCCTTTGAAGTGTGTTGCGCACAATCTGGGGAAGAAATACAACATTTATAAGGAAAAAATAAACATTATTACTTCACTATATGGTGCAGGCAGTGTCAGTGAAGCAGCCCAGTCGATTAACCATCCCCAACTTACTCTCCCAGAATGACTGCACCTACCATTGGGCAAATTTACTAAGCGGGGAAAATTCGCCAGCGACGGCTTCGCAGCCATTGCAACACTTCGCTCAGACAACGCTAGTTTACTAAAATGCAAAGTTGCATCCAGGGCACCGAACGCTGGTGAATTTTTGCTAGCGTTACTTCGGCAATCAAAGCGAAGATGCGCTAGCGTTGGCTAATTTGCATATGGTGGGAAATTATAAAGTTGAATGGACGTATATGTTGCAGCAAATACATTACATTACACAAGTCCATGGAACCTTAATAAAGAAAATAGAGTTGTTATAATGCCCTACACATGAGCCCACTGTATAGTTTATGGTCCATATGTTAGAAAATGTAGGGGGGAACCCGGTTCCCCAAACAATTTTTTACGAACTTCTGCAGGCTATCACTCTGAAAAAAGACACCAGCATTTTTTAGTCCTATGCACTCCATTGCACTCCAAGTCTGGCGAAAGATGTAATGCTCATCTTAGTGAATTTGCGGAGTAATGTCCATTCGCCAGTTTGAAAATTCGCCTGTCGATAGAGTGCGAATGAGCACTAGCGTTGGTATCTGTCGCTAGCGAAGTTACACCTGCATCCATTAGTAAATTGGTGAAGTGCCTGAAAGTCGTAACGTTGGCGAATTTTCGCCAGCGTTTGTCACTTCGTCCTTTAGTAAATCTGCCCCCTGGTTCCTTTACCTTGCGGCTTGTAAAAAAGAATCCAGGTTTTATGATAAAGCAGGCCACAGTATTTATTAAAAGATATATACAAACATAATAAATTACAATAATGGTTACATGTATAACAGATATAGGACTGAAAGAACACCCAAATGATTTCTTGAGAGTTGAGAGGGGACTTTTTTTCATAAAGGACATTTATATAAACTGGACTGTACATTAAGAATAAAGCTTTGTAATACATGGTTCTTTATATATCTCTGGCATTATTTTAAGAAATATCATCACTTCCAGATTACTAAGGAGACGCTATACTTTATCAGATGAATGACTCACAAAATGCTTCTGCTCATCTAGTTATTGTGTCTCCCTAAACATATGATTTAAAGAATCTAATAATCCCTTTTCAGTGTTGTCTTATTACTTTCTGCAGATGACACACTAATGCTCCTTTAATTTCCCTTACACATGCATTTTATCTAGTATCAAATTTCCCGTTGCGTCTCCTCTACTTTAAACCAGAATGTGCAGTTACCATAGAAATGCCTCTCATGTTTTCACTGAATACATGGAGATAATATTCAGTATTACAGGCACACAGCATAGCTTACATACTGACCAATGTTTGAAGAGCATATACTTCAAATAAGCAGAAACTGATACAAAATGTAATATAGGAAAGTAATAGTTATGCCATTTCAAATGACGAAATATTGATGGCTGTGAGTATAAAGAGAAATCACAAAGAATAAACCTTTATACTGACAACATACAGGTATAGGATACCTTATCCAGAAACCCGATATCCAGAAAGCTCTGAATTACGGAATGGCCATCTCCCATAGACTCCATTTTATCCAAATAATCCAAATTTTTAAAAATGATTTCCTTTTTCTCTGTAGTAATTAAACAGTAGCTTGTACTTGATCCCAACTAAGATATAATTAATCCTTATTGGAAGCAAAACCAGCCTATTGGGGGTATTTAATGTTTAAATGAATTTCTAGTAGACTGAAGGCATGAAGACCCAAATTACAGAAAGATCCGTTATCCGGAAAACCCCAGGTCCAGAGCATTCTGGATAACAGGTCCCATACCTGTACTTGCTATCCAGAATACTTGGGACCTAGGGTTTTCCGGATAAGGGGTCTTTCCGTAATTAGGATCTCCATACCTTGTTTACTAAAGAATAAATATTTCCATTTATTAAATAGATTACTATCATTTTGCTTCCAATAAGGATTTATTATATCATAGTTGATCTCAAGTACAAGATACTGTTTCATTATTACAGAGAAAAAGGAAATACAGGTATGGGACCTGTTTCCAGAATACTTTGGACCTGGTGATCTTTCCGTAATTTGGATATTATATCATAAATCTGCTAGAAAATCATGTAAACATTAAGGGGGTTACAGTATTTACTAAACTCTGGTAGGGCTTTTTAGGGCAAAACTCTATTTTTTCTAGTTGTTAAAAACTATAATTTTTCGACATTTATCAAAGCCAGAAGCTGCAAAAAGCCCAAATCCAAAAATCCGCCATCTCAGACCTGTCGAGGTGGTGTATAAGTCAATGGTCGAGGTTCCTATCCTATTTGGAAGTTTCTGTGGTCTGTGCTGGAATTATTTTTCATGTTTTTGTCCAAAAAGCTCGAAATGGTTGGAATTTCAGGCTTTTTGGGCAAAAATATGAAAAATTCCTGCTTTTCGGAAAAAAACATAAAAAAAATCGATTCATTAAAAGATAAATTATGCGATTTGGGTTTTCTCATGATTTTATCGAGTTTTTACCAGAACCGGTTTAATCAAGCTTTTTTAATAATAAATAAAGTAAATTGGGTATGGAATGTTGGTCATGGTTTTTTGTTTAAACAATTAGATAAATTCGGTTTTAGTAAAAAAACAACAAAATAAACACAATAGTACTGCTTTGCCTCCAATAAGGATTAATTATAACCTCATTTGGATCAAGTACAAGGTACTGTTTTATTATTACAGAGAAAAAGGAAATCAGTTTTAAAAATTTGGATTATTTGGATAAAATGTCTATGGGAGATGGCCTTTCTATAATTCGGAACGGTCTGGATAATACGTTTCTGGATGACGGGTCCCATACCTTTACTTTTTAAAAATTAGAATCACTTGATTTACATTGCTGAAAAATTGTAGTCTCTAATTTTTGAATTCACTGGGATCTCCTAGAAAACAGTGATACTTCTTTCTGTATTTATATTTGATCTTCTTGTGTATCTTTGATGTCACATAATGAAACAGCTACATAGGAGAATGGGAATATATAAAGAGTGCTTTACAGGATGTACTTACATGAATTAACATGTTCACAATCTATATCTTTCAAAACACCACACATTTTAAACATTTGCTTCTAATACTCAGTGGAGCCCATGAGAATTCATGAATCATTCTATGACACTCCAACAAGGACAGAATATGTGGAACAGCTGTTCAAAAGAACAATGAATACCATTAGAGTTGTGTCATGTTTTTTTAACATTTAGAGGCAGATTTATTAAAGGTAGAGTTATTTTTTTTCAAGTTCTATCAATTTGAGTTTTCCGGTTGTTCAGCCCTACTTCACTAATTCAAGTTTTTTACATCGAGTTTTTTCTTAAATTAGAAACCATTCGAGTTGTGAGTTGATTCAAGGTCTAAAA
This sequence comes from Xenopus laevis, assembly GCF_017654675.1. NCBI lineage: Eukaryota > Metazoa > Chordata > Amphibia > Anura > Pipidae > Xenopus > Xenopus laevis. The sequence continues at coordinate 94,599,362 of NC_054379.1, forward strand.
ATGCTCATAAATGCTCCTAAAGCTCTAAAATAAAAAACAGTTCAAGAAACTAAGTTAGATCGCATGGCATTTTTTACACTGCAATCTGGAGGTGATGCCATTGAAAGTCAGATAGAGGTAGAAAAAAGTGTCATAAAACTTCCATCCACCATACCTTGCACACAAGTTTTGATGGACGGCACTTACTATGTGCTGACAATCACACTGGTATTCTGTGAAAATATGTTGCATTGTAAGTAAAAACTTGATGATTCTGAGTTCATTGCACTTTGCATTAATAACTTAAAGAAATCAACATAACATAATAAGTGAAAGCTTTAGGTAACAATAACATCTCCACACCAGTGTTACAAAGACTTTGGTATTGATAACTTGTAGGGGCAGATTTACATAGGGTCGAATATTCGATATTCGACTCTCGAATGAAAATCCTTCGACTTCGAATATCGAAGTTGAAGGATTTACCGCAAATAGTTCGATCAAACGATCAAACTAAAAATCATTCGATCGAACAATTAAATCCTTCGAATCTTTCGATTCGATGGATTTTAATCTATCGATTGAATGATTTTTCTTCGACCTACAAATTGTTACAAAGCCTATGGGGACCTTCCCCATTGGCTAACATGGCACCTCAGTAGGTTTTAGGTGGCGAACTAGAGGGTCGAAGTTTTTTTTAAAGAGACAGTACCTCGACTATCGAATGGTTGAATATTCAAACGATTTTTAGTTCAAATTGTTCGTTTCGAAGTCGTAGTCGAAGGTCGAAGTAGCCAAAAAAAACATTCGAATTTTTTTTTATTCTATTCCTTCACTCGAACTAAGTAAATGGGCCCCGTAATGTACATGATCTAGTATCTCAAGAACTGCTATGGTATCCCTCATACAGTATAACAGCTTTAATAACAATACAAGATGGCTTATTTGTAACTCTTCCTATGCACATGCATAACAAATGTGACTCCCAGTGCATACAGTGCATAAGTGTATCATCCATACAAGCAGCTGTTTACGTATTCTGTGGTCTAAGCATGCTATCCTTCACACACTAGGGATTCTTTAGCTGGGGCTTCATGTAAACCACAGTAAAAGACTGGAATAAATCCCCTGGGTGCACAGAAAGCACAATTTACGCATTGTCAAAGAAATTTGCTAGCTGTCCTTTATTAGATCTGAGGTTTTAGATAACCCAATTGGTTTCCTTAACAGTCTTCAGGGGAAAACAGCTCTGCATTTCTGGATATCCCTGCTCAGTTTTACTACAGTAAGGGATTTTCCCATATTTCTCTTGTTTCATTAGAAATGTAAATTTAGCTTTTTGAATGCTTCTATAAAGGATTAATGGATGAATGGGGATTGTTTTATTAGTAAGCATCAGCAGGGTAACAGACCATTCCAGTTATTTAACACTTTATATTTATATACAAACATATGAAATCTCTTGATAAAACTATCATCTGTGAGCGATTCCCCAAATCCACACAGTAGGTGCGAAGTGAGAAAAGTCCCAATGCACACTGTGAATTAATGTATCATCCCTGTGTTTGTCAGCTTTTTCCTGACATATAATATTTCTATCCATCTAAAAGGTGTACTAGCCAGGGCTTTATGCAAGCTACAAGTAACATAGTTATTTCTATTAAAATGTCACTTCCTATGAAGCCTACAAGGGTTTTTCAGCTTTGCAAAGTGCATACCAATATTATTCTGTTAAATTGTATTGTTAGATTGTGTTATGTTTTAGCCAATTGTCTAGTAATACCTAACAACCCAGGCTCCAGAATGTCCCTGCTTAATTATTCTACAGAAAGGACATTCCTCCTGCTTTACTGAATTTGATATGTCTTCCATAAAGCCAGTTGTAGAGAAATCCACCAATAGCCACCAGCTCTTATTGATTCTCCCTCGTTTTCCATACTGGTTGACAATATATTTTTATGAACATAATTGTGCAGATAATATATTTCATTATATGTAGAAAATTGCTGTATGTGGTTTCCAAACTGTAGTGCTGGATTAAAAATGCAGAACAAGATGCAGAGTGAAGATTTGTTGTGCCCAAGCTGACCCCGTGTTTTACAGCTACTGTTAGTATAAGATAGGCAGTATTCTAGAGGACACCCAGGTGCCACCCACCTCCACTCCTTCTGAATGCAGCTCTTAAGTGCTCAATTCTTGGAGAGCAGTGATCTTAGAGAGGCAAAGTATGTAAAACCACAATCACACTACTATATGCTTTTCACATGAAAGATAAACTCACACTTTGTTTTCCATGTAGCTACCAAGTGGCAAAGTCTACATGTCAATCTAAGCCAAACAAAATACAACTTACTGGAACCACAATGGGGAGTTTTTTTTTCTCATCTCATGACTGTGCAAGCATTTGGCTCAAACATAATTTCCAACATATTATGCAGAATATGTGGAGTCATGTAACCTGCAAAATCTGATCTACAATATATAGAAATTTAAAGTTTACAACAATTGTATTCATTAAATAGGATTGCATTAATAAAAGGATTTACAGAGATTATAGGGGTGATGTAAAATTTTCCCAGGCAGAAGAGAAAGTGCTACTTTATAGAATATCTTCCAGGGGGAATTGCTGTGCTGTGCAAACCGCTCCCTTACTTGTGTGTCTGAATGACCCCCCCACTTGGCCATCTTGAATAGAGTAATGCTGAACGCACCAGTTCTGTATTCAAGGGGGTAGCCTTAGGTCTCTGAGAACCAAAATGAAAAACAGACTTTTTTTGCACTTTATATATTGCCCAGGAGCTTGTAAACAACCCCTTGTGTTTTATCTTTAATTGATCTTATACCAACACTATTATAGATAATCTATCATGTGAAGTAATTATATTCTGATTTCCCATCTAATGAGATGTGTAATGTTTCTTGGTAGCTAAGCTTGCTAAGAGATAACACTCAAGTTGTCTTTATGATGGATTGTTGGGCTGTCTTGAGGCAATAATAGTCTCAGTGACCCAAGTGAGTTAAGGGGTATTTTATCTATAACTAAACATAAGACAGCCAAATCAACCAACCAAACCAACGATTAGTCTCCTTTTCGATTTGATATTGCAGCACAATAATATCTATTTATTTTATAATACAGTAGTTAAATATAACACACATTTCTATGAAACCAGAATATTGGCAAGATAAACAAACACCCAAAGTAATAAACAATTTCATAAAACTAAGCAAACCATTATCCTCTTTTACAGCCAGGCATGACCATGGGCTAGGGGAGGTAGATTAAGTATAATGTAAATCATATAGCTTTTCAATACTTCACTCAGCCCATATTGTTTTTAAAATTCATATGCCTCTTTAGCTGCTGGACAGATTTATATCATACATTTTCATGGAACTTGGTAAGTCAGGAGCTGAATATATTCATGATCCATAAACCGTTGCATTTTCAACTGTTCAGTCACTTCTCTTTCCTAAGCATCCACAGATGTTTCTAAAGCAATGTAATTTCAGTGCTGCTAGATTTAGAAAAACAAACACAGCTGCTGTTTTCCTCAACGTAACTTGTTTGTACCCATGAACCGTTAATGACACATTAGAGTAATCAGCGTATGTCTTAAATGAACTTCATTTGTTGAACGTTTGTGAGTTTTCAAACAGGAGATAAGGTTAAAAAAATTCTAATGAAGACAGGCATCAGAGCAGGGATAAAAATTCAGCCAGGAGAAAGGCAATTAAAATACAATTTCTTGCCCCTCTAGCTGGGACATTAAAACTGCATCTTATACTTTCTTCTGCTTTCCTTCATGACCAAAACTGAATGAGGTATAAGGAATTTTAATAGTCCCTTAAAAGATGTTTTGCAATTTTATTTTCTCAGTTGATGAGATATGCAGGATTACATCCTTATTTCTATTTATGAGAAGCTTTTTGGTAAGCCGCGTTAGATTTTGATGCCCACGTGAAAGTATAAACCATGCAAGATCATTTTCAAGATGGAAAGTTACTAGAGAAAGTTGGAAAAGAAGTGATTTTAATGAATTCTTTTTTTTACAATATATAATTAACTATATAACCAAAATGTATTTTGTACAGTGCAAACGCATGTACTGAATTACTTCATTATAAATATAAATTATCTAAAATTAAGCTTACAATATCCTCATGACATAACTATTATTTAAAAGATAAATCAGATTTTTTTTTGAACAAAATCTGATTTAAGGAAAAATTAGAAGTCTAAAACATGCATAGTTCTCTTTAAATAACTTTCAATATTTTTTGTTTGTGTCTTTATTTTTACTGCTCAATAATTCACTGCTCAAATGTGCAGTCTTAACATTTCAAAATTTCCCCCAATTGAAATGAATGATTTACTGGTTGCCTCGTGAAGCAAAAATCAAATAAAAAAACAATTGAGTTTAATTGTTATTTTTAAAAATAAATATTTGATAAACTTCAAAAAAATTCAAACATTCAAAAAATTAATAAATTGTCTCAGCCTGTCTATAGTATCCTCTAATGTATTTGTTAGAGAGTTATTCTATCTTCTTGCAATTGCTTTTTCTCTAGAGCATACAAATCCATCTTTGGTAGTCTATCCTGATAGTTTAATCGTTACATTTTCTTCACAGCTCGGTTCACCTTTAAATCAACTTTAATGTGTTATAGAGGCACCTTTTCTAAGGAACTTTTTAACTGGTCTTCATTATTTATTTTGTATGGTTTTAAAACTAGTAGCATTTCTATTCTATCTATTTCCAGCATGTAACTAAAGGTAGTTATTTGGTTATTGGGATCACTGACCCTGGCACCTAAAAAAAATATTAACTTTGAGGATTTTTTTTTTTTGTTATTTTCTATCCAGGCCTATTCGTATGCATTCTGACTTCTTAACTGTTTCATGCTAATTAAGCCCTAGCAAACTAGGTAGAAGTTAAAATTCTACCTGAGAGCTTCAGAACATAACAAGCAATTCATTAAATTAATTCAAAATTGATTTAAAATCCACAACTAAATAAAAATGATGACCAATTGAGAAATGTATTATAATATTATTAGTTACTGTATATCCTACTTAGGGGGTTATTTATCAAGCTCCGAATATCCGAACCTCGACTTATGTAGTTTTATAGTTTTCGGAGCAAAAAAAAAAAAAAATACTACGAATTATTCAACATTTATTAAAGTCCGATGGTCTTAAAACTCAGAATTCGAAACCCCGGCATCTAAAAGCTCTCGAGTTCCTGTATCAGTCAATGGGGAAGGTCCCAGTGTCTGTGCTGATGTCCGTACCGATATCCAATGTTTTTGGGGATTAGGAGCAAAAAATTCAGAAAACTATCTGTTATTCACAGCAACTATCAAATCCTTATTTCAGTTTCTTTCAGTGTGCAACTAGCATTTATAATATTATTGTCCAGGTATATAACCTTGAATTTATCATTGTCCAGTACTTGTTTTATTGAAATCACTCTGCAAAGTGGAAACATTTTGCATGGACTCTATATTATTAGCAAAAAAAAAACCAAGACAGTGCTTTCAATGCTAATCTCAAAAAATTGATGAATAAATATAATGCAAAGGGCCAAGTACAGTTTCTGGAGGCACTCCACTAACAATACCAGTCCAACTAGAAAATGTTCCATGTATAACCTCTTTGTAATTTATTCATCAGCCAGTTCTCAATTCTACAAAATAATACAAATAGCATGTTTAAGATCAATATTCCTTGTTGTAATCAGCTACCTTGGGTGGTACTGTATCAAATGCATAAGCAGAATCTAAGTAGATCACATCCTCTGCTGGGATGTCTACTTCTATGTGTCTATTTTTCTAGCAAAAATCAATTGTGCATAAAATCATTAGTGGTTAGGGCTAAGTGAAAAAAAAATTAGATGCTTCTTCTTTAAAAATTTCATTCTAACACTGGAATGGTTTGCAGCACAGAATAGATTTGTCAGAAAAGTTCTGGCAAATGCTAAAAACAGCTGGGAGTCCTTCAGGATAGTGATGGGCGAATTTGCGCCGTTTCGCTTCGTCGAAAAATTTGCGAAATTCGCAAAACGGCGAAAAATTCGCGAAACGGCGCCGGCGTCTCGTTTTTGACGCCGGCGCCCATTTTTTCGATGCCGGCACCCGTTTTTGACGCGAATTTTCGCGGGCGTTTCGCGAATTTATTCGCTGGCGGCGAATCGCGCAAATTCGCCGTGAATTTGCGCCTGGCGAATAAATTCGCCCATCACTACTTCAGGATTCTGCACTTTGATATTTTATAAATCTGCCCCATAGCATTGTGATATGAAATATATTCCAATATCAACTTCTATGCCCTCCAAAAGCTTTCTCACCACAGATGTGAAACTACCAGGGCTGTAGCTATCCAGGTTGATACAGAATATCTGCTTGAATAACAGCACATCATCAGCAATTTATTATATGATAAAAATATGTAAAATTTTGGCATCTAAGAGCTGCCAAATTCATGTGGAAGCATCTATGGCAAATCCCAGTGCTTTTTCAATGCACATTTTTCAAAATTTTTGACCTATTAAAAATTTTAAAGTAAAAATGTAAAATATATATTTTTTTCACAAATGTATTCAAACAAAATTTTTTATATTAGAACATTTAATAAATAAGCAAATATTTGGGTTTGATAAAAATTAAATTCCATTCAAAGTAAAAAACCTCTAACATTACACAATTAGAATTTTAATAAATAGGCCTTTATGTAAAGTGATGTGGCAACGACAGAGCTAAACTCCTTTAATACCTTAGTGTGAATAACACTTGAATAGCAAGTCTTCAACCCCTATTTACTTTCACATGTTATAGTCTTTTTGAAGTTCCTCCTGAGTTAGCCAGTCGCCTATGCTTAAATGTATTGATTTGGCTTAAAATATCTGAAACTGTTTGCAAAAAAAAAAACAAAACGATTTTTTTCTGTTGTAATCAACAACTCCCTCTGATACCAATGGGGTTATTTAGAAATTATGTGAATTTGTTTTTTACAAATTTTGAATGTACTCACAAAAAAATTTGATTGTCTAAAATTTCTATTGAATGGGAACGACCCGAAAATTCGATTCATATTCGATTAGAATACGAACGAAATTCAAATAGAAATTTCCTATGGAAAAACTTATGTCAGGAAGCCTATTAACATCTTCAAATGGGTCAACGGACCTCTGCCATTGACTTGTAAATTAACTCAGCAGATTTTAGGTGGCGGATATTCAAATTGGAACTGTTTCCATGGTCAAGGTATGATCTCACATTCAAATTGGGTGATTAAAATACGAATGTGTGAATTTTGACACCAAAAAATATTCGAAAATTTGAATTTAAATTTGCTAATGAACCTTTAATAAATCTGCCTCCAAGTGTTTCATGCCCTCTTTCATAATTATTCAGCATTTATATGTTTAAAAACTAATGTTAGATGTGTCTTACTATTCTCAACAATGTTTGATCTTAAACATAATTAATATATATTTTTCCTTTGCCTTTTTAGGTTAAAAGTTTATTTCTTTACCTTTTCTTTTTCTGCTAAAAAGTTTATATGCTGATACAAAAATGTAGCATCATTAACAGCACTCTAGTATATAATTCTTGAATCTTACATGTTGCTGTACATCTAGTGCACAAAGTACAACACATAGGGGCAGATTTATCAAAGGTCGAGGTGAATTTTCAAATTGAAAAAATTCAAATTTCAAGCTTTTTTGTGTACTTCGACTAGGGAATAGTCCAATTTAAAATTTATCATGTACTGTCTCTTTAAAAATTTGACGTCGACCATTCGCCATCTAAAACCTGCTGAATTGCTGTTTTAGCCTGTGGGGGACCTCCTAGAACATATTTGGAGTCAATTGGTGGACTCTGACAAATCAAAGTTTTTTTTGGGAAAAACTTTGAATCGAATTCGTTTGAATGCAATATTCCTTCGATCCGAATTTGGCTGAATACAGACCTATTCGGCCGAATACGGGCCTATTCGATCGAAAACGGACCTATTCGACCCAAAAAAAACTTCAACCTAATTTCGGTTGGTCTTTTTGAATTCAAATTTCAAAGTTTTTTCTATTCAATTTAACCCTTGATAAATCTGCCCCATAGTCTAATTATTTTCAAGTCTTTAGTTGCACTTTTAAATTGCAGTTTAAGTTTTGCTATGAATCATTTTAAATATCAATACATTTTTTGTGTGCATACAGGGCCATCCCTGAAGAGAGTCCAGGATAAACAACTTTGCATTCATACAAGTAATATAAAAATATAACACAGGAACTGTAGCTGACAGTATCTATGATCTAACTAAATGTAAATAGGGAGCTTTTACACTAGCCAATTTAAATTTGTATCCCCTTTCAGGGGTTGATACCATACACCAGAGCACGGCCAAGCCACCAGGTGCCCTAGGTAACCCGTTGGCCACCTCACACCCTTTCCCTAGTGTCTGCTCTTGTTGACATGGTAATATCATGCTGGGACAACAGAGTGCATGGATACAATCTTCATTGTGGGGCAAAAGAGGGCCTGGACTAGGGGTAAGCAGATGGACAAGGTTCATGCCTGGTGCCCCTGCACCTTAGGCACATGCCTCTTCTGCATACCCCTAGCCTAGGCCCTGCCATGCACCTGTTATCATGAGCTATTTACCCATTTTTTATTTTTAAACTGAGACTGAAGGTATTAATATTTTCTTATTGTTTTTATGAAGACTTTTTGGATATAGTTAAGCTGTACTTATTCACTTTAGTACTATGCACTTTTAACTGTTTTTATACTAAGTTTGATGCCTTTTAAGTAGTACACAAAGACCACGCGCACACTCAGGCCCTTCGTAGGCTTACGCTGGTGCCCAAGACCTGAGGGAGACGGCACTCCCAATGGACCAATGTAGGAAAAAAGGCCTGGCACACGGAGCAAGTTAAACCGGGGTCCTAGCCCTGGTGTGTTTATTGCATCAAACACACCAGGGGTAGGACCCCGGTTTAACTTGCTCCGTGTGCCAGGCCTTTTTTCCTACATTGATGCCTTTTAAGAACAGTGTGACTTCTCCACAAATAGAAAATGTAATGGCTCAAGTCTAGGATTGTTTGACTTTTTGCACGTGTGATTACCCCATAGGAACATGTCAAGAAAGGAGACAGTTTATATCTATTATTTTCCTTTTTAGACTCATTACTTCTTGCATTTTTGCTGCATTATTAATATTGATTCATTCATTCTACTAATTTACAGTTAATTCGTTTTAATAAATGAATTCAGTAACAGTTCATTATATTTTTCATTAAATTACTCTCTTGTATTTCATTAAATCACATTGACGGTAATATAAAACTGTCTAAATCTAATTAGGAATCCATTAATTAGTTTTGAATCAACACAGTTCTTAGCAATTGTACCTTTTTTATGTGGCTATGCCCCACAGTGATTATAAAAGTGCTGTTCTAGTGGTTTTTTTTTAAACTAAATTGTACCTATGACGTAATGCACCTTGAAGTCTAATGTTCCAGGGGTTTTACAGTCTCGAAATCTGACATTGCTCAATTTTTCTCACATGATATTACCATTTAAAATATCTGATTCTGTGTATCGCTTTTTTTTTTTTTTTTTAACTACAGCATATGTCTCATATTTATTACTTCTTGAAATCACTTTCTCTGGTATGCAGACACCATAGAAAATTCCTTTGAGCTATAAGAGTTTATATTGTAAGAAAAATATATTGGTGAGAAATTACCAGCAAGAACCTGAGAAAATGTTATACTTTTCAAAAACATTATACTCATCTAAAAATAATAATCTGTAGGAAAAACACCTAATTTTTAGTTAAGAGTGAGCGAAGGATTGATAAATAGCTTGAACCCCAGTATCACAAATACAAATATACTGTATATCTCACACCAACACTGCATATACATATACTGTACATTCCGTGACTGTAGAAAGGAATATTTTTGGACTTTTACATAACTGAGAACAAGGGCTTTCTCAGGCTGAAGGTCACCTTTCACTAGATGAAGAGTAAAATCAAATCAATAAACAAGCCTTAGCTCTATATGCTAAAGTATTTCACATGAAATTCAGAATCTGTTGTTGTTCTGTACTGATTACCATTTTAATGACAGTATCATCTAGGGATTTAATCTCTCTGCCTTAAAGTCAACGCTGCTGAATATGTTGATGCTTTAGAAATACGTGTTAATAAATTCGATAATTTTACAGTTAAAGTTGTGTACAAAATCAAATAATGGACATCACATTTTTGATCATGCATTAAAACTAACCTTTTTATCAAAACTGCAGTGAAACACTATGAATACATTTGAAAAATGATGCACAATTTTAATATTAAATAAAATATTATCTGCATTAAGAAGTGTATATCTTTTAAGGTAGCGTGTTACACAGCACATGTATTTTCCATTACATTATTTATGTTGTGAAAGCATTTAATTTATAAACATTTCTATTAATTTGGGTTACCAATTTGGAAAAAACTTTATAAACGTTTGCAGAGGTAGAAAGATGATCAATAAAACTGATTTTATTCTAGTGACACAAAGCCACTGTCAGAATTACAAAAAACAGACATATTTTGAGAAAATAAATCAATCATGCCCCACCAGCAGATTATCAACACGGGGGGGGGTTATTTACTAAAATTTGAGTTTATCAAATTTTTTAAATAAAAAAACCATGACAAAACTCCCATACCTGACTTTGGGGCAAATTTACTAACCTCCGAAAATTCACCAGCGACGGCTTCGCTTACAGCGCAACACTTTGCCAGGCGTAGATTCGACAGGACAGCGCTAATTCATTAAAATCCGAAGTTGCATCCAGGGCGCCGAACGCTTGCGAAGTTGCGCTATTGTTACTGTGCCATGCAAAGCAAAGTTGCCTAATTTGCATACGGCGGGAAGTTAAAGTTCAATGGACATATATGTTGCATCAAATACATAACACTACACAAGAAGGGAGACCTTAATAAAATAAAATAAAGTTGTTATATTGCCCTAGACATGAGCCCAGTGTATAGTTTATGTGCCATATGTTAGGAATTGTAGGGAGGAAGCGGGTTACCCCCCAAAAAATGTACGCTCTTTTGCAGCCTATCACCCTGAAAAAAGGAAAAGATGCCAGAGCTTTTTGGGACTTAGGAATTTTTTTCAACTAGATTTTGAGGAACTCCTATCTACTCTATTGCACTTCGCCTGGTCTGAGGTGGTGAAGGCAAGTCTGGCGCAAGAGGTAACGTTCAGTAAAATCAGCATCTTAGTGAATTTTCATAGTTATGTCCATTTGCCAGAGCACAAATTCGCCAGGCGTTCAGAATCAAAGTACAGCTGGAGTCGCAACGAATTTTCGCCAGCATTAGTCACTTCACAATTTAGTAAATTTGCCCCTTTATCTAATTTATTATTAAAAAAAATGTATTTAATCGGTTCGGGTCAAACCTTGATAAAATCGAGTAAATCTTAAAACACGAATTGTACGTATTTTTTAGGTTTTTTTTCACTAATCCCTCGATTTTAAATTTTTCGGATTTTTGCCCGAAAAGTCTGAAATGGCCGTATTTTCAGGCAAAGTCCAGCACGGACCACAGAAACTTCAAAATAGGATAGTGACAACCTCGACTGGTCTGAGATGATGGATTTTTGGATTCTGGCTTTTTACTGCATCGGGCATTAATAAATCTTGAAAAGTTTGAGTTTTTAAAAAAAAAAACTGAAAAATTCGAGTTTTCCCCCCCAAAGCCTGATTAGAGTTTAGTAAATAACCCCCAGCATATTCGTAATCCCACCAAAAATAGTTAGAGCAGGGCTGCCCAAAAGGTAGATTGGGGTCTACCAGTAGACATTTACGTAGCTGGTGATCTGTCAACAAACAGCATGTCTATATCACCCTCCAATTTCATGCTTTTAATGCAGATATTTATTATGTTAAGGTAACAGAAGAAATAGTTGTTTTTCTAAATGTAGCAATATACACTTTCTTGTAAATCAATATTTAAGTAATATTGGAACCGAATAGTATCAATGCTTTTATGGATGTAGATCATAATGGGACAACATCACTAAAAGTAGACCCCACATTAGTAAAGTATGGGCACTCCTGAGTTGGAGGGTACTGGACTCTCATAAAAAGGTAATTGGTGAGCACAAATGGAAGAATGCCTTGATCTGGTTTCTTCCTTGGTGTACAGTAAGGTATTTGTAGTCCACTTACAAGTGTACTGTAATGGTTTTATATTTATCATATTTCTTAGTATACTTAGAACATATAGCCTACACTAGAGGAATATATAGATGTATTATTTAGTAATTGCTTCACTGTGTGTTTTATTTTTCAGTAGATTTCAGTAGATTTTGATGTTTTGCCTTATCATATTAAGAGAAAAATACAGTAATTCTTACTGTTTAAGCATTATACAGTAGCTATATGATCCAAAAGCTACTCAAAGTATGAACTTATACTGCTATTCAGTTCCTTTTACTGCATGTCCAGGATATATGCATTTACATAATTTCTGTAACATCCAAGAATATAATAAAATTAAATTATATTACATTATAATAATATAATTTAAAGACCTGAAAATGAGAAGGAAAGTTCAGTTACATAAAGCATATTATCAGCCATGCTACTTCATACGCCTTAATTTCACCTCCGTTAGAAAAGGTCACCTTGTCCTTTTTGCTTTGAAGATTCGAGATCACATACAAGAAGCTATCAAGCATACAGTAGCTGCCCTTTGTCAGCAATCATTGTTAATGAAATTCATACACTATTCATAACACACAATAGTCTTTATTTAATCTTGAAACTGAGAGCATATTAAACACAAGAACATTTTCCTTTTCCAATATAAATACAAATGAATATTTTTTTTAATTAAAATAAGTTACTCTTACATGTGTGTCGAAACCTACATGTTTTATCTCTTCCACACCATTTTCTATACAGATATAGGATCTATAATGTTTGGCACCTGAGGTTTCCAGATAAGGGATCTTTCTACAGTTTGGATCACCACACCTAAAGTATGCTATAAATCATTTAAACATAAAATAAACCCAATAGTATTGCTTTGCCACCAATATGGATTAATGGAGTCTAGTTACCATCAAATACAAGGTACTGTTTTATTATTACAGAGAAAAAAGGAAATCAATTTTGAAAATGTAGTTTTCTGAATACTATTGGGTTTCTGGATAAGGAATCCCTTAACGGTATAATATATTTGTAAAGCAATTAATATCCATTATGACTTGGGCCTAGGGATGGAGACCTTTAGGGGGTGCAGACTGATTTCAACTCAAAGCATTAATACAATTGTCAGGGCCCGAAGGCGCCGTTTGGAGTGCGGACCAAGGAGGAAGCAACTAGGCAAACACAGTTCGTGGTACAAAGGGTTTAGGCAGAAGAATCGTCAGTTCAGGCAAAGGTCGGTCCAGGCAGCAAGATAACGTGGTCGATATTCCAGGCAGAGGTCGGTCCAGGCAGCAAGATATCAAAGTCGAGGTTTCAGGCAAGGTCAAAGATCAAGGAATCAATAATAGTAAGCACCCAGGAACTCAGGATAGAAGAACCTATACTCGGGCACTGAGAGAACCTTCTGGCGACTTTAAATAGGTGGATTTTCGCACCAAAACGCGCTAGATGACGTCACAGGACGTGCGCCAGAATATGCGCCAGCGTCTGCACGTTTTTAGACGCCAGCGTCTAAAGTATGTGCCAGCGTCACGCTGGCGTCTGACGGCCGCATGGCTTCTTCTGGGCGCCGCCATCTTGGATGCGCCAAGGACGCCTTACAATAATATTCTCACAAATCAGAAAAATAGTTTGCATTTCACAATATTTTTTGTTAGACTGTTATTTTATTTAGTGAATTTTAATTGCCCATAGTGCAGTTTTAAGGCATGTTTTAAGGTTGCATAATCTTTTGGAGCAAATATAATAACTTATTCAGTAGAAAGTTTTATTACATACACTGGTGCAAACCAATAAGACCATCTGTCTTATACTGTCTGACTTGTTTGCTAGTTTCCAGGTTTGCAAAAGTGATATTAAAATTTGCACAAAGGTATACATTTTAAGTGCATTGTGAATATTTTACCATTACCAACTTTTGGTACATTCCCACCACAGTTTCTTATACATTGTTTAAAATTGTTACTATTGGAGGATGAGAAGTGTGTTTGGGTAAATCAATATTATGGGGCCGATTTATCAAGGGTCGAATTTCGAGGGTTAATAAACCCTCGAATTCGACCCTCGAAGTAAAATCCTTGGAATTCGAATATCGAATTAGAAGGATTTTAGCGCAAATACTTATATAAAAATCGTTCTATCGAACAATAAAATCCTTAGAATAGAACGATTCGAAGGATTTTAATCGATCAATCGAACGATTTTTATTTGATCAAAAAAAACTTAGAAAAGTGCTGGGGAAGGTCCCCATAGGCTAACATTGAACCTCGGTAGGTTTAAACTACCAAAGTATATAGTCAAAGTATTTTTTTAAAGAGACAGTACTTCGACTATCAAATGGTCGAATAGTCGAACGATTTTTAGTTCGTTCGAATCGAAGTCGAAGGTCGTAATAGCCTATTCGATGGTCGAAGTACCCAAAAAAATACTTTGAAAATCTATGTTTTTTTCATTCGAATCCTTCACTCGAGTTTAGTAAATGTGCCCCTATTTGTATATTGTACATATACTGAGGAGGAGATTATTCAAGGATCGAATTTTGAGCTCATGTTTTGTAAAAAGTCTCATAAACTCCCATGAACTTGAAATAGAAAAAAAACAATTGAAATTTTTCAAAAAATATTAGAATTTTTCAAATTCAGGCGAGTGCGATCGACCCGCAAACTCAAATCGAATTTGAATCGAATAAGAATCAAATTTGATTCCAGTTTTTCACCTTGATTTTCACCTTGATTTTTCCAAAGAACTCCAAATTGATTCCAGGATGTCCCCCATGGGCTAAAGCAGCAATTCGGAAGGTTTAAGGTGGCGAATAATCTAATTCGAGTGCCAGTATATGATAGATTGCAAAATTACAATTTTTTAAAAATAAAAAAATAAACATGAAAATTAAAATTTTTAAATTCGAAATTTAAAAAAAAAGATAAATCTGCCCCTTAGTGAGCGTATGTGTGTGTTTGTGAGTGTGTGTGTATATTTTGTTATTATTGTGAGGAGTGCAGTCAAATCCCACTAATTTATAAAAAAAATTATGTTGTTAATAATTAATGTTTTTATTTTAATTAACTTTAATAGGGGATTAAAAAAACTATTTGAACCTGAAACTACAAACAAATGTTTTTAAAAGTACCAGTAGTCATTATTCTTCCTTAACACCGATCTATAACCTAGAATTCTTTTGAGAGATTTGGAAAATTAACTTGCATTACTTCATTACGACCCTACTGAAAAACACAGCTACCATGATTGCTGCTCTTTCTCATTTTACAAAAGATAGAGCAGTCTATTTGTTTTGGCATATAGAAAATAGTACAAAGCGAATCTGTTCTAATCGATATTATACAGAGGCACTAAAACTAAAACTTGAAAGAACACATTCAATTAATTCTAAAAACTGAAAATCAAAACATATGAAATGAACGCCTTATCTAATTTCTCTATGAATACATACAGTATCTGATTTCACGGCATTGTGCCTCACATGCTGTTTTGTTATATCATTGCTAATTGGAAATTACTTTTTCAAAACATTTCCTGAAGAAAGTAAAATTGGAAATTATTTTTTTACCAGCTGTTTAAAATCTATCAAAAAGCAAATAGATTTTTTATATTTAATTTTGAAATCTGATATGAGGCTAGACATGTTGTTAGTCGCAGGGGCCCCAGTCATGTGACTTGCACTCTGATAATCTTTAGTTACTCTTTAATGCTACACAGCAAGTTGGAGTGATATCATCCACCTCCCTTTCCCCCAGCAGCCCATCAGTAGAACAATGGGAAGGTAACCAGATAGCAGCTCCCTGACAAAAGAAAATAGCTCCCTGGTAGATATGAGAATATCACTTAATACAAAAAAGCCTAGTCCCACTGCGACTTCTCTAGTTACATAAATTAGGAGAAACAATAGCTTATCTGAAAGCAGTTCCATTGTAAAGTGATGGCTCTTCGTGAAAGCACAGGATCAGGCACAATGATCTGAGATGGCTGCCTACACTGCCTTACAGCTTCAAACATTTTACATTTTATTTTATATGGTATAGTGAATTATGTGTAATGTAAACTGTGTCATTTATAAATATCAACTACACCATAGAATCAGGACAGAATCCCTTTATGAAGCTATAGCTATACATAGCTCTTGGTCCCAAGAATACAAGTGAGGCTATGGCTTTGGCTATATCAGGCTAGGGAATTTATTGGAACAATGTTTTTACTGTGGTCAGTGGCTGAAAAAAATATGTAGTTATTTTCAGTTGAGTTTATAAGTTATCTTGATAACATACACATATATTTATATCAATTTGGGACATGGCATATTTTTGTATATCCTTGCCTGAATAAAATCAAATGAATTGCAATATATTATTGGAAATATACATTATTAAAATAATGTAAGACTTATTGGAAAACCTTCCAGTGTCATATAGCTTTCTTTACCAATGGAAGGGTATATAAAAATAAGTCCTGCATGGGGAAAAATATTAGTATTACTTATACCAACTCCTTCCATTATATTTTATATGTTATAACACCATATTAAGGGGCAAATTTACCTAGGGTCGAATATCGAGGGTTAATTAACCCTCGATATTCGACTGCCGAATTAAAATCCTTCAACTTCGAATATCGAAGTCGAAGGATTTAGCGCAATTCGTTCGATCGAACGATCAAAGGATTTTAATCCATCGATCGAAGGATTATCCTTCGATCACAAAACCCTTGTAAAGCCTATGGGGACCTTCCCCACAGGCTAACATTGGCCTCGTTAGGTTTTAGGTGGCGAACTAGGGGGTCGAAGTTTTTTCTAGAGACAGTACTTCGATTATCGAATGGTCGAATATTCGAAACGATTTTTAGTTCGAATCGTTCGATTCGAAGTCGAAGGTCGTAGTCGAAGGTCGAAGTAGCCAATTCGATGGTCGAAGTAGCCAAAAAAAACATTCGAAATTCGAACTATTTTTCCTCTATTTTCCTCTATTCCTTCACTCGAGCTTAGTGAATGGGCCCCTAACTGTGATACTTGTAAAAATTAAAGTGATGATTCCAAACCATTACTGCGCTACACAATTCCTTTTCCAAAAGTGTTAAAAAGATCATCAGGAAAGAACAATCTACAGTTTTAATACATTGTTGACTTCCCTGCCCTGGGCTATAATTACAGCACCTTCTGCACTCTAGACACGTAATAACAAATAGAGGTCAGCAAGGTTGCAACAATGGTGTGATCTCTGTACCACCTTAACAGAACTTCATGTATACCTTTGGAGAGAAAGAAATCTCCCAGCTTTTACTGCTGAGAGAAAAATTTGGCTAACATTATCTGTCAATATCTTCATTAATGTGTCACTGATTCAGTTGTAGTTAACTCCAGCAACTCCATAAATTTAAGCCAAATCTAAAATGAGCCATTGATAAGCATATATTTTGCTTGGGTATATGTAGGGGGGAATGTTCAGTATGATGCAATACTGCTTTACTGTGGTGCCATTACTTGCTTTTTATGGCTATTATTGCCTTGAGATATATTTGTGTTTCAGTTAAAACTTATATTCAATTACACAGTTCATGTCTTTGTAATACTAACTGTAATTTAGTAAAGGCATCATGTAGCCTGGATAACCACATAACCTTTCATCTATTCTCCTTTAGCTAGCCACAGAGTGTTATATGTTGCACTGTGAATATCCCCAGAGCATTACTTATTGCATTATTTTTGCAAATGGGCAAATTCCTGAAATAGCTTGCTAAGATTTAGCTGAAGCAGCCAAGCACAACCATGAATGCTTGCTTTCATGATGTTTGGCTAATTTAGTAATTTATCCTAGAAATATAATATTAAAAATATAAAATAGCACACTGTTGGGTACATAATGCAAAGGGAAAACGTATCAAAAAAACATAAAACAAATAAAATGTTTAAAATGAAGCAATAACACAGTGAATTCTAGAAGCAGCTGCTTGGCTAGTTTGCAAATAAATATTGCTTAGACAGCATGAAAATGTGCCATTGTAGGTAGCGAGCCATTTTCTGAATTTCTGCAGTTGGCCCAAAGAGGTTCATTTGTTTTCATTTTGTATTAAAGGGGAAAAAAAGCATAAAATAGTTTCCAACAATGAAAATAATTTTTACAGGACATATCATTATCAAAGCAGCTGACGTTTCACTTAAAATATATGGGAGCTGCCATATTGTGTGTTACACCAACCTGGACACCATGGGGCACATTTACTATTGGTCGAATATCGAGGGAAATACTTCGATCGAACAATTAAATCCTTCGAATCAAACGATTCAAAGTATTTTAATCCATCGATCGAAGGATTTTCCTATGATCAAAAAAATCTTAGAAAACCTATGGGGAAGATCCCCATAGGCTAACATTAATGCTCGGTAGGTTTAAAGTGCCGAAGTAGGTAGTCAAAGTTTTTTTAAAGAGACAGTACTTCGACTATCGAATGGTCGAATAGTCGAACGATTTTTAGTTCGAAGGTCGAAGTAGCCTATTCGATGGTCGAAGTACCCAAAAAAAAACCTCTGAAATTCTACGTTTTTTAACTTCAAATCCTTCACTCGAGCTAAGTAAATGTGCCCCCATGTATTGTTTTCAAAGTCAATAGCTTGTCAGTACAATATACTATTATTCCTCACTAGTTAAAATCAATTTGAGTCAAATACAAATTGATGATGGCAAGAGAGTTGTAAGAGATGAAGGGACTGTAGAGGAAAGTTAGACAGAAAGAAAGTAGGTACAGAATGTGCTGAAACACAATACTAAATGCATACCTCCCAACCATCCTGTTTGAGCATGACAGTCCTGCTTTTGACAGCTCAAACCGCAGTCCCGGATATGTACTGATATGTCCCCAGTTTCTCTTTGATCTGCTGCACTGAACTGCCAAAAAAAGATACAAAATTTCTAACTTAATTGGCTCTTGTCAGAGAGCCCAGAATACATACTTAACATACTTTTGTAACAGTTTTAGATAAGAAAAGGACTTACACAACTAAAAGGGGAATTCACCTTCATAAGCAAAACTGTCTTTTTGTCACGCTTTCTGTTTTCAACATGTTGGGAGGTATGTAATGTATGGTGACCCAAATTACCAAAATTCTAAGTCCCTCACATACTTGATAGCAGCTCCCATACCTGTACCTTGTTCCCCAAGCCTCTCCAAATAAGAATAGCCTGGTGCTTGGTATATAGGGGATCAGCACCCCTTCCAAAGCATGTAATAAAAAAAGGCATTACTAACACATTGTGACAAGTTAATTATGTCATGAAGTAACATTTCAGGGGCACACCAGGTACACATAGCTCCAGGGTACCCACAGTGCTCTGAATCAATAGATGTAGCATATGTGTGTTTAAAGGATCACAAGCAGCCATCATTTTAACATATTAAGTATGAACATTTTCAATGTAATTGCATCCAATCTACTGTGA
Source organism: Xenopus laevis (assembly GCF_017654675.1). Lineage (NCBI taxonomy): Eukaryota > Metazoa > Chordata > Amphibia > Anura > Pipidae > Xenopus > Xenopus laevis. The sequence goes on from NC_054379.1 coordinate 94,619,014, forward strand.
ATCCCAAGCACATTTCAGCACCGTGTGGCTGCAATTACACTGGAATTATTGGAAAAAAACCCTGTATTGTTGATTTTAAAAAAATAGCCAGTTGGATTCAAAGTTGCACTTTACACTCATAAATACCATGGTTTTTTTGCAACTGTTCCTTCCTAAATGAGAAATCACCACTCAAAATGTACCACATTAGTAGTATATTGCTGCCATGTGTCCACCTAGTAATGTCAGTTCTGCATGCCAACCTCTTGATCTTCTTAGAAAACAGCTTGAAATGATTCCACTGAGTGTGCTCTTGCCCAGGGCCAGGCATTTTTACAGAACAGAGGAAGTGCACTGATGTCACCCAATTCTAAAACTTACAAAGCTGATCTGATTTTAATGGAAAATCTGGGGACAGCACTGTGAATTTAAACAAACTTTTAATGTGACCTTGTTGTTGAGGCGTTATTTAAATATACCTTTTACCTTTTATACCTTTTTTTTAATGTGTTATTAGCATACTACACCCCAACAAGGCTCTATACATTACAAGGGAAATTATTTTAAATGTATCCGGAGGGACCATAGCCAGAGCTATGTAACATGTTTATGTATGTCAGGCAATTAAAAATATTAAATATGATTAATGGAAATGTACTATATATAGTTTTATGCAGTATTATTCATGATTAAAAAATAATAAGGTTTGGATGCTTCTACATTTGACACGTAAACATATCTCCTAGGAACCATCGGTAATTTGACAGGCTAAATAAGAAACAGTTTCAAGGCCACTCACAGGGAATTTAATTAGATGGCATGATGGAAATTATAAGGAAATATATTACTATTCATTAGGGATAAAAATATTAGTGGTATTAATTAGAACATTACTTAATTGTTTATATAGCTTAACCTTTAAAGCTTTCTCAAATCAGATAAGCAACCAAATATAAAATGTCAGAAGCACTTATAAGTGAAATAAGACTGACATTAATTTCCTCTCCAAATCAAACTTGGTCAAGGATTTTTATAAAAGCTGGCAAAGAAAATTATTATTCATTAGGGATGTGCCGATTCCTAAATTCATTTCGGGATTTGGCCAAATCCCAGCCTTTTTCAGCACTATTCAGATTTGACTGAATGCAAGCACCTGGCCAAAGTCATGCGACTTCAGGGTTTGGATTTGGTTTGACCAGGCTGTTGGATTCAGCCGGCCTTGCAGAAAAAGCCTTCAATTTGGCCAAAGTTTTCTTTTATAAAATATTTTGACCCAGTTTCCTTCTAGAGAGGAAACTGCCGTCATATTATGAGGTGGATCACTTCCTTCTTCTGTTTCCTAATTTGTATATGCAAATTAGGGGTTGGATTTGGTTTGGGATTCTGCAGAAACCCTCAGGAAAGATTTGGGGTTCAGCTGCATCCTGAAAAGCAAAATTTGGTGCATTCTTGTTATTCATTATTCCAGGACAAAATTACATTATATGAATCATTTTCCTCCAGTGGGTTTTATAATAGATTTGTTGTATATAAAAGTGGGGATCTGGTTTATTTCAAGCGACTACATTCACAGATGCTTTTGTTAATCCTTTGCTCGACTAAACACACCAGGTAAAGCCGGTTTACTGCGCTGCATGTAAGAATGACTGTTCCACATTGGCAGTTTCTGATATGATAAGCCCCCAACAAATCCTGTCACTACAAGTACATACAATCACTGGTGTCACTGGGTTGTTAAACACATGATTTAGGATAAGCTGAATTCATTTTAAATATCTTTTAAAAGCACATTTAACAAAGGCTAAATAACGGAAAACAATACTGTAATAAATAACCCTTTGGTTTATGTTTTCTTTGTGCCGTTTACATTCAAGAACTGATGGCATGTGGCTTCTTGATTTATTTATTGGTCTGGCTATCCTTGATTTATTAGTTCAATAACATATTCTGCAAGTATATCCTCCACAATTTTTAAAAGTTTTTCTGAACAAATGGACATCTTTTGGTGTTCACTTGTGGTCTTCCTCTGCCTAATTGTAATGTCACCTAGAAAGGTGAAAAATAGAACAATTAGTACTATACATTGTTCATTATAAATTCAATTTCATAATGAGATTGAATTTGTTGTATATGAAGTTATTCACTCAGGTCTTATGCCTCTTATCTGTATTCTTCTGCTACCTGGTAGTGTTTATATGTATGTGAATTGATCTTTGAAATATTCTTGCGGATTATTATACCTTTATGTCTTTGCTTTGGCTTACAGGATCAGGTGTGTGTACGGCAAAGCTGCAGCACAAAAAATGTGAATGTCAAAATCCAGCAACTAAAGCCTAGCGAGTTTCTGTAGCAGGCAATGGTAAGTGTATCTTGAAAAACATTCTTTTTTTTTAAATTAATTTGTAAAGTATTTAACGGGGTGAGTACAGTCTAAGTTTCACCCACACTGCAAGACATAAAAAACACACTAAATCATATAACACATGCAATGTCTGCTATTAGAAAAATAATAGAAATATTGATAATTGCTCAAAAATAGAATGTCCATTCTCTTTTTAAGCAAACCATCCCTTTAAATACTCTAGTCTTTATTGCTTGTAAGGGCAGTTGACTAAGGGGGCCCTCCTAAAACATTTGATTTGCTCTATTGTACCGTATAACCACCTGTAAGCAGCAAGGAATCCGGTATAGTAATCTTGATAATTCTATGTATGTTGGACATTTAAAACAAACATGTAAGGCATTGTAAAAATATGAAATGCATAACGAATTTAAGATTTAAGTACTGTACATAGGTGCATGATTTATGTATTTTCTACTGGGATTGAGAGAAGTGCCACTCTCCAGCAAGGAGGAGAATTAAGATTAAATACATCATCAAAGAAAGGCATATTGGAGGCATACATTACAAATTAGATGCCCCAGTAGACACGCGGAATAGAAATTATATCCTTTGAAGTGTTATTCATGCATAAAAAGCAGAGTTTTGATTTAAATATTAAAGAATTACTTATTGTGGTAATTTGTAATTAGTATGCAGGATATTTAATAGTATGTGACATTTGTATAAGAGTAAACAATTCTGCAGCAGCAATGCTCACCGCTGGTACATGTTCAATTTTATATTTTTTGAGACATGCAGATTATATACTTTTAGGAATTAACTAAATACAGAATCTTTGAAAAACATAATCTCATATTATCATATATGCATTATATAAAAGCAGTTTGCATACTAAAAAGCAATGGAACTGAGACATAAAAGCATTCATCTTGATTTGGGATCTTTCTCATGTAGCTCTTTTATTATATACTCCATCAAAATCCGAGTTTATCTAATTTCTATCTGATATATACTCCGACAAAATCAGCACAGGGTATTTCTCCTTATTTATCATTACATTTTCCCGAAAATTTGTACAATCCAAATTTGTCACCACAAAATCTTTGGATTATTGCATGAAAACCAGAGCAGATCAGGATATCTTCGGGACTTCTCCCATTGACTTATATACAACTTCGGCAACTGGCAAATACTTATTATTAAAAAATCACGATTTAATCAGATTGGGGAAAAAACCTCAATAAAATCAAGTGAAAATCCGAATCATATGATTTTTTTCTGATTTTTTTTCCTGAATCATTTTATTTTTTCGGGCTACTTCCTAAAAAGTCAGAATTTTTCGGATTTTTTGCCAGAAAATCCCAAAATAGTCAGATTTTCAGGATAATTCCAGGGCAGAGCACAAAAACTTCCAAATAGGATAGGGACCTCTCCCATTGACTTATACAACCTCAGCAGGTCTGAGATGATGGATTTTCGGATTTGGACTTTTTGCAGGCTCAGGTTATAATATAGCTCGACAATTTTAATTTTTGTTATTACAGAGAAAAAGGTAATAGGTTAAAATGTTGCCTTATTTGATGAAATTGGAGTCTATGGGAGATTCTGGATAAGGGGTTTCCAGATAACAGCTCACACACTTGGCTTCTAACCCTGAAGCTCCGGGGTTCTGCAATGTCACTAGACATATTTGCGTTCTAGGGGCACATTTACTAAGGGTCGAAGTGAATTTTAGAATTTCAATTTTCAAATTTCAAAGTAATTTTTGGATACCTCGACCATCGAATAGGCCAAATTCGACTTTGATTCGAAGTGAAAAACTTTGACGTCACCAACACCAACGTTTTATTTTAGTGAGGCAATTTAAATTATGTTGGTAATGCATGACAATTCTGAATTCTGACAATTCACTGTAAGGGCTGTGAGGTTGTAGAATATTGTGGTTTGCGTGGCATTTATTAGCATTTATCTTAAAAACTGTCCCAACAAACCCCTTCTAAAACATGTTGTCTACTGGGGAGCGTGCCCTACCCCTCTCTTGCTGCTGTGTATCTTCACTCAGAATGCACAGAAAGGTAAAAAAAAAATGCTTTAAGACATAGATCTGTCTAAGTTGCATTTATAGGTAAGTATACTGTTCCAACTTACATACAAATTCAACTTAAAACAAACCTTCAGAACCTCTCCATCTCATATGTAACCTGGTGACTGCCTGTACCCTGCCCTGTGAACCCACATTTTACGTGTTTTAGGGGACCAGAAAAATTGTGTAAAATCAGGGAAAATGTAAAATCAGGTAAATGAATAATTATTATACTGTATGTTGGTGGGAATACAAAAATGGTGTGAAATGAGGAAATATCTAAAATCGGGGGGGGGGGAAATTTGAGGTTTCATTGTATTCATCCACAGAAAACTAAACCTAAGAAATATAATGATCAAAGCATGTTCATTAATTTATTCTGTACTTCATTCAACATGCCTCTATGTTTTATATTGTAATTAATTTGTCCTGTCCTACAGTTATGAGGACAGGGGTCGGAACCTTAATTATAGCAATCCCAACATATTAAGCTTCATTAGAAGAGAGTATTGTAAGTATTTCTTTACCAATATCACTGTAAAAGGAATTTGCTGCTGGTAATTTTCAGTTTCAAAAGCTTTGAAATAAACCAAGCCAGTGTTTTTGATATACAACATAAAAAACTAAAAAAGCAATGCATAAAAATTGAAAATTCAGCTGAGCTAACATAGAGGAAAATATTATTTATATTCAGTATGCACAATGTACTAACACGTTAAAGGAATTGTTCAGTGTAAAAATAAAAACTGGGTAAATAGATAGGCTGTGCAAAATAAAAAAGTTTCTAATATAGTTAGTTAGCCAAATATGTAATGTATAAAGGCTGGAGTGACTGGATGTCTCACATAATAGCCAGAGCTCTGCTTCCTGCTTTTCAGCTCTCTCGGGTTACACTGACTGGTTACCCTGGTTACCAGACAGTAACCAATCAGAGACTTGGGGGGGGGCACATGGGTCATATCTGTTGCTTTTGAATCTGAGCTGAATGCTGAGAATCAATTGCAAACTCACTGAACAGAAATGTCCCATGTGGCCCCCCTTCAAGTCGCTGACTAACTCAGAGTTATAGAGCTGAAAAGCAGGAAGTAGTGTTCTGTTATATTAGACATCCAGTCACTCCAGCCTTTATACTTAACATTTTTGGCTAACTAACTATATCAGAAACATTTTTTATTTTCTATTTACACAGTTTTTATTTTCACACTGAACTGTTCCTTTAAGATAAAAAGAGATACCACCACACATTAAAAATAAACATTTACTCACTGTATACAAATGAAAATGTTTTACTAAGCCTAATGCTGTTCCAAAACATTTGCCTATCGATACCATGGTCATACACTGATTCAGGTATGGGATCCGTTATCCGGCTAACAGTTATCCAGAATGCTCTGAATTAAGGAATAGCTTTCTCCTATAGACACCATTTTATCAAAATAATCCACATTTTGAAAAAGGATTTCATTTTTCTCTGTAATAATACAACAATGCCTTGTACTTAATCCAAACTAAGATATAATTCATCCTTATTGAAAGCAAAACCAGCCTATTGGGTTAATTTAATGTTTAAAGGATTAAGGTTTGAAGATCCAAATTATGGAAAGATCTATTAACCAGAAGACCCCAGATCCTGAGCATTCTGGATAACATGTCCCATTCCTGTTCTGAGCATATTTCTTATTTAGTCCCTTTTTCAGTGTTCATACTATTAAATGGTTAACATCTTGTTACTTTACAGATCCCTTCAGAAGTCAGTAGTTGCTATCGACTAAAGTTACTGGTATCTACTATTTTGTTTTTGCTTATTAGACAAATCCTACCTCCTGTTTAATCAGAGCTTCTCATAGCCTAGCAATTAATTATGAGAATAAAACAGAAGAGAAAGATGGAATTACAAATTGAATAGTTCATTGTGGTTGATTCTGAAGGGATGAAATGAGTCTTTGATGGGAATGAAGAATAATTAACCTACAGTATATTAAGCAATGTGACATGTGGCTGTTTCTTTTCATTGATTAATGCAAACGTCAAACTGAAAGTGCTTTCATTTTCCAGCTTGGTCCTTCAGAGCAATATTTTTAATCTAAAACTAAAGAACCATTAACATCAAAAAAATTTTTCTTAAACTTTGTTTCTTTCTAACGAAAAAAAACCACCAAGACATATTTAACGTTAAAACCGCAAAGTCTTTATTAATAAATAACTTACCGAAACTCTGCTTCCTCTCCTCTTCAGAAAAGGCGATAGGGCGACGATCCATCGCGCGGAGCTCGATTTTTCCTCCATGCCTTTTATATGAGATAGCCAGGGAGGAGAAATCGAGTGTAGCACGATGGATTGTGCGATTTTAAAGTTAAATGTGTCTTGGGTTTTTTTTCCATTATATACAAACATATTTATTTAAATTTGATGTTACTGGTATAAGAAGTATATTTTCTCTCTTTAAACAACCTAGAAGGAGGGGGAAGAAAGGGGAGAGGGAAATACAATTTAATAAGATAATAGGGGTCCTTTACTCAGACAAGAAGTGTGCATTGCACTAATTTTTTGCACTTTGCACATTGCCTTGAAGGTTCATAAATGACCTCTAATGTGTATTTTTATTTAAAGGTATAGGCAGAATATATGCAATTCGTGATTACTGTAAATATTGCAAAAAAAAAAAAATATTGCAACAAAAAAAAAATATTGCACAAATGCTAAGTAAACGTATAACTTTCTGTGCACAATAGTGTATATATATATATATATATATATATATATATATATATATATCTGTCTGTCTAATACATTGCTGCCTATGTTTTGTATAAGGGATGGGTGGGGAAGACATTGGAGCCCCACTCCAGTCTCCTACCTTGTTAGAGTCTTCAGGCAGCACTGGGGCCCTGTCCTTACCACCTGCCCTATGACCTATCACTTATCCATGGAGCACACATAGAGGAAGTGGATACTTGATTTCATGACCAGAGGGGCATGCACGTGGCCCTGTGGCCAACTAATGCATACATTTGTTGGAGGTATACTCAGTAATATATTGTAATTATGAACGTGAGAAAAAAACAAGGGATCTACACAATGGAAAACCTGAGACTTTATGGGAGTTATTTATCAGTCGTATTTCTACAATTGTATTCATTAGACATTTTTATATTTAGAACTGTTAATGAATAAGGTAACATTAACTTTTTTTAAACTGTGTTTTTATTTGAAGTAGAAAAACAATTACACATATCCAAATGTGTTCAATAAAACATGAATTGTGGTAAAAAAGTGAACGTTGATAAATTAACCCTTGATCAAATAGACCGTAAAGGCTATTAAACATGTAATATTGAATATGTATTCAGTATCACATGTATAATGGCCTTTAATCATATTTAGCGTGAATCGTGCGGTTCAAATGTGAGCACTGTTTGCTCTGCAAGCATGGAAACACACCAACATTCATTGAATCAAAAGCTTTCTGACTAGGAACAGATGGAACAGTCAAAACATTGCAAGCCTGTATTTCAAATTCTGCGGTAAAATGTGTGACAACAGCTGGGTTTTTGAAATTCTTTTATGTTAGAATAAGCCCTCTTTGGCAAGGCCCTGTGTTTATAAATATAAGTCATATACCTTTCTCATAGCAGGATGATATGTATTCACAAATGGTATTTACATATTTTTTACCAGCACATTTTCATCATATGAAGCATTCTGTGGCCTCTGGGTATCTGGTGGCTGAAGCAATGCAACTGGGATACAGAATGATGCAGCTACAGAAGAAGGGATAATGATTCATACACTACAAGAATTACAACAGAGAATATGTTCTCAGTGCATTAATATAGAAGCAAATAGATTTTATAGGAGATTAGGTTTTTCCTAATGTTACATAATCAGTTTTTTTTGTAATTTATGTACCATTGTATACAGCGCTGTAGAAAATGTTGGCACTTAATAAATATTGTAAATGTAAATATAATAATAGTGTTAACTATAAATGCAGGAAGGTTATTATGGTGGCATGCAGGCTTCAACATGAAATATAGACTAGCAGTAGTTATAAATCCCACACCCCCAGGGCTTTACAGAATAACTTTGTTGACCTTTATGAATGATAATGTACAGCTTCAATTTAGAAAATCTTTTATTAGTCTGCCGCTCATTCAATGTAACTTCAAGCACTTATTGATTAGTGAGTAATGTGGAGTCAATAGCTTAATTAAAGTAACATTTCTTAAACTGTACTAAGTTAATTACTGGACCCAGGTATAACAAAATTGAGCTTTAAAGTTTCCTTTAAAGAAAACTTCATTAAACTGTTGCAGACATTCTTGGGGGCCTATTTATTATGCTGTGTAAAAATGAAATTTGTCAAAAAACTGTGTAAAATGCTGTGTAAAATAAACAGAAAATTTAGCAAGGTATGTTTTGTTTTACACCACGCAAAAGCCAGATTTGCCGCTGTTATTTTACACGTATTCAGATCTTTGTAAGTAAGTTCCCTCGGAAGTTGCTCAAAGAAAAAGAGCGTAAATAATTTATGCCATTTTTATACCGTTTTTTAAACTGTGCTGCCTGGCGATGTGTGGTGAACTATGCTGCCATTTTTTACACTACATAATAAATCTGCCCCCTAGTTTCATATGTTAAACTTTAACATTTAGCCATTGTAAAGAAAAGCACTGGGAAACAAGCAGTGTATGTCCCCCCCCCCCAAATTACGATCATATGTGGGGTAACTTCAGCAAATGTCAGTTTTGCAGTGGGGGAAAACAATGTGTTCAATTTTATTATTGGTCAGCTTTCATAAAAACTGGTTTATGGAGTCCCTTGAGTCAATGGGCAACTTATTTGTGTGGGATTGGGGTCAAGGCTCCGATCCTGAATTAGTAAGGGAAATCTAACTGTGTATTAGTTAGAGCCAGATAGGCTTAGTATTTTTTTGTTTTCTGTATTTTGTTTTTTTTTTCTCTTTGGAAAAGCCTCCAATAAACTGGCCACAGACCAGTTATACTGAACTGTCTGTGCCTCTGTTTAGGAGTGGCTGGAAGTGTACTCAAAGGTCTATTCCTCAGTGAGACCATGGTCCAACTACCTGAAATTGTTACTTCATTTACTTGAACATCAAGGAAGAGATTAAAGCATGTGTTAAGTCTGGACCAAAATATAGTGTCCTGACATTGGTCTGAAGCAGGAATATTGTTAACAGTAGTAGAAACTCTAATGACCTTAAGTTTCCCTACATTACAAAACAGCAACCTGAGCTTGTGGGAGGGAGGTATTTTTATTGCCACAGGGGGTAGTATGGGCAGTTATTGTTTTCCTGTTTTTCTCTTATTTTATTATTGCTACTGACTAATTCTATGCCTATGACTATTGCATTTTCCAAACGAACACTTCATTAGCTTGAGTCCCTCACTCAGGAACACTGTACTTGTGTTTATACGTTTTCTTATTGTTTCATAAGAGAGCTACAGTTTTGGGACAAGTGTTTGTTTTAGATAGGATTGATGGCTCCATTATGGGCAGGCATCATTGGCAATAGTTGCTAAATATAATTCATTCTAAGGAGCTGCCATAGTTATGTAGATACAGACCAGTACACTGATAACATATTCTACAGGTACAAATAACTTACCATGAAATCAAAGAAACAGCAGTATGACCTTTTGTCAATAAGGAACATATACACATCACTTTGTACAACATGCATTGCAAGGGATAAAGTACATCAGTTTCATTTATAACTACAAGTAGCAACAAATGTTACTCCTAGCTTCTTCTTGAAATGACCAAGGAATTTACATAAAAAAAAGCTCCAATGGTATAGCTGAATCTTTCTGATGTTTCTCCATTAATTTAGCAATAACCAGCTGTGCAAAGGATGTTTGGAAGATCCTTCAGCTGTAAATAAAGATGTCATATGGGAGTCTGTTAAAAAATTTGAGGTATATGACTGAAGAATCTACCTCAACCTAAATGTAAAGTACTGCATTTTTGTACCACAGAAGTGAAAAAAGTGAGAAGTGAATTTACTTGCATGGGCACACTTACCTTATTTAGGGGACTAGTAAATTAGTCTCCCAGTATTATGAAGCAGGCAGTCCCCTACACCAAACTTGGTCCTAAAGTACAGTTAGGAGGGGGGCCTGTTTCCTGATCATGCTTAAAGCTATGCCCCTTTGGTGTTCACACAGTGACCAGTTGATGGCACTGTGCTAAAGTATAAAGTCCTGGGTAGCCATGTGCTCAGGGTCCATTTTGTGTTAACCCTGACCTCAGCAGGCAGGATATCCAGTGGAACCTAGACAGGTTAGGTCTAGTAAGAATAGACTACTCACCTTAGGAGGTCACTCTAGGAGTGACAGATAGACAGGCTATTTAGCTGAGCAGCTTCAGGCTCTTCCGAGGAATGTGAGTGGGATTATGATCTCTGGTACCAATTGCCCAGAAGAAGGGACTAAGTATACAGACCTAGGGATGTGAAGACTATAAGAAACACTGGCGCCCAATTACTGCACCCTGCACAAAGTTACAGTTACACTACACCCTGCTTCCACAATTTGTGAGGGCTTACTCCCTAAGAATTAAGGTCTCATCCGGAGCACAGCATTGGGATTGGAGTTTATAGTAAGAGATCGGTGCACTCAATTTACTATAGCGCTACACTTACTTACCCTCTAGCGAAAGGTAAATGGGAAACATTTCAAAAACTGGCGCAGTGGTTGTGTTGGTGCTGGGGATGCTACTGTAAATAACTCCCTGTTTCAGAAATTCTACTTACTACATGCAATGCGAAATGTGCTGGCCCAACAAGCTTGAAGTAATAAATAGAGAGACTTGTATTAATAAATGTGATACACATCGAGAAACAAATACACAGATTTGTAAGATCGACAATTTAATACACCAAAATGTTGAATCAGGGGTTTACAATCATTAAATAGGCTGTACACATATATACAGTTGCTTGTGGTTCTCAGACACTCAGGGGTCTCAGACATGTGCACCTATTGACTTAACAATACCTCTTCTTTTCATTTTCCCAGTCTTCACTGTTGTGTTTTTTTGTTTAGCTTGACAAAATTCTCGCATAACTTGGGCTCAAACTGAAGTAAGCATTGTAAGGTATTGTATAATTAGCAAATGGGGCATTTCCATTCTTTTGTGTTACCATCCACTTAGTAAACCACCCTTTACAAGAAAGAGATATTGTAACTAGAAATGCCTCTTAACAGGTTGCAAATACATGTGCTGAATATTTATATTTAGTAAAAGAAAATGAATTCACAGGCTGTTATTTCATTCTATCATAGTCAACATTTGAAAAGCCTAAATCTCCTTTCAAAGAGCAGTCTCCAGATATTTTCTATTATTGGCCATCATACAGGAACTCAGAATCAAACTATCGACACTCAAGGGACAAGTAAAAATTAAATCAGGCTGAATGGTCTGTCATGTCATATTAGCAAACCTTTTTATGTAAAAAAAAAAAACAGTAATACCTACGTGAGAAAAAATAAAATTCTGTGTATGCAGATTCTCTTGGGAGCCCCCTGACTTATATGGATTCTGTTCTCAAGCTAGCTTGGTCATTATTACCTTGACCTTGAGGAAGAACCATTTAATTGGTTATTTGGGCAGTTGTTTGTTTTAATGTGCAGTAAAGAGATATCTCTATGCTGTCGCAATGGTAAGGCTTTTGTATGACCACAATTTCTTATGTCATATGTTGCAAAGTTTATAAAAACTCTGTGATTTCTTTGTTTGGGGATCTAACGCTTTGTGATTTCATGGAGCTCATGTAAAATAAACTTCATCTTTTTTTTACCTCAAGTGGTCTCTGTTATGTGAACTTCCACGAAATGTGTAATTCAACTATTTCAATTATACTTTGTAGAAATGCTTACTAGATCATATACACCTCTAGATTTGGTGAGTCTAATTTTGAACTTCTTTGATCAAAAAAAGTAAAAAGCAACAATTACTTGAACTGTTTATCTTTAGTGATGGGCGAATTTGCGCCGTTTTGCTTCGCGAAAATCGCGAAATGGCGAAAAATTTGCGAAACGGCGCTGGCGTCTGTTTTTTTGACGCCGGCACCTGTTTTTGACGCCGGCGCCCGTTTGTGACGCCGGTGTCCGTTTTAAAAAAAAAAAAATTGGACGCCGGCGAATTTTTGCCGCGAATGTTCGCAGGCGTTTTGAGAATTTATTCACCGCGAATTCTCGCCTGGCGAATAAATTCGCCCATCACTATTTATCTTTCATATGCTTTTCTTTATGAAGTGGTGTCAAAAACTTAAGAGTTGGTGTCCAAGACCAGTTGTCTTAAATGAATATCAAACTGCAGTTTGGACCTACAAGGGGACCTGCAACTGTAACAGGATCACTCAGCCTAAAGGTCAGTTAGGGTTAGCTTTGGAAAGAATATCTCTTTACTCTTCTACATATGCCTTGATGCCAACCTAAATTTGGGGTTAGTTTCAGAATAGCCAACTTCACTGAGGGAATGAGAGAGTGCCGTACAGAACACTTTCACTGAGAAAGGGGATGAACAACCATCCACGCAGTTATTTAAAGTGCCCCAGTGTTATATAAATCCAGTATATGAATGAGGCATAAATATCGTATAGCTCATATTTTTAATTAAACTAAAAAATATGTAGTTAAGAGAAACTTAATATTTAAAATTGTATTTTTTGATATAACTGTTGATACATATAGACAAAACACATTTTGCAACATGCATAGTGGGAAATTATCCATGTGTATTAAAATTCACCAATGTATAATGAATGTACAGTAGTATTTATTTTTGTCTTTCAAAACATTTTTTTTGTCTCTTTAGATTTTATGACTGTTTGGGGCCATGTTGCAAGCATATGCATAAAGCAGTTTATTCTTTGCAGGCAAGAAGGATCAGTTCACTCTTGTGAACCCTTTACAACGAAAGAAAACAGCCCTGGAATTCCCTCCATGGCAGTGGCAATTCCCATATATCTGATTGTAAAATATAAATTTACTGAATCTATGTTGCTGGTTCTTCTTAATTGTTTCATAAGCAACATAGATTTTAGGTTGTTGACAGGGAAGGAGTTAAAGGCACACATTTTTTGTTTACTTTCTTAACTACTAAAATATATATACATATTTACATTTTAAAAATACATTGACAAACTATACTGTGTATTACTATACTACCTACACTCCTGTCTTTTCACATTAATATACATTTCTGTTTCTATTTCAGAAATAGTAATTGAAAAAGCTAAACAGAAGAGAAATCTGTTATAAGGGATGACTATATACATTAATAATTTCTTTCCTTTCTGTTGAGCAGTTTAAAGAGGCTTACATTTATAATTTTCTATGTACGAACACAATGTTCCCATTTTCCACAGATACAAGGAAAATAAAGGAAAGTCATCAGAAAGACTGAGTATCATTTGGTCAAGATTGTGCAGAAACTGTTTTGTCTCATTGTTAAAGAGCTCACATTCTGATGATTCTGATTTCTCCTTTTCATACTGTAGAAGTGCTTCCACTGCTGAGAGAATTGAAAAAATATTCTCATACTCGGAAATGTCATATTTGCTCTGGTTCTACAGGAACAGAAAATACACAAAGGAAACATGAATACTTTATTCACAATTACTGTACTAAGAAAGGTCTGTATAAATATGTAACTTTAAATACAGGTATGGGACCTGTTATCCAGAATGCTCCGGACCCGGGGTTTTCCGGATAACGGATCTTTCTGTAATTTGGGTCTTCATGCCTTAAGTCTACTAGAAATTAATTTAAACATTAAATAACCCCAATAGGCTGGTTTTGCTTCCAATAAGGATTAATTATATCTTAGTTTGGATAAAGTACAAGCTACTGTTTTATTATTACATAGAAAAAGGAAAAAATTTGGATTATTTGGATAAAATGGAGTCTATGGGAGAAGGCCATTCCGTAATTCGTAGCTTTCTGGATATCAGGTTCCCGGATAAGGAATCCTATACCTGTATATTACAGTAATACTAATTATACTATTACTATAAACAGTCCACTAGGCTATTTTGCAAGTGAATGCACAAAAATACTATTTTCCAATATGTAGGTGTATATAAATATCACAGGTTTTTTTGTAAACCTTCACCTGTACTGAAGCAAAAATTAACAGTACATTTCTGTATTTTATACAAAATGTACATATGCAACATGTATTAATTCCATAGCACATTATACACAGGCTTTTTATAATAAAGGTCCTATGAGGTGCCAGACAGAAATACAGCATTAAGCTGGAAGTAGGTCTTAATTTGATATGCAGACGAAAAACAACATCATTGAAAGTGCATTATTAAGCACCATGTTCTACCTTAAACTAGTGAAGTTCTTTTCCATCATAGCATTTATAAAATATTCAAAGGTCATAGGAATATTAAGCATTATTTTGAAAAGATTTCCATAAGCCGCTTGGGTAATATCTCAATATAGAAGGAAAAAGAGAAAATATCAAGAAATTACAGATAGCTCAAACTGTCAGCAGTTTTATTTACTAACCAAATGTGCGTAGTGCTTATTCCAATGGTCTCTGTTTAGCATATAGTTGCTAAACTTCAATGTCACTGCTAATATCCTTTAATGTTACATTAGGGAATGTAACTACATAGGTTTATACTTTTATAAGTGTTTGAACTGAACAATTTTGAAATATACAAGAGAGAATATGCATATTTGGTAACCCTGTATACATACTGCATTTGTATTGCTCATCTTTCTGGTTTGGCCTAATCCAATGAACCCATAATAATTCTATTATAATAATTAATACAGACTAATTCTTACATCTCGCATTATTAGACCATTAAAGGAATAATGACATCACAAATTTAACCCCATTTATAATAATACCAAGTGTTCGCATACAGCTTTACAATGGATATTAACATTTTATGTTTAGTTTAAAATTGCAATGGATGTCATTGCCTCATTTAAACCTTTGTATATTTTTTACTCCCATGTTAAGCTACATTGTATAAAATGGTTATGAATAACAGAATTCAAATAAAGGGTATTTTGTTCTGTTTTGTCCTAGGGGACACAGACACAGTTCCTGAATTTATTTCTGAGGTCCCTTACACACAGGCATTTGTCCCCGTGTCACCCAATCAAGCTGTGTTCCTCCTGTGTTCAATGCTTACACATGTTTGAATGAGCCTGATCAGGAAGCATGGGCTAAATTTGTTTGAATGGTCCCCAGTGGAGGCAGACAAAAAGCATTAACCACAGGGGGATGCAGGAAAAAATGCCCATGTGTAGGCCCCTGAAACTCTAAAAGCAAGAGAGGCTTCTTTTTTTTTATGGAAGAAATCATAATTTGTTTGATGTTTACCAGAAAATAGGTTCCCCCAATTTTTCACATTGTTTTCAACTTAGTAAACATTTTTGTGACTGAATCTCTAAGCAAACATGGACTGCTGTTCTGCTCAATAATGAGACATTGATCTGCATGAGGGTACATTTGGTGGGCCCTAAACCAGTTCTGGGATCACAAAGTTTGCTCTGCACTAGTTTAAACTAAGACCTTTTAATATCTAAGCAGTTTCTGCCTGGCTGGGGTCTACTCATGTTACATATTCATGATGCTATAATTTCTAAATTACCTATTCATTTGAAAATAGTTTATAGGTGGACTTTGTCACTTGGTTCTTACTGCATTACTAGAATTGTATTACAAGGGGTTATAATAATCCACATCTACTATATACACAAACTATATATATATCTGCTATATATACAAACTTAATGCTTGTTACTATGACAATGCAATTGTTTATTTTTAAACTTACCTTTTAAGGGGTGTTTCAAGGTCTTCTGCCTACTAAGGCAGCTGGCCCCCTACTCTCCAGGGGTACCTCAAATGCTCATAGCAGGAAGAGGGTGGCACATTACAATCAATACAATAAATTATTCTTTGTGTTAAAGAATTTTCATGACCGCTATGTATTGACAGGAATCAAATGCTCCTAACTGTAATTTTTTTTGTTTAAATGTCATATGTTCTATTCGAGACAAGTATTAGGCTGTGATCCATGATTTTGTGAAGCAGGAGAAATCTGGGTAAATACCAACTGATTAGCCATTAATCATTTTATAATGGGCCTGCTAGAAATAAATTTATGAATGTGTGGGGTAGGGAGTTAGGCAAAGAAAAAAAATGAACATTGTAAAACTTGTTACAGCATTTATCTGGCCCTCTCTAAAGTACTTTTGTACTGGATTTGACATGGCTGCTATATAATATTCTTCAGTGGCAATAATAAATATAATATATAGTGAATTAAGTACACCCTCCTGTAAAATATAAGGATATTATAATTTACCGAGGAGTTCCATGACCATATAAAAGCACGAGGCCAAAGGCCGAGTGTTTTTATATAGGTCATGGAACTCCGAGGTAACTTCTAATACCCTCATATTTTGCAACTGGGGGTACTTTATTTATTATAATACACAAGTTTCAGTGAGTCATGTGACAGAAATTACATCAGAACTCACGGTTTATAACTGATGACATCAGAACTCACCGTTTATAAGGATATAATTTACAAGATATTGATGGCTTTTGTGTATTATATAAATATAATGTGCAATCAATCAATGTTCTTCATTTAAATTACTGACAAAACTAAACACAAGAAAACCTGCATTTGTGACTATCATGTGTTTTCTTGTGAA
Source organism: Xenopus laevis (assembly GCF_017654675.1). Classification (NCBI taxonomy): domain Eukaryota; kingdom Metazoa; phylum Chordata; class Amphibia; order Anura; family Pipidae; genus Xenopus; species Xenopus laevis. The sequence goes on from NC_054379.1 coordinate 94,636,145, forward strand.
TATAATTTGCTTTTGCTTTAGGTGAAAGGACTTGTGGCTATGAGCTAATTTTATCATTAGAAGTGATCATGTTTCAGCAGTGGGTGTTGGATATACAGAATTTGCTGGTACTGAGTCTTACTTAGCTTTATAGGTATATTGAAAAGTATAGAATACATTATACAGAAAACTGTACCAATTTAAAGCAGAAAATTATAACGAAAATATGAACATAATTCAAACTTTCATAATTAATACCGGATTTTCTGAGGTAGGAAATATTATAATTATTTTCACTTATGCACAGAGCGGTGATATTTTACACAAACATTTGCAAAGAGAATGTTTAATCAGTCTTGTAAACAGCAAGGCACTTTCAACTTACAACTCAATATGTATATTCTTGTTTCAATTTGTAATTAGTTTTTTTCTGTTTTGTGCTTTGTATTCACATCCAATCCCCTGTACAGCATAGTGGAATATTTTAGCATGATTCACAAATATAATAATAAATGTCAGTCCCTGTCCTTGTGTAGTTAACAATGTCATTTTAATTTTACGGTCACTCATACATAAAGTACAGACAGACACACATACACACGCACATACAAATCTTTTTGTGTGACATATTGACAGAAAAGCATTTCAAAACGCCTTGCCAGCCATTAATCAACAACTTTCTTTTAAAGCTTTCTTTCAAAGTGTTATTTTTTTTTCTTGGCACACAAGCCTTTATACTAAACACAAAATACTGTTTTGCTGCTTTTACATTGCAATTGTAAATGTCAATAGGTTTAGATGAAGTAGTTTTCTCCACCCCCATACATTTTATATGTGATACACTTCAGTGCAGGAATAGAGGAATTGTTGCTATCTAGCTATTGTTATTGCTCAACAACCCCATTACAGTACTTAGAATTGTATCTATAAAAAGGATGAAGTTGTTCAGTAATAGGGTTAATATAGCATTTAGTAACAGTATGTATAAAAACCTAAAATTGCATATAGGTAATAAGAGTAAAAAAAAAACCATGCATTCCCGATGCTATTGAAGTATTTTTATGAACCACTACATAACTTCAGTCTTATACTAGCTTAGATTGTTCTCTTTGCCTCTGGTTGGAATGCCTGGAAGTGACATTTTATCAGCTCCATATAAAAAGTAAATATATTTAAATATATAATCAAATAAAACTGGGAAGGCTGAATACAAAGATATTGTTTTTGTAAGTGATATAATAAAATAATGGTAAATATTGAGCAATACTCAGCAATCAGAAATAATACAGTTCAACCAGCAAAATCCCAATAGCATGTCTAGCATTTTGGGGTCTATTCACTAAAGGTTGATATGAAATAACACATGAGATATTTTCATTAGGTATTAACCATCATCCCATGCTTTTCTGGTGGAAAAGTGTTGTTGTTTCACTTTCGAGCGCTACATGGTTGTAATTTGCCACCATAAATATAATGTCAGGGAAAATTGTTGATAGGTCAATTTGGCTTAAATCTTTTTTGGCGCACAAACATTTTTACAGCACAATAAGGACAGTTGTTTAACGTATGTACAATGCTTTGTAAGATATGTCGGTGTTACAACATAAAACTATAAGATACCTTCTGTGACTTTGTCATGCTTATTACATTTTTACTATTAGCCAAATGACAATGAGTCCATGTCAAAAGAGGGGGGGGAGGATTGTCCCTTCAAAAGGGAGATCAAGGTCATGTAAATCAAGTGCACTTGATAAAAACTCAATCAGTAGGGTGATGTAGGGTAGACTTAAGAAGGGAGCTGGTGAATGAAAAATACCAAAGGCAGATAAAAGTGAGTGGCTAATAATAAAAGTTAGAATTGCAATGTAAGAAGACATACATATTCCTAACCATAGTGGCAGTAGTGGAGCAGGGTACACATTCAATAAATAAATTAAAGGAATTCTTAGTAGAGGCTAACAGAGAAAGTGATGGAAAATATATGTAAGGTTTCACAGTAGCTGTACTAAAAAGGGCCTACAGTAGGCAATCTTGCTAACTAGGCCCCCTTTCTCCCCCCCCCTAAAATCACACATCCCTTGCCTGCATCTCTGAATGCATCTCTGCATGCTTAGGTGAATGTTGTAGCTGATATTTAACTCAGGAGAACTAGCCAAGCAGATTAATCTCTTTCCTAACAGTTTGCAAGCCTCAGGAAAATGGCAACTAAAAGAGTAAACTTGAAATCATGGGGATGAAGCCAAGTTGGGTAAATGCGAGAAACTGTGTCCCTTTTAATTATGTTATTGTGGCTCAAGCCTCTTCTGCCAAGCTGTAGTTCCTACCAAGAGTTTGAGTAAAGCGCAAAGACTATATTGGCTAAGAAACTGAGGGAAAATAAACAAATGAAAAGAGGTAAGTAAGGGGGGTAATGAAAATAAGAGAATGAGCCAACAGAAGTCACAAATCAAAGCAGTTAAGTTTTCTTCTGTGATGTTGAATAGGTTGTGATCTTTGCTCAATGCCACATCAAGTTTAAAAATCTATCTTTGTAACTAGAAGAAAACAGACAGAGAATCCTGAAATGTGTAATACATATAATTTAACTTTGATACATGAAGAAAGAAAGATCTGCCAATTCATGTTTATGTTTTGGTTGCTTCTCCTCATTTCTAAAATTACAAAAATTATCACTAGCAGGAAGTACATATAATAACACTATATCCTATATTACAAACATCAGTATTTATTTTGAGTTTTGTTTTTTTCTATAGAGTTTTCATAACCATTTAAAGTGGACCTGTTGCCCAGACACAAAAAACTGTATAATAAAAGTCCTTTTCAGATTAAACATGAAATCCAATTTCTATTTTTTATTCATAGCTGTTGTAAGCTCATTTAAAAATCTCAGCAGTCAATCAAATATTGCCTGCCCCTCCTCTATGACTTAGGCATAGAGGCGGGACAGACAATTACTTTCACTTTCCATTCAGCACTTCCTAGATGTCACTGCTCTCCACATATTCCCCCATTCTCTTCATTCTCTTCACTGTTTAATTGTGTAGCCAGGGCATGAGGATGGACATTGGGTCCCCCATTCTGGTGCACAAACAAGATTCTGAGATGATGCAAGGCTTGCCTTAATAACAGTGCCCACAAAATGGCTTCTGCCTGCTTGCTATAATTATGAATTCCCAAACTGAAGGAAACAAGATTCAAATAATGAATATAGTGTAATTAAAGTTCATTGTGCTTGACTATGTGATAAAATAGGATTTAGAATAATTTTTTTGGGTCCCCTTTAAAACACTTGAATTGGAAGTGGTCATTATAGCTTTAATCCCAAGCTAATGATCTATAACTGGTAGTGTTCATTTTGCATATTTTAAATTATGCAATCCTCCTTTAATCTTAGAGCTAGTTATTTATGAAAAATACAGCAATGGTTGTGTGGCGGAAACAAAATAGTTCCTTGAAATATAGGGACAACATATTCCCACTTTCTGTTTTCATTTGATTTCTACAACTAATTCTTTGGCTTTATGGCATAACACAATTGTGTATCCTAAAACTAGCAGCTACAAGAGACCACTGAGAGAAAACAGATAAATTTAATTTCAGTAACATAATAATCCATTATTCATTGTGCACCTGGTGGAATTTTAGATTCAACCCTAAAGAACCTTAAGTAAAACTTACAGAATGAGACTGTCAAAATATATTCTTGCTAAAACATATTTACAGAGAGGCAGTTTTATTAGAGCCATCTGTATGAAAGGCACTACACTACAGCAAATTATGTGAAGTTGGAATACAACATTTTTTGGTATTTTGACTATGTTTTGAGTGACAGCTACATATATAGTTTTTTTCCCTTTTTTCAAATATTCATGAATTAATGAGCCTGTTTTTTTAAGCAGTAAAATTAATTTAAATCTGGTATGCTGTACTTGTTTCCTTCTTGTCTCATGCTCATCCCTTCCACTTGCCGTTAGGACAGAACGATCATTACCACCATTATTTAAAGCACTTTAACTTAGAATCTTGTTAATACCAATAAAAAAATTAAAATCCAGGGAATATGCACAGTTCTGCCACAAAGAGTTGGGAAAGAGAATCTGATATTTTCAGTCATCTTTGTGCTACCTTGGGTTATATCCTAGCAGTAGAAATTGTAGTGAGGGCAACATAAAACAGACACAAAATTATATGCTAAAATTGATCTACTATTAACAATTTAACACAGAGATTAAGGAAGTTATTTATTAAAGTCCTAAAATGCTATACTTTACTATAAAACCCGAGTTTTTAGTGGAAAAAAATCACATTTTTCAAATTTTATTATACATCGAGGATGCAAAGAGTCTGAATCCAATAATATTCAATCATCAACCTGTTGAGGTCCTGTAGAAGTAGAGGTTCCATTTGCAATTTGAAGAGACAGTTTCATGGTCCGCGCTGGGTTTCGTATGATAATCTGAACATTTCAGGCTTTTCCACCAATTTCATGAAAATTTTTGACTTTTCGGGCATCAAATCCAAAAAAATTGGATTTTATCGCACAACAATCAGAAAAAGTTGGGGTTTTTGTGTGACAATCTGAAAAAGTTAGGGTTTTTTCCTGATCGGTTTTTTTCCCCTGTTTTAATTAAGATAAGGGTAAATCGTGGATTCTAATCTGGTCTGACTTTTTCTTTAAAACTTGAGAAAAATTTGGATTTTGATAAAAATGATGTCTGCATCTGATTCTTTAAGCAAATGTACACTGTGTCTATTGATGCAGTCCATTGTGTCCCCAATGTCAATGGCTGGATTACTTACTATGAATCTAACCAGACTGCTGGGGCACATTGAAACACAAAACTTGTGCAGGGAGGCTGCTTTTGACACATGCATGACTGTATTCATCTTTGCATGGTCACAACTGCAGTTTCATAAATAAGCCCTTTTACGTCATGCGAGGTTAAAGCAGCAGTGGTTTCAGGTTCTAGTGCTTGTTTGTCATCTCTTCTTGGCTAATCTGTGATCTCAACTCAACTCGACTGTGAAAGTTTCTGTATTGCCAGATACAGGGTTATGTAACAATGTACCCCCCCAAAAGGTTGAAGCTTTTATACAGGTCATGGAAATATATTATTTTTTTTAGCAGGTCATGTTATACAAATAACATTACTAACCACCAATTTTTGATAACTGTTTACAAGAATATAATTTGCAAGCAATGCATGGCTTTTTGCGTATTATATAGTTATAATGTTTATGGGCCAAAAAAGTACAGCAGTGTGAACTCAACAATTGCAGTAACAGATATACTAATCAGGAGGATACATGGCATGTTCAAAACAGCCTAAAGACAGCACTCATTTTACTCTTCCTGTTGTAAAGCAATCACACTCTGCTTTAGTGCCTCTCATCCTATGGGATGCCAAATAACTGGAGCTGAAGGAGTCCTTAAACCCTTGGTTTGCTTATAAATATAATACAAATGGTACAGTTTTTAAAATCTAAATCCATATGCATTATAAGGTGTAAAGTTTGCCCTCACATCATAACCCACAGCAACCAATAAAATGTTTCCTTTTAATCAGGTAACCCATAAAGTCTATTTACTTATTGGTTGCTATACTTGATAACAACTGTAGCAAACCTTGCAGCTTTTATTGCATAACCCTATTACCTTTGCTTTATGCAAAAATAGGAGGGTAAAATGCGAGCACACCCTTACTTCAGGCAGTCCCCGTAAAGTTAAAGAAAGATTAGAGCCGGTCCTGATTTACAGTTGGGAGGGGAAGTTGTGTCCCTTCAAATGGTCAAAGTATTTTCTGGTTTCATATCAAAAGTTGTGCCCTTTAACATGGATTAACGAGTTCTAAAGAAAAGAGTATTAGTAAACTGATTTAAAAACTATTAATATTACATGAATTGAAATTATGACATGATATCAAGTTGAGTTCTAGCTAACATTTCCCGTGTTTTCTCGGGGCTATCAACATATGTCTGATTTAGTCAGTGTTTGTACACATGGGTGTTCACAATATTTTATAGCTATGTTTTTATCCTAATTTATTTAACACTGCATGACCTAATTATTTGGTTCAGTGTAACTTGTATTTTTTATTTAGACTAATGAGCTTCATTGCAAAAGGATTAGTACATTTGTAACTTAACATTTATGCTAATAATTCATAAAGAAATTTCAGTGCCGATGATGAATTTAGGCTGAATGTAATTTGTACAGTAGCTTGATAAAAACAATTGTACAGTAAAGCAGAAGTAAAGTAACCTGAACTATCTTTTACCAAAATCATGTTGCCAACTGTAGAAGGCTTTCTTAATTTACCTGTGCCTCAAGGGTCACACCTGTCATTTTGCAAAAAAATGTGTCAAATCAGATTTGTTTACGAACTGAAATATATACTTGTCTTTCCACTTAATTATAAGTGGCAATTGACAGAGTTCAGTAATGACCCATAGGCTTCTGTACATCATCACTTAACATAGGGAAGTCCAGATATTTTGTGCAACTGTGCATGCTCCAACCCAAAGGCATCAGATGAGAGGGAAATCTACTAGTGCAAAGAACTAATGGAAACACCTGAATAGGTTTTATGTAATTTTTATGCTACTGTGGGTTGTTAAAACAAATAAAGTAAGCAACTCATTTTAACTGGCCTTTGTAATGGGCATTATTTGCCTCTTTTTTAAGCATTTACTCTTATTTAGATTAGTATATGAATAAAGAAAAAAAAACAACCAAATAAAAATCCAAACTTTCTTTTATAATGACTCTTTAAAAACATGCAACTGCACACAGGCTGAACAAATCAAAAGAACAGATGGAATTGTGATCCTCTACTGCCTGGTTTATAATGCAGAAACATATACCCAATTCCCATGAATCAATGCAGAATACTATTCTTCAACATATTAATTAGGCATCTTACTGTTGGAGTAAAACAGCAGCAGTACTATCAAACCATTCAGATGACAAATTCTCAATAATTTAAATGATTGAAAATTGTTACATAAAATGCTTCATGGCTATGTTACAGCAAAATCACAGAAAACAATGCTTGGAATGATTTGTGACTTACTGTAAAATGATTGTAAAACATGTGACTTTCATTGTCACATGTTGGGTTTTCATTTCATTGAAGCATGGTTTGTCCATCTTACTCACCAAGTGACCGTGCAGATTCCAGAATGTTGAAATTTACTCAAAAGAGAAACTAAAAGAATCCCAGGGAATAAAAACATTGAAGCAGATGGAATTTTTTTGTTGCTTTGTGAAAAATATATGAAAGTCTCATTGAAAATTAGGTAATTTGTTTTAGTGCACTGAGGTTCCTATAAATAGTTTATTTGTACAAATAATATCTGGCTCACAAATTATGCTGAAAGTTACTTTTGGAAGATACAATTAGCTTTCTCAGTTTTTGGTTGTGCGAGCATTTTGGGATTTTTATAATACTATACAAACTGGACTGGATTTGGGATTGTGTGGCCTGTACAGGAAGCCACATCAAAGGTGGGTCCAAGCTGTGTAAACTGATAAGATACTGTACCCATGTTTGGCCTTTGTTTCCAGCAGGCAAAAGGAGCTTTACTTAGTTTAGACTGTCTATACTTCCTTTAAAATTGTAGCAGTGTGTTAAGTGGACAATGTGATATTTAGCATAAATGCAATGATTAATACAGACTACCTTTTAAAATCCAGCATATAATGTAAAATGTGTGTTGAATTATTTTTGGCGTATAAAGTACAAAAATGTTGATGCAAAGAAGTAGATTTGTTACCAGATGGGAAGTACATGACTTTCTGATATCAAACTGTTAAGTGGAGTAAAAGTTTGGTCCTCTCAGAGGGTACAATTCCATAGGTGTTTTAAATTAGTAATATGATCTTTTAGTTAGGTGACAGATGCTGGTTTGTCTTGAAAGCTAAAAGAGACTAGGGTGTCATATAGCTTGATACCAAGAGGCACAGAAAGGGGGTTATTTACTAAACTCCGAATGTAAAAATCGGATTTTTTTCTAATAGAAATCTGACTTTTAAAAAATCACAATTTTTTTCGGAATTTAATAAACCCAGAGGATGGAAAATCCAGCATCTCAGACCTGTCGAGGTTGCATATAAGTCAATGGGAGAAGTCCCAATAAATTTTTTTGATGTGCGCTGGGTTTTGTGCAATACCCCGAGTTTTCAGGTGAAATATCCGAAAAAAACCAAGAAAATCTATTTTTCTTTCCCGCAAAGCAAATTTTCTGGAAAATTTAATAATAAATAAACTTAAAAAACCCGAGCGGATTTGATCGGAGTTTGCAGCAGAAAATGTTGAGATAAAATCGGACTTTGATAAATAACCTCACGAGAGGGGGACCGCTCCAAGTTCACACTCCCTATTCGCTGCTCCAATCGGGTGCTCAGTCCGCAGCGTCCTCACTGCTAGAATTCACTTAGACATCAAAAAAGAAGGACGGCACTCCGGTACGTGGAATATGCTTTTTATTCCAGATTCATACAAGGATCCAACGCCCATCCTTGTATGAATCTGGAATAAAAAGCATATTCCACGTACCGGAGTGCCGTCCTTCTTTTTTGATGTCTATTTGATAAATAACCCCCTAAAAATCACATTGATTTAGAACCAATATAAATACAATGATATAAAAACCTATGGCAAATTAAACTATAGAACAGAACAATGCAAAAAGTCTAGGCAGGAGGCAAGCTGAAAAAAAATTCCAATATATCATACCAAGGTCAAAACCAGTCAGAATAAGAAGGGCAGGAACTTGAATGACTTGGTTT